>NW_019154105.1:16693166-16936582 GCF_002288905.1 Enhydra lutris kenyoni | reverse complement strand
CTTTCTGTTCTCCTTTTGGCAAGATTTGGACATTATATCTAGCAGCTTATCCTTGAGTGTAGTTCATCAGCCTGGTCTGTGATGTTTTGAGCTGCCCAAAGTTCATATCTCAAAACAAAAACAAAAACATATTCATATAATCTTTGACCACAGAATAAAATTATAAAGCTTATTATTGATTCACTTTTTTTTCCTGTAAATTTTGTTAATCTTCTTTATACTTTATTTCACACAAAAGGCTCAAATTATCTTTAACAATAAACAGGAGCTAGTAGCTCCTTATGTTAATTTGGTAGCTTCTATATAATCATAGTACCATATTATCTAAGCTCTGAAGTCCTAAAATTGAAAAGTAAAATTAAAAGTAGAATTAAAGCAGAGCAAAAGACAATATTAAGACTTTGAAATCATGTTAACTCTTCCCAGACTAATTTTTGGTTATTGTAATTCCCCAAACTTAAAAATTTATTTTAAGATAACCAAGGAATTAATTTAAGCTCTAAGTAAGAATTTTGTGTATTTTGCACATATACAGGGATATTGATTTTTGTTTGCCTGTTTTTTGAACTTATAAAAGGGAGAATTGTTTTGAGTGCCTTTTATCCTTTGTCACTTAAACATTTTCCACCAGGTCAGAAGATCATGGTGTCCCTTTTCATCTTGTGATTGTCATGTATTTTTCAAGTTGCCAAAACCAATAAGAAAATAATTATTATTTCACACTGCCAACAACCTGGAATGACAACATGTTCTACAGCTATTAAATATCAGTTTGGAAAGAAATTGTTATGAGAAGATATTTTTGACAGCCCTTGATGACCACTGAATACTGTCTTTAAAATACTAAATTCATGGATTTTTAGGTAAATTCCCTACTGCCACAAAACCTATGAGGAGGTATAGAATTAGAAAGACATTGTATTTTTACAAGAATGGTTATGAGTGGAAAATATGTTAATAATGATCTGGAGCTTAACACCATGTCACTAGGTACTTACATGTTAATATACTTTTCTATATATAGGGAAATACTACACTAATTTTTACCTGACATTCAACCACTCACCTAACCACCTATCTACCTACCTTTATCAGTGCTTTGTAGTTTTGATTGGAAGATTACTGTTTGATACAGTGACTTCATATGATGACATTCTCATTTGGACCAATTCATTTTAATATTTTATTATAGATGTCACCCTTTTTGAATATTGGAAACTCTTCTATCTCCTCATATCAGAAGGAGAAATACTGTGTCATGAATTCTTCAATTTTCAAAGAATGGGTCCAGGAAGAGTACGGAAATAATAAAGACCTTCCAGGACAAGAGGTAAAATTTGTTATGTCATTATTATCCCCCCACCACCCTATCCTTGCATAGCTGTTAGCCAGTCACTACTTTGTGCTACTCTCATGTCATCATCTACAATAAAACATTCAGAAGACATTGAACTTTTTATAACTGTCCCTCGACAGTCCCACCTAAGTAGAAACACTTTAGTATAACCCAAAAAATGAATTGTGTTTTGCTGCTGTAGATACCCTACTATGAGCCAGACAATGGGCTAACATGTGTTTCTTCACTAGTTCTCAAAACTAGTTCTCAACTCTTAGGTTGAATCCTAAGAAGTCTGTGATATCACTGGCACCGTTCTCCATCTCTGAATACACTTAAAAAAAAAGAAAAAAAATCACAGAAATATTTCCAAGCAACAGAAACTTTAAATTGGCTTTCTGATTTAGTTCTGAGTTAGACATGCCTTATGGCCCTATGGCAAGTACCCTCAATCCATGCCCTCAATATTTCAGCCAAAATCACCAACTGTAGACTTCCAGCTTGTCTTGTTCAAGGCCATGAGATTCCATAGAATGTTGCTTCTAAACAAACAACTCATTTTACAAGTGAAATGCACCTATTGACTCATGTTCATAGAACTAGATAGTTGTAACAAATTCCCTATCACTCTGAAGCAGCCTGCCTGATAGACCTATAGGATGATTTTTAAAAGATTTATTTACAGTGGGAGTTAAATTACTCTAATTCATCAAAACAATTAGCATCACAATTCCATCATTTACATGAGGATTATAGTATATTTATGGAAAATATCAATTACCAAATAAGCCAAAATGATTGTGATAGAAAGAACTAAGCCAAAGGATTAAAATGATAACCTGTTGCAATTTTATTTTAAAGTTGCCACAATTAAGACAGTAGAATATTGGTTAGACTATCAGGATAAAAGCCAAAAACAGACTCATATACATACATAGTGATTCTGATTTATGGCAAAGGATACTGTGTATTGTAATGAATAATAGCAGTAGGTCAATTGGATCTATTTATTAAAAATAAACTTAATTATACTTTGTGTAATCAGATCTAGGTAACTGAGGGTCTAAATATGAAAATTAAGACAACAAAGATTCTAGAGTTCAAGAAAAGATTCAGCTCTGTCATTTAAAAGTTGGAAGTTGTCACTTTCATCCCTATAAGAAAAAAGCTGAACAAAAAGAAAACAACGCTTTCTTGGACTCATCAGAGAACTGCGGTTGCAGAGCAATCCACCACCAATAAATCTGGAGAGGCAGGAGAATCTAGCTGATCACATTTGAGGCCTGTTTATCAAGAGCCCAAGCTACTGGAGCCACAAACTGGTAGAAATTCTCAAAGGATAATTTTGAAAAATTGCTGGAGGTAGAGTATAGACTATAATAAGAGTGGGAAACTCCTCAGATATGCATAATTAGGGGGATCCAAAACTTTGTTTTTTATTCTGGTTTTTATTTTCAGGACCTTTACCAGGTCCTCGTGGTGAGGAGTGAGAAAGATCTTCTTGAGGCTCTGGCAGGTGGAGGAGAAGTGTGATCATTATGACACACATGCAGAGCACTCGCTATAAAAATGCCTTCTGTGCATTGGAAAATAATTGTACCACAGCTTTACCCCACCTTGGGGAAGGATATTTCTCCCACTCCAGCCTCCTCTAACTTTCCTGCCTCTCTTAATTGAATTGAATAAATCATTTTACACTGAAGTTCCATTTAATATGTGGTCTAGTACCTAATATTTCCCGTCTGGACTTTGACAAACAGTTTTAAGGCATGCTAAAAATAAAAATTAAAACAAAAAACAAAAAACAAAAATCAAAACAAACAAACAAAAAACACAGTCTAAAGAGACAAAGTAAACATCCAAATCAGACACAGATATGACACAAGTGCTAGAATTTGCAGACAGGGAATATAACATGATACGTTAAAGGATCTAGTGAAAAAGTAAGTACCTTGAAAGAATATATAACTAATATAAGCATAGAGACAGAAACTCTAAGAAATAACCAAATGGAATTATTAAAAAAGAAACACTGTCATAGAAATGAAAAATGCCTTTGATGGACTCAGTGAGCCTGAAGATTGGTCAGTACAGACTTCCTGAGCTGAAATTTAAAGAGAAAAAAAAAAAAAAAAAGACAGAACATAATACTGATATTCTGAGAACTGAGAGATAAAGCATAACTGGAATACCAGGAAGATAAGGAGTGGAACAGAAGAAATATTTAAAATAATTATGACCTAGAATTTCCCAAAATTAATGCCAGCCACCAAACCACGGATATGGGTAACTCAAAGAATACCAAGAAAGATCCATATCAGGAAATATGCACTGAGTCATCCCATATCCAAACTTTAGAAAACTGAAGAGAAAGAAAAATAAAAACTGAATTAAAAACCTGGGGTCAGGTGAAAACATCTTATTAATATATGTTCCTTACTTGTATATTACTTAAGGAACTTACTATAAGTTCCTTACTTACAGAGGAACTGCACTAGAAATTACAGCAGAAGGATGGACTCGGAGGATATAATGTTAAGTGAAGTAAGTCAGACAGAAAAAGACAAATGCCATATGATTTCCCTCATATGTGGAATTTAAGAAACACAACAAAAGAACAAACAAAGAAAAAAGAGATAAAGAAACACACTTTTTTTTTTTAACACACTTGTAAATACAGAGAACAAACTGGTGGTTACTAGAGGAGCGATGGATGGGGGATGAGTGAAATAGATTAAGGGAATTAAGGGGTACAAACTTCCAGTTACTAAATTAATTAATTAATTAAATTATAGAAAGAAAGGTTATATACAGTAAGATTATATATAGTAATTTATATATAACTATATAGCAAAGAAGAAGGAAAAAAAGAAATTACAGCAGATTTATCATGAGAAGCCACGCAAGTAAAGAGAGAATGAAGTGAAATATTTTAAGTATAAGAGGAATGGAAATTACCATTACTGTTACCATTACTAAAGTTCTATATCCAGAGAAATTATTCTTCTAAAGTGAAGGGGAAAGAAAGACTTTTGCAGACAAAAACTGGGCAAATTCACGTCAGCAGACCTGCCCCATAAGAAATACTTTTAAAAGTTCTTCAGGATGGAGGAAAAAGTGTTATGAGCCAGAAACACCAATCTACAGAAAGAAAAGAGCAACTTATCTAAAATATAACTTTAAAAAATAATCATAATTATAATTATAGGCACCATGCATGGGGTGATTAGAGCAATGTGGATTAAGTGAAATGAATAAAGCAATAACCTTAATGGGCAGGAGAGAGGAATCAAGCATCCTCGGTTATAAGGTATCTGCACTGCATTAGAAGTGCTATAAGGTTATTAAAAATAGACTAGGATTAGTTATACATATGTATTGTAAATTCTAGGGAAACCACTAAAACAATTGAATAACAGGCAAAAGGGAAGGAGGGAAGACACAAAAACAACAAAAAATACACAATAGAAAACAGTATATATTAATCTACTTCTATAGTAATTTTAAATGTAAATGGTCTAAATGCATCAATTATAAAACAGATGAATGCACTATATAAAAATAAGAACAAACTCTTTTCTTTCTATAAGAAACTCACCTTATTTTTATTTATTTTCAAAAGTTTATTAGTATTGTTGACATACGAAATTATCTTAGTTTCAGTTACACAACATACTGATTTGACCATTCTATACATACACAATACTCACTGTAATAACTGTAGTACCATATGCTGCCATACAACATTATTATAAATTATTGACTATATTCCCTGTGCTTATTTTTTTATCTTCTTGACTTTGTATTTTAAAACTAGGTAAAAAACTCACTTTAAATATAAAAATTCAGAGATATTACATACAATACAGGGAAGAAGAATGATATACTCCTAAACACTAATTAAAAGAAAGCTAGAGTACTTAATGTTAGTTTTAAAGAAAGTAGACTGAAGAACAAGGAAAATTATCAGGGATAAAGAGGAGCACCAAAATGATCTTAACAAAGGTGCATCAAAATTGGTGAAGTAAAACAGAAAACCACATGCAGAAATTAAAAAAAAAATCCACTTTGCGATTGGAAACTACACCTTTTTTTCAATTATGGATGGATCACACAGATAGAATATCAGTAAGGATAAAATTTACCCAAACAGGCCTATTTATCAATTTAGTATAATTGACATTTGTAGAATACTTCATTCAACAAAGACAGAAAATACATTCTCTCAAGGTATCATAGAACATTCTTTGTCTTAAATCACAAGTTAGACACATTCTCTACCTTAAGACATAAATTTAAATAGAAGAAATCATACAAAGTATATTCTCAGACCATATTGAAATTAAAGAAGAATCAATAGGGGTGCCTGGGTGGCTCAGTGGGTTAAAGCCTCTGCCTTTGGCTCAGGTCATGATCTCGGGGTCCTGGGATCGAGCCCCACATCAGGCTCTCTGCTCAGCAGGGAGCCTGCTTCCCCCTCTCTTTCTGCCTACCTGTGATCTCTGTTGGTCAGATAAATAAATAAAATCTTAAAAAAAATTAAAAAAAATAAAGTAGAATCAATAAAAAAGTAACTGTAAAATCCTAAATATTTTTGATTAAATTCACTTCTGAATAATGCATATGTCAAAAAAGTCTCAATAGAATATCTTTAAAAGATGATACTTGAAGTAAGTGGAAATAAAAACACAACTTACAAAATTTAGTGGGGTATAGTGAAAGTAAGACTTAGAGGGAAATTAGCAGCTTTAAATGCATATATCAGAAAGGGCAAACTTTCTAAAGGAAGCTTAAAGCAAACAGGGGAAAAAAAAGTAGAAAAATTAGAGCAAAAATTAATGAAGTTGATAGCAGGAATATAATTGAAAAAAGAAATAAAGCCCCCAAACTGGTCTTTGAAAAAGATATGTATGATAAATGAATGGTAAATATCTACTCATGCTAACCAATGAAAAACTGAGAGAAGTCACAACTTACTGAGGTTTTAAGCCCGGAAAAAAAAAGAAAATAATAATAATATTTTTCCTTTTTAAAATTTTCACTCTATTGCAGAGTGTATTTAAAAAGGCAGTGGACTTAAGGAGAGGGGAAAAAAAGTCCATTACAATAGTTCATATAAGTGGTTTACACCAGGACTGCAGAAGTGATAGAAGGATTGGACAGATTTAGTACATACCTTGGATATTCCACATCCAAGTGGAAAGAGCAATTGGTTCAGTGGTTATAAATTTATCGGTGAAGTGAGGCTGTAGGTATAAATTTAATATAGGAATGACATTTAATCCATGATACAAGGTGTACTAGGAGAGATACAAAGAGAAAGAAATTAAGCAGCAATAACAATAAAAGAGGTTTCCAAGACCACGTCTTTAATGTTCCAGAATATGTAACATGAACAAAGGAGCATGAGTTAGCAAAGAGCTATATACCTGACATACTAAAATCCAGCAAAATGGATTCCTTAGGGCACTCAGAATATACTCTGAAGTGTCCTAATTTTATAAATTTACTATTAAAACTCTTCCCACATAAAATGACCTTCCCCAGTTAAAAAAAAAATATATATATATATATCTCATATATATCAACATATATCTCAATATATACGATGATCAATATATATCGATATATGATGATCTGTATATTAATATATATGATATATATGCTATATAAATATATAATATAAAATATAAATAAAAACAAAAATAAAAATGATATAGATCATTCAATTATATATACATATGTGTATATATATATCATTCAATGCTCATATTGGTCAACTACTATATAACAAATTTTTTTTCTGAATTTTCCCTCTCCTCACTAAAGAATATTTGATTATACATTTTTTCTTGTATTACAGTTTAAAAGCTTTATCACATTCATTTTCATTTGTAACTAGAAACCCATTGAACATTTTGTTTTATTTTTCTTCTAGTACCATGTACCTTGTACTGGATTATACCATGTATAATCACTGTAACATACAAAATTTATACTTTACAAATATCAGTAGTAGAATAGGTGGTTATCCCCTTATTTTTCTCAAATAAGAAGCATACCTAACCTAAGACAGAATTAGATATAAATTATTTTAAGATGTATTTTCATAAAATGGCTATTTTTCTCTGAAGCAAAGCTTAAATGTTGGTTTTGAATATAGTTTGTGCTAGTTAAGTTAGACATGCCTTGAAATCATTTGTTTGTTACCCAAATTTGTCTTACTGAATAAGCCATCACTCTTTTATCAACACACTCTTTTATCAACACCTTAATTTGACATTCTTCCTGAAAATTATTTTAATTTTTGTTATTATGACTCATATCAGTGTTTGTTCTCCTTCTCCTCCTTCTTCTTCTTCCTCTCCTACCTCTTCTTCTTCCTCTTTTCTCAGAAGGGATTTTGTTCTCTCATATTAAAGGAGACACATTACTGGTAAAGAGGAACAGGGGGAATATCAAATATTGATTTAATTCCAAGATAAATTAAGCCTGGTTTTGCTGTCAAGAATGAGCTTTGGTTTTCATTCTGATCATTGATTATCTCTTTCCAAAAGTAAAGCCTTTTTTTTTTTTTTAAATCAGAAGTTGAAGTCTCTACTGAAACTAATCTTATGACCTGGGAAATGTTATTGACCCAAAACTTGGGGTAATACAATACACTCTCTCTTAACCCACAGGTTATGTCTCTTTGGCTAAATAACTTCTCAACTGACATATTTTTTTTTTTGTATCATTTAATGAATTTAGATTTCTCACTGAGTCTGTGTATATATACATCACAGAGAAAACAAAATGAACTGAGATCGGTGGCATCGTGCCATGTAGTTTTTAACTTTACTATCAAGCTTAATCTAAATTCTTAAACTTCTTTAATTTATGAAAAGAAGTAAGCCACCTAGGGAATTACTGTATAACCATTAAATGAACTCAGTAAGGCACAAAAGCAAAGATTTCTTTGGAAAAAGAAGAAAAAAATTAAAAAGAGAATAAAATCCACAAGATTAAAAAACAAATATGAAGAAAAACATCAGGTAAAATAATTTCTACTTGAAAACAGTCAAACAATCTTCAAAATATTACTATTTCTGAGACTTGATGTCTTTTTTTTTTGTATAAATTTATTCTCAAGGAGAGAAATCATTCTGTGATCATGTGAGTTTAAATGCACCCATCCCCAGAGGCACCTGAGTGGCTCATTAGGTTAAGCATCAGACTCCATCTTAGCTCAGGTCTTGATCTCAGAGTTGTGAATTCAAGCCCCATGTTGGGAGCCCATGCTGGGCACAGAGCCTACTTAAAAAAATAAAAATAAAAATAAAAATAAAAATAAAAATAAAAATAAAATGAAATAAATGCATCCTCATTCAAAGTCATCACTAATAATCTCAATTAAAATACAAAAGTTTGGAATACCTGGGTGGCTTGAATGGGTTAAGCATCTGTCCTTGGCTCAGATCATGATCTCAGGGTCCTAGGATTGAGCCCCATGTGGAGTTCCCTGTTAGCATGAAGTCTGCTGCTGCCTCTTCCCCTCCCCTTATTCTTCTCTCTCAAGTAAATTAAAAAAAAAAAAAAAAACAAAAAACCCTCTAAAAAATAAAACAAAATACAAAAGATCAAAGGATTATCATTTTAAGAAAAAAATAACTATTGTCCAAAAATATCGGCCGTATGCACATAAGAGTGGTTTCAGAATTAAATATCCTAGGCACATGTCTACATGCTCTTGTGGTATTAACTTACTTAGTCAAGACATTGTATATTATTAGCTTCATTTTATGGATGAATACATTCACATCAATAGAGAGTAAATAACTTACCTGAGCAAAATCTAGAAAGTAAACCTAGATTCAAATCCAACCAATTTATCCACAACTTTCAACCACCTAACTATTGGAAAATACAAAAAACATATATAGGAAATCAGTATGGTACCTATGGGAAGACTGGTTGTATTTAAACTTCAGGTATACAGAAATGCCAAAAAGGGAATTTTACCCTCTTCTCAAGAAACAGAGGATCCAGAGGGGGAGAAAAACCATGATAGACTGTGGACTCTGAGAAACAAACTGAGGGTTTTGGAGGGAGACAGTGGTAGGTGGGGTGAGCCTTGTGATGGGTAACATGGAGGGCACGTATTGCATGGAGCACTGGGTGTGGTGCATAAACAACGAATTTTGTAACACTGAAAAAAAATAAAATTAAATTAAGAAAAAAGAAATAGAGGATCCTTGCACTTTTAAATCTGAAGCATACTGTGCTACTATATACAAATAGTAGTTAAGGAAGTCCAGTTTGACAAGATTGTAGTGAAGAATATACAGACAAGAACAATTTTAAGAGGTGTTGCATAGCTAAGATACTACTTGAAGATATCTAATCATGAGATTGCAAGAAGTGAATTTTTTTATGTATTAAGATCTAATATAGATCACTCCCTAATATTAAAGACCTGGTATGGGAGACAGGTATCCAAGAATTCTCTATGCTTTCCACTAATTTCTCTTAAACCTAAAACTACAAAATAAGATCTATTGGGGCACCTCGGTGGCTCAGTGGGTTAAGCATCTGCCCTCAGCTCTGGTCATGATCCTGGGATCCTGGAATTGAGCCCCATATCTGGCTTGCTGCTCAACAGAAGCCTGCTTCTCCCTCTCCCTGCTGCTCCCCGTGCTTGTACTCTCTCTCTCTGTCAAATAAATAAATAAAATCTTTTTAAAAGTCTAATAATTTTTAAAGATTACAACAATTTGCATTGTCTTATGTCGAATAGTACTTAGACAAATGGTCCTTCAATTATTGCTGTGCAGTCTCCCTAACTTGGAGCTCAGATCATTATTGTTTATTGTAATTATATATTTTTAAAATTCATCCTATTCCAAATATGTTGTTAAGTCTTATTAGCAATTCAGTTTATTACTTTTTAAATTATTAAAACAAATATAGGAAAGATGTGATCTTATTTTTTCTTGAGTATCCGAGAGTCTCACTTTATATTCACATTTAAGTAAGATTAAGCTTTTTTTTTAAGATTCTTTTTTTTAATTGATTTATTTGACAGACAGAGATCACAAGTAGGCAGAGAGGCAGGCAGAGAGAGAGAGGGAAGCAGGCTCTTTGCTAAACAGAGAGCTCGATGCAGGACTCCATCCCAGGATTTCAAGACTATGACTTGAGCCTAAGGCAGATGCTTAACTGGCTGAGCCACCCAGGCACCCCAAAGTAAGATTAAGCTTTTAAAGCATCCTCAGAAATAGATATGTATGTATTATATATAATATATACACATGTTATACATTTACATCATATATATGAATATTATATATGATATAAATAACAAATATATAATGGTTTTATATAAGTATATAGATAAATGTTATATGTATATTTAACAAAGTTAAATCCCTAATTAAGATTGCAAGGGAAATAGGGAAGAGGATTCACATTATGAACAAAAGAGGAGCTTAAAACAATTTCTTGTTCAAAGTTTTATATTTCCAACAATATGTTTCCCCCTTTCTTTCCTCGTTCTCTTAGAAAAGATACAAAGTGCTTTTTATTAACCAAAACATTTAAGTTCAACTCATCCTTTATTCAAATTGAAAACCCTACGGGTGGTTAAGCATACCATCTGAATATCAATTTTATTTTATTTACAAATTCATTCCTCCTCCCCAATACTTTCCAACTAGCTCAAAAATTATGTAGCAAAGAGGTTAGGATCTGGAAGGAATTCTAAAGTTAAAAGAGTGATATGTCTGCTGATCTGGAAGGAATTCTAAAGTTAAAAGAGTGATATGTTTGTTTTTCTATGTGCTACATAAATTCAACAAATATTTGTTGAATATTTACCATATGACACAGTTTTCAGTGCTGAATATACAATGGTAAAAGCTATAAAGCATTGAGCTCTGAGAATAGAAGACACGTAACCAAAGTGGAAATATATTTCTGCTATAAAATTAGATCAATACTAGTAATTCACAAAACACTACTTTCACAGCAGTTCAAAGAAAAATGAACCATGGTAAATTATATTTCATGTTAGCTTGTACAAGGAAATATTTGGCTCCCTACTCTTTATAGGAGATGAAAGGTTATCTTTGCAAAATAATAATGAATTAGGTAAAAGAAACACATTTCATGAGATATATAAGTGAAGTTTTTCCCTTATTGATAAATATGATGGAAGGACACAAAGCTGTTCTTACAAGAGCAGAAACAAAGAAACCCTAAAAAAAATGGTATCTGAGAAGAGTGCAGTAAGGTTTCTATTGTGTTATAAAGGAAACAAATTCTAATTATCAGAGAAGTATTTTGATGAAGGTTTCCTCTTTTCCTTTCTGAAAACAATTCAACGATGTAGGAAGCTGTCACAGTAAGAGGTTAAGAAAAATCTGCATGAAACACAGAACTTGACATTTAGATACTTTCATTTTCATAGACTTTTTTTTCTTAAGGAACTCAAAGTAATTTGTTGGGTACTGGATAAATGGATCTTGTACAAGATACCTTATTAATCCTTCTAGATTTTCTCTGCTAATAGTGCTTCTAATGGTTATTTAAATAATTTATGCCAACCAGTATATTTTTTTTATTTTCTTTTCTAGTCCAGTCTTATTTTAGTCTATTAATATTTAAATGTAGAAGGAGATTCTTTTGAGATCAATGACTAATTTAAATTCTATAAATTACAAATATTTTATTTAACAAAGGTAAAAATACAGAATTAGTTACAGAAAACTACAAATGTGAGACCTATTCTGAGATGAATGGATTTTTTATGCATCTAAATGCCATCTGTCAAGAAATATAGTTCCATATTAATACTTGATGTTGATCATTGCAACTTACACAATGAAATTACCAGAGGGAAGAACAGATATCCTGTGAAAATGAGCAAGGCAAAAATAGTTCCTATCAGATGCTCAGATTTTTTTTTGTTAAAAAACACCTTAAGGTTATGCATTCTAATCTATTAAATAAAAATACAAATTAAATGATTTGTTTTGGAAAAATTTGGGGATTATAATAAATAAACAAGAAGACCTTCCTTATATTGATGATACTATGAACTAAAATAATTCATTTAACAACTTTCTTTTATGTTTCCAAAAATATTAAATTTAAGAATACACTTCAAAGGAATTGAATATATTTGTTCATTTCATGTAACATTTCTCTTTGAAAGATTGCAGATTTTCTTTCTGTTTAATCTACTTTTAAGTTCTGGAATAGTTTTAAATTTACAGAATAAATTGAAGCTAGAATACAGTGTCTCACATAGCACACATCCTGTTTCTCTTATTGCTAACATATTACATTTGTATGGAATTTGTCTCATTAATGAGAAAATACTGATACATTATTATTGACCAAATCTATACTTTATTCAGACTTTCATATTTTCTTGCCTAATATCCTCATTTCTGCTTGAGGATCCCATCCACAACATGACATGTGATCAGTAATTCTTGTTAGTTTCCTATTGGCTGTGATGGAAAGCTTTCTAGTTACAGTAATTGATTTGAGGAAGTTTCTAATGGAGAAACTTAGAAAGTAATTGATTTGTATACACTTATACTGGGAATTGTTTTTTTTTTTTTATACTGGGAATTTTTAAAAAGATTAATGGGTAAGTAACACGAAATTATAACCTGAATAACAATGAAAAAAACCTTCTCATTAGTCAGTGTTTCTGCCACCTACAACTTACAAGTCAGCAATTTTGCTTGTGTTTAATCTAAATATAACATAAACATAAACAATAGTGCCAGAAATTGTTATCTATCTACTAGAAATCTGTATTCACATCTTTCTGGCACAGCCAAATGAAATGTTTATCATGTCTTAAAGCATCTATCCCCATGAAGTTGGGACCATACACTCTCCCAGCACGTGCATGTGGTCACCAACCCAGAAGTCCTCCACACCCAGTAGTTCGGGATTTTTATAGAGACTTTATCATGGAGACATGACTGGTTATTAGCTCAATTTCCAGCCCCACTCACTTCTCCAGAGGATGAGGGGTGGGGCTGAAAGTTTGAAGCTTTTCATCATGGCTTGGTCTTTCTGGTGACTGGTCCCCCTTCCTGAAGCTATCCAGGTCTCTACCAGGAGTTGCCTTCTTAGAACAAATGACACTATTATGACCAGGAATTACCAAGGGACTTAGGAATTCTGTGTTAGAAACTAGGATCAAGGACCAAAAATTAGAACAAAAGATATTCTTAGCAACCCTATCATTCAGGAAGGTCCAAGTGTTTAAGAAGCTCTGTGACTGGAACCAGGGTCAAAGACTAAATATTAAACAAAATATGCTCCTAGAACCCCATCAAGTGGGAAATAACAAGGGTTTTAGGAGCTCTGTGTCAGGACGCAGGGTCAGAAACCACATACCTATTTCTTATTATGTCAGAGTCCAACCCCTGGTCTCTGGCTATGGAATCCTTACAGCCAAATGATCATAAGAGTCAAAAGATACTGACACATTACTGGAGTCTCAGCCAATAATTAGTCCAGTTCAAGATTATATTGTACAAAAAGTCTCTCAGGACAAGGCCACTGAAGCTTCCATTTAATCTCATCAAGTTCTAAAAGCAGAAATGATTTCAGCAATTTATGGCTTTACCCTTTGAGTTATCTGATGTAATTAATCTCAGAGACAATATTATCTCTCGCTCTGAGCCCCTTTGGAGATATTAATGTAATATTGGATTTCCCTCACTGCATAACCTATTTATTCATTCCTTTATCCACAACTATTATTTCTCCTCTCCATTCATGCCCAAACTTTCTCATCTTTTTTAAGGGGCATTTCGTTCAGCCACTGTGCTCTTCTGGATTGCAGGTAGTGATACTAACCTACTCAGTACCCTTCCCCACCTCAGTCCACTCTCATTCACATAAAGTAAGATTACAGAGATGCAGAACTAGTGGGTTGGTCTTCACTACTAGGTGATAATGCTGAACTCACTGTTAACTCCATTTTTGTTAGATGGGGTAAAGTCACTCCACAAGGCCTTTAGGAACACTGACATAAAGTTAAAAATATACAGTTAGTTTCTTGCTTAGAAATTTTCGCTGCTTCCAGCACTAGTAGTTGCAGCCCTATCCTATGACTTCTGTAACAAGTAAGAAAACAACAATAACAACAACAAAAATGTTGAGGCAATGTCGGAAAAAAAGTATAGTCTTTATACCAGCATCCACCTATCCTTGGCAAACATCACTAAGAGAGTGAAAGTACCAGCCCCTCCTCCACTTCCTCTTCAGATCTATCACAAAAACTGAAAAATCTATCCAGTAGTGACCATGCCGCTGACTGCCCCTCTTATTGAGGGTAAGTACACCCTCATGAAAGCATGATTTAGACAACCAATATTTCAATTACACATTCCAATTCTCTATCAAACTATTACTCTCAGGAGGAGCTATCCCTTCCTGCGGATGGACATTATGGGCTGTAAAGTGCATTCCTTGGCTTGAATGAAGATGGCTGGTTATCCAAATTGGTGCAATATGTTCTCTTCCAGTTCTTTTGTAGTACTCTGAACATTTGCATCTACTACCAAGCAAGCAAAGCCCGGTCTAGAATCAGTCTATTCCAGTCACTAGGAGTTCCCCAGGGCTATCAACATCAATCTCACTTGCCAGTTACGATCAAGACCTTCCATGAAGGCATCTGTCACATAGCCACCTGCAGTCTGTGTCTTTTCTTATAGAAAGACAGAACGGTTCCTCCCCTTCTTCTTCTCCTTCTCTGTCTCCATCTTCATCTTTGTCTTCTTCTTCTTCCTCTTTCATTACTAAAAATTTTATTCATTTATTGATTTGAGAGAGATAGATGGAGAGTAGGAAGGAGGGAGAGTGGGAAGCAGACTCTCCACTGACCAGAGAGCCCTACATGGGGCTCAATCCCGGGACCCTGAGATCATGACCTGAGCCAAAGACAGGCACTTAACCAACTGAGCCATCCAGGCACCCCCAGAACAGTTCTTGGCATTTTTGCCTCAGAAAATACAAGACCAGGATGTCTAGTTTCAGCTGCTTTCTGCATTGCTCAGTATCCCCATGCCCAGGCATTTCATGGAGCCAGGTGGCTACTTTAAGTGAGCACAAAAGATACTGGTTTCTCAATTGCAATCACTTTCTGGACCTGGAACGGAGTTCTTTCAGTAAGTATCAACATACCCCCTTAAATTTCCTTATGACTATGCCCCATATGGCCTTCCCTTTAACATGCCAGGTTCCCATTTCCCTCTGCCTGACCATACGGACAGGCCATTAGCCATTGCCCATAAGTCAGTAAAACCCCAAATATAGGGGATTTTATTACTGTTCAATTCATCCATCACTGCTAGGATAACAGCATGCAATTCAGCCCACCACGCTGATTTCCTTTTCCTTCTTTGATCAGAGTGACATCCTTCCAAACAGGATGTTGTCCATTTACTTCTAACTGCCATCCACAAACCAAGCAGCTCTTTGCCAGTCAATTTGAGAGCTGATCACAGGGCACTAAGTTAGGATAGAATTCTGTAGCTCCTCAGGCAGCTCCAATATCAATTCCAGGGAAAAAGGCTCCCTGCTTGTGAGTACCTTCTTGGAATTCTCAGGTAATATGAACCTGTATAAACCATTTTCATTTTATTATGGAATTCTTTTGGGCATTGCCATCTCATACAGTGTTCTTTCTTCCTTTCTTTCTTTCTTTTTCCCCTAAATTACCCAGAACATCACAGCTATTTTAGATTTTAAGATTATCTTATATCCTTCAGTTATGAAGGTAGTTTCAATTAATTGTCCAGCAGCAAGCTAGCATTTCCCCTCAAATGGAAATCTTCTAGTCTAAAATCCCAGCAGCTGTTAATGGGAAGCACTCACAGGCTTTTGTCATAGGCTTCCCTCTACACATATGACTATTACACATACCAGAACTTCTGCTTCTGTTCTTCACTGTGTGGACTCAGGCAGTTTTATTTGTTGCGATTTAGCAAGTCCCACTGATACTGCTTGATAGGTGAATTCGCATGCTTTCTGTCTTACAGTACTAGGTAGAGGAAATGTTACCCAATCAGATACAATGGCCACCCAATAATATAATCAGCTAAAAGAGGTATAACCACTTCATACAAAGTCTGTTCAAACATAAAAATTATCCTACAGATTTTCACCTTAATCCCATTAAACTGTAGCCTCCCCTAGAACTCTATCAACAAGTTTTGGTTTTACAATACTGGGTAGGGGGGGGGTGTTCCCTAGTATGTCAAATATTCATCCCTGCAAAACATTTAAGTAAAGAAGAAGTAACTTCTTTACATAAAGCCTGTTTAAATATCCCAATTTTCACCACAATCCTATCAATCCTTGCATTTTTTTACCTTCTTCTAATTGTACCCTGCATTAGTGCTTTATGAAAGGGTTTTGGTACCACAACATACGGGGCTCCCATATCACTTTATAATGAAGACCACCTTTCCTTCAGTTTCAAATCACTTTTTTCTCATTTCCATTTGAAATCTCAGTGAAAGCACATTTAACGTGCATATTTCTTGCAACATTCTGTTCATTACCATATATGTATTCTCTGAGAGGATAGATTTCTCTACAGCTCTTTTTTCTGAGGTCCCACCAGAATTTCTTTAACATTTAAATTTCTATCAACAGTCTCTTCAAAGCAATCTGGGCTTTTTCTATCATGTACCTCCAAGCTCTTCCAGTGTCTATTCTTAACCAGTTCCAAAACCCCGTCGTCCCTCAACAACACTACACTTCCCAGTACCAGAATCTATATTAGTTTGATAGAACTGCCATAACAATGCACCATAAACTGGGTGGCTCAACAAACAGAAATGTATTTTCTCACAGTTCTAGAGGTTGGAAGTCCAAAATCAGGGTGTCCTCAGATTGGTTCCTTCTGAGGGCAGTGAGGAATAGATTTCCATTCTCTCTCCTTAGTTTACAGACAATGATTATTTTTCTGTATTGCTTCACTTCATGTTCCATCTGTGCGTGTCTATATATCTGTCCAAATTTACCGTTTTTATAAAGATAAAGTCATTTGGGATTAGGGCCTACTGTAATGAACTCATTTCAACTTACTGCCTCTGTAAAGACTCACTTTCCAAATAAGGTCACATTTGGGCATTAGGACTCCAACGTATCTTTCTCGGGGGCTCATAATTCAACCCATAACAATAGCTCACTGAAAAAGTAGTTTGCCATATTTAGCAACAATTTTGTGGAAACAGTAATAATTTACTTTTTTCCCTAAATCATAATTAAAATGGATGATTATTACATAATCATCATCAATTTACTTCCTAAAATACCAGATATTTTTATTCAAATATTTCACAACTATGACTTCTAATTCACATATAGTAACTATGAAATTTTTTAAACACTGAGATATTTTCTGCCCAACTCAATATTCTCATCTGCTCAGCCACTTTGGACCTGCTACGTGGCTCTACCGGCTGCAACCTGTGATAGGACTTTAGAAGATGTTTGCCAATATTATTCCTCTGGTTTTATTCCTCCTACATGTAGTTTACTTATATCCATCTGGGAGCAAAAAGATCCAGTTAATTATGAGATTATATAGGAGCAAGATGTGACAATTCTCTGAAGGTAATAAACAATTTTCATATTTTAATTGACTTAAAAAATGTTACTTTTCATAGGGAATTTTCTAGGTGCTTTGACTATCACATTCTGTCCATGAGTCCCACATTTACAGATCTTTAAGGAAACTCCTCAGGCCAATCCTATGGTAGTTTGGGAGGCTATTTGTGCATGGTTATAATATAAATTTATTATATTTATTATAATATAATAAAAAATAGCATTCCTTTAGCCTTTTGTGTCTGCTTTATAGTCAGACTGCAATGGCATCTAAACCCCTGGAGAAGGTATATTATAAATGTGGTGGTAAGAACAATGAGAAGGTGAAGTGTTAACAAACTGAAACGCAATCTGAAAGAAACACCGGCATTTCCTAAATCCCGTCAAGAAGATAATCCTATCTACCACCAGACAATGAAGATGCAGACAATAGAGCATTGATCAAATCTACAGCTTTGGTTTCTCTGCAGTATCTTTTACTTTTGTGGTGAAGTTACAGACTTAACTCTACAGGAATGGCAGTGTAACAGCCTCCTCATAATATTGTGTAACTATTTCCTTGTGATGCTAGCAGATGCACTATTTTGAACAACTGCTTTCCTCATTTCAAATACCTCCCAGGTTAGTTTTTTTTTTCCCAAGGTTTGTAAAATTATAAGTTTTCTTTGTGCTAAAGTTTGAGGCACTTTTTTGAACCATAAAATCTATTTTTTCTGCCTCCAGTATGGGATAGTTTGAGGCAAACTGACTCAGAAGTATGTTGCTGAAAATCCTCCTTTATTTTGCTAATGTACGATTATTTGAGATGATAATGATGGACCCCTGTGATCAGTAACTTCTCATTTTACTGTAATGTAGTGTTAGTTGCTAGCAGCACCCAACATGGTCCATCTTGGGTAGTTTGTTGTTCTATTGACGTTAGGTTCAAGGATCACAAACTTGGTTCCTAATCTCATGAGTGTCCCACTAACAAACTCAGAAGAACATTGGAGGGATTAACAGCCATCAGGGTCAAGAGTAACATTTTTGTTCTTGAATTCGAATATAAATTTATGTTTAAGATAATAAGCTTACAATCACTGTTCATATTTAAATCTCTGGATGGACGAAATTGAATAATATCCAAATGCAAAATCTCAAATTTTGAGGTTCAGTTTCCTGTTTTTGAATAAAATGTTACCTTTATGGATTTCCTTCAGGATTATATTTTCACCTTTAGAGAAAGTACTAGGAATATCCTCAGATATTCATGTGGTATGTTCCCATCATTGTTGATTTAGGTTAGTTTTCAGGTAATGTTTGCCATAATGGCATGTCATATTTTTGCCAAATTCTAATTCAGGTGTCTTGGTCTCTTTAGACATTATCAAATTTTGTGGTTCTGATGTCTTAGAAATTATCATGATTTTCAGAACATTCTGAATGTTACCAGTAAACTTATTCATCTGTTGAGATTGTTATGAGATATCAATTAAAGCTTGGGCAAGATCAAAACAGGGTAAATGGGTTTGGATTTCTTTATGGAGCATGGAAGTCTTTTAATTACTGTACCTTATTTAGTGTAGTAGCCAGTGAAAAGTATTTCTTCTGGCTTCAAATGTTTGTTCCTTGATATGTAAATATATCTTAATCATAACCATCCCATTAGAAAGTATTATATCCTGAAGCAATTCCTAAATCCAAATGTCATTTTTGAGGAGTTTAGAATTTCCATTAGCAGTTAAAAACCTTTTTTTTTTGCTATGACTCAAAAATCATGTACCACTTCAAAAACAAGTCTATTTTCACTACAGATGTTGACCCTTTTGAAATTTGACATGTTCCTGTAAGATCTCTTAGGAGGGCCATTTATGTTGATTTAACATCTGGGAGACCACTGGATTTTCTAATCTGTCAGAAGTCAGTAATAATTATTTAGCTTCCACAGTTTGAGGTAAGAATCATTTACAGAGAGAATCAAAACAGATTATCAAATGTTTGTAAAATAGCAGACTGAATCAAGTGAGCATAAATATCCAACTGACATGAATAGCCAACTGACTAACACCAGGTATTATTTCATCAGAAATGTCCATTAATGTGGCAAGATTTAAACTGTTGCATGAGTGCAGAATTGTATAAGAAGGGAGTAGTTTTCTGTATTATATGAGATTAACAAACTGACAGGAAAATGTTGTATGTTATCAGTTAGAAGTAAAGTTTAAAGATGATAAGACAATAATAAATTTAAATCATTTCCCAGAATAAAATTAGCAGATTAAAATTCTATGTGGAAATGGCTACTGCCCATAGAGAGATTAGTCATAGCTCTCGCATCCAAAATGACACGGTAATATGTTATAGCTTATGATGACATTTGTATTGGAGTGGACAATACTAAAGCATGTTCAAATATTTCACATACAAAAGTCAGGATTTCTGATAATAAGGAAGCCACAGAGTGATGGATAACAAGAAATCTTAAGGGCACAGAAAAAAAGCATACTGTGAGTGAAACTCTGGAGTTCTAGTGCTTCGACTTTGGAGAAGCTATTTTAGAGAAATTGGTACTGATAACTATATTGTAGGAGAGGAAAAAAACCTTTCCCTCTACCCTTCTAGTGTGTATGTGTGTATTTGTTTTTATTTTTGTTTTTGTTTTTGTTTGTGGTGGGGCCCTGTAAATTACACTGACAAGAGACAGATTAGCAAAAGTTTATTAACATATATATCACATATACCCATGGGAGCGCTCAGGAATGTGTAACTCGAAAGGGTGATTAAAACTTGGGCTTAGATAGCATCACAGCAAAAGAACAATAAAGTTTTAAAGAACTGAAAAGACAAAGGAAAACAATTTATGGTTTCAGTCATGGCAACTTGTGGAAAGATAATATATGGGAGAAACAAATGGACTGGCCTTTGTCTAGTCAGTAAGATTTCTTATACACCTTCTTCTTGTGCTCTCTCTGGTATGATAAGTTTCTACAGTTGCCTGTAGTTGTTTGTGGGGAGGAAAGGTATTTTTATAAATTACGTCCTGCTTTTACACTGATGGAGGAAGGCAAAGAGCTTTTCTTTTATCTGATTTTTCTCAATTGTCTGTAGCTTGAAGTATTCAATATGTCAGAGTGGCATATTTGGATGTGGTATATTCTACTAGATTTCAATTCCTTACCATCCTCAAAACTTCCTAAGCTCTCTCTTGGTGGCTGGTTCAGGAAAGGTTTTAGTAACTCAACTGCCTGCTGCTTGTTTTGTTGATGTCATGCAGTAGTTGACTGACTGGAGATGAGCAAATTTACAATTTGTCTTTAGAAACACAGTAACTCTTTTCACCTACTTGTGTGTGTGTGTGTGTGTGTGTGTGTGTGTTTAAGAAAATATATTCTTCAACTAAAAGTTCCTTAGTGATGAACAAAGCATTAAACAAAGTATTAAAAAAAAAAGTGCCTCCCTCAAATGAAAGATAATTCAAGTTTTTATACTGATACTGAAAAAAAGCATGAAGGTGCTTTAATGTGCAGCTCTAATAAAGAAAGAGAAACGGAGTTCTAAAACTCTGTAAAACAAATAGCATCTGAAAGAACACAGACAAGACCAATAGATTGATTAGAACTAGAAAACTAGATATAATAATCATATATATTGCCCCAAGATCCTAGATAAAATCATAGCCTTGCCCATGAGATTTCTTAACTAGAAAAAAAATGCTTAAAAAATTATGATCAAATTTCTGTGTACCGAGTTCTTTTTTTGTTGTTATTGGTTTAGAGCATATTAAAAGAGTTTAGACAGAGGTTTTATAGGGTTATTATTAATTGTTAAGGTTTTAACATTGAATAGAAAATATGTCGTTATTCCTGTATTCCACAAGATGGAGAACTGTTCTGATACTTCACCTAAAATCAGTTGAAACCATCTAGAGTCTGGGTGATCAAACCCAAAAAGCATTCTAATATGAAAATAGACTCAGATCTTCAAGAAAGGGAGATGTGAGGAGCCTCTGGCATACTCTAACTTCATTGAGGAGCCTAATTCCGGCATGAAGGTAGCCTTGGAACCAAGTCTTGGAACCACAGTCTACAAAGAAACATTTATTTTAAGGTTGCAACATGTGTTAGACTCTGTTTACAGGGTGCTAGAGCTCAGGAAGCAGTGTGCGGAATACATTTCTCTACTGCCTGCTAAAATGAAGGGCTTATACAGGATCATGAAGAACTTGGGGGTCATGAAAAGTCAGAACTGAAGTGCAGTCTTACATGTCCAAGGTCAGAGAGTACGTGTAGTCGTGCATGTCCAGCGGAGGGAGAATTCTCATATTCAATAGGAGCCGATGCAGTCTCTGGGCTAAACATCAGTCACTCTCAAGTTTAACTAAGTTACTACATGTGGGGAATTCTACAGGGAGTTACACAGCAGACATAAAAATTACATATCTTAATAACAAAAAATACACCTTTTTTGTTATTCACATTAAGACTCAATCATGAGAAATACCGTTTAGCTGGGAACATAGGGATTATAGTTTGATTTTTTTGCTGTTATCTAGAAATGTGATCCACCTCTTTGGATGATATATTTAAAAGTTCAATGAATTTCATAAAGTATGATAAGTCCATACCAAAGAGGACTAAAACATAAAGTTTTCCCTTTCAAATGTAGCAAACTTACCTTACACTCAATGAATCAATTTGAGTATTGCTATAAGCCATTTACTAGCAATTCTGAAAATAATCTGCCACCTGTTATGTAGTATGTTAGATTAAAGTATTTTTCTTAAATTTCATGCAGCATACTATCAAAATTATAAATGATGTGCTATAACTTAGAACATTTCTAAGCCTACACATTAATGTGCAATAGTGCACATAATATGACAATAAAACTTGGCTTAGCAGATCACTGCCTCACAACAATTTATTTTTATTTCTACTGAAGTAAATTCTTAGTTCCTAAGTTTCTGTATCAGTTGTATTTTAACTATTAAATGTATGTAGTATCCTAAATAATTCCAATTTGCATTTACACTGTGCACCATTTATGTATAAATACCAAATTTATCTCAAGACCTAATCTCTCTTTTCAGTGTCATTTCAAACTCTTCTTTGGATAACTGAAGGATGTTTTCATTTCATTACTCCATAGTCAATATCTTCAGAATTGCCTCAAAATTAAAAACAAAACACTTGGAGTTTGAAAGGGTTCTGAAGCATTTGCTCCCTACTGAAGATAAGAAAGTAACTTTCACATTATTGACTTCCAAGTCCCTAATCTACCTCTTTATATTATTGGATATTTCATAATTCACAAATAAATTTGGATTGCCAATGTACCTTATATTGTATATTACTTTATGGTTTGCTTTATTTCACCAAAATCAGTTACAATATTTGGCTGAATATTTATGTTTATTGGCAGTACATCCTGAACGGTAAGTAAGTGACATTATATAGAGGAAAAGGCATAAATTCCAAAAACAAAGTGAATAGAAAAGGTAAAACATCAGAAACAAAGATCCCTGAATGATGGATATCAGTACACAGTAGCAGACAGGCATAAGCTGGAAGACTGCAGTCTGCATATTTAGAAACCACGAAGCAACTCACACTGCACCAGAGAATTACAAAATTAAAATCTTAGGTTCTCTAAACATGAGAGTTTTGGTGGGGATTTGTTAATTAAGAGTCATGATAGGAAACAGTTTAAACCTAGGTGCTCTTCTTTTTTTTTTTTTTTTTTTTATTTAATTTTATTTTTCATAAACATATAATATCTTTTTATCCCCAGGGGTACAGGTCTGTGAATCGCCAGGTTTACACACTTCACAGCACTCACCATAGCACATACCCTCCCCAATGTCCATAATCCCACCCCCCCACACCCCCCCATTAACCCTCAGTTTGTTTTGTGAGATTAAGAGTCACTTATGGTTTGTCTCCCTCCCAATCCCATCTTGTTTCATTTACTCTTCTCCTACCCCCTTAACCCCCCATGTTGCATCTCCTCTCCCTCATATCAGGGAGATCATATGATAGTTGTCTTTCTCCGATTGACTTATTTCGCTAAGCATGATACCCTCTAGTTCCATCCACGTCGTCGCAAAAGGCAAGATTTCATTTCTTTTGATGGCTGCATAGTATTCCATTGTGTATATATACCACCTCTTCTTTATCCATTCGTCTGTTGATGGACATCTAGGTTCTTTCCATAGTTTGGCTATTGTAGACATTGCTGCTATAAACATTCGGGTGCACGTGCCCCTTCGGATCACTACGTTTGTATCTTTAGGGTAAATACCCAGCAGTGCAATTGCTGGGTCATAGGGTAGTTCTATTTTCAACATTTTGAGGAACCTCCATGCTGTTTTCCAGAGTGGTCGCACCAGCTTGCATTCCCACCAACAGTGTAGGAGGGTTCCCCTTTCTCCGCATCCTCGCCAGCATCTGTCATTTCCTGACTTGTTAATTTTAGCCATTCTGACTGGTGTGAGGTGGTATCTCATTGTGGTTTTGATTTGTATTTCCCTGATGCCGAGTGATGTGGAGCACTTTTTCATGTGTCTGTTGGCCATCTGGATGTCTTCTTTGCAGAAATGTCTGTTCATGTCCTCTGCCCATTTCTTGATTGGATTATTTGTTCTTTGGGTGTTGAGTTTGCTAAGTTCTTTATAGATTTTGGACACTAGCCCTTTATCCGATATGTCATTTGCAAATATCTTCTCCCATTCTGTCAGTTGTCTTTTGGTTTTGTTAACTGTTTCCTTTGCTGTGCAAAAGCTTTTGATCTTGATAAAATCCCAATAGTTCATTTTTGCCCTTGCTTCCGTTGCCTTTGGCGATGTTCCTAGGAAGATGTTGCTGCGGCTGAGGTCGAAGAGGTTGCTGCCTGTGTTCTCCTCAAGGATTTTGATGGATTCCTTTCTCACATTGAGATCCTTCATCCATTTTGAGTCTATTTTCGTGTGTGGTGTAAGGAAATGATCCAATTTCATTTTTCTGCATGTGGCTGTCCAATTTTCCCAACACCATTTGTTGAAGAGGCTGTCCTTTTTCCATTGGATAGTCTTTCCTGCTTTGTCGAAGATTAGTTGACCATAGAGTTGAGGGTCTATTTCTGGGCTCTCTATTCTGTTCCATTGATCTATGTGTCTGTTTTTGTGCCAGTACCATGCTGTCTTGATGATGACAGCTTTGTAATAGAGCTTGAAGTCCGGAATTGTGATGCCACCAACTTTGGCTTTCTTCTTCAATATTGCTTTGGCTATTCGAGGTCTTTTCTGGTTCCATATAAATTTTAGGATTATTTGTTCCATTTCTTTGAAAAAAATGGATGGTACTTTGATAGGAATTGCATTAAATGTGTAGATTGCTTTAGGTAGCATAGACATTTTCACAATATTTATTCTTCCAATCCAGGAGCATGGAACATTTTTCCATTTCTTTGTGTCTTCCTCAATTTCTTTCATGAGTACTTTATAGTTTTCTGTGTATAGATTCTTAGTCTCTTTGGTTAGGTTTATTCCTAGGTATCTTATAGTTTTGGGTGCAATTGTAAATGGGATGGACTCCTTAATTTCTCTTTCTTCTGTCTTGTTGTTGGTGTAGAGAAATGCAACTGATTTCTGTGCATTGATTTTATATCCTGACACTTTACTGAATTCCTGTACAAGTTCTAGCAGTTTTGGAGTGGAGTCTTTTGGGTTTTCCACATATAGTATCATATCATCTGCAAAGAGTGATAGTTTGACTTCTTCTTTGCCAATTTGGATGCCTTTAATTTCCTTTTGTTGTCTGATTGCTGAGGCTAGGACTTCTAGTACTATGTTGAATAGCAGTGGTGATAACGGACATCCCTGCCGTGTTCCTGACCTTAGCGGAAAAGCTTTCAGTTTTTCTCCATTGAGAATGATATTTGCGGTGGGTTTTTCATAGATGGCTTTGATAATATTGAGGTATGTGCCCTCTATCCCTACACTTTGAAGAGTTTTGATCAGGAAGGGATGCTGTACTTTGTCAAATGCTTTTTCAGCATCTATGGAGAGTATCATATGGTTCTTGTTCTTTCTTTTATTAATGTGTTGTATCACATTGATTGATTTGCGGATGTTGAACCAACCTTGCAGCCCTGGAATAAATCCCACTTGGTCGTGGTGAATAATCCTTTTAATGTACTGTTGAATCCTATTGGCTAGTATTTTGGCGAGAATTTTTGCATCTGTGTTCATCAAGGATATTGGTCTGTAGTTCTCTTTTTTGATGGGATCCTTGTCTGGTTTTGGGATCAAGGTGATGCTGGCCTCATAAAATGAGTTTGGAAGTTTTCCTTCCATTTCTATTTTTTGGAACAGTTTCAGGAGAATAGGAATTAGTTCTTCTTTAAATGTTTGGTAGAATTCCCCCGGGAAGCCGTCTGGCCCTGGGCTTTTGTTTGTTTGGAGATTTTTGATGACTGTTTCAATCTCCTTACTGGTTATGGGTCTGTTCAGGCTTTCTATTTCTTCCTGGTTCAGTTGTGGTAGTTTATATGTCTCTAGGAATGCATCCATTTCTTCCAGATTGTCAAATTTGTTGGCGTAGAGTTGCTCATAGTATGTTCTTATAATTGTCTGTATTTCTTTGGTGTTAGTTGTGATCTCTCCTCTTTCATTCATGATTTTATTTATTTGGGTCCTTTCTCTTTTCTTTTTGATAAGTCTGGCCAGGGGTTTATCGATCTTATTAATTCTTTCAAAGAACCAGCTCCTAGTTTCGTTGATTTGTTCTATTGTTTTTTTGGTTTCTATTTCATTGATTTCTGCTCTGATCTTTATGATTTCTCTTCTCCTGCTGGGTTTAGGGTTTCTTTCTTGTTCTTTCTCTAGCTCTTTTAGGTGTAGGGTTAGGTTGTGTACCTGAGACCTTTCTTGTTTCTTGAGAAAGGCTTGTACCGCTATATATTTTCCTCTCAGGACTGCCTTTGTTGTGTCCCACAGATTTTGAACTGTTGTGTTTTCATTATCATTTGTTTCCATGAATTTTTTCAACTCTTCTTTAATTTCCTGGTTGACCCATTCATTCTTTAGAAGGATGCTGTTTAGTCTCCATGTAATTGGGTTCTTTCCAAATTTCCTCTTGTGATTGAGTTCTAGCTTCAGAGCATTGTGGTCTGAAAATATGCAGGGAATGATTCCAATCTTTTGATAACGGTTGAGACCTGATTTAGGACCGAGAATATGATCTATTCTGGAGAATGTTCCATGTGCACTAGAGAAGAATGTGTATTCTGTTGCTTTGGGATGAAATGTTCTGAATATATCTGTGATGTCCATCTGGTCCAGTGTGTCATTTAAGGCCTTGATTTCCTTGTTGATCTTTTGCTTGGATGATCTGTCCATTTCAGTGAGGGGAGTGTTAAAGTCCCCTACTATTATTGTATTATTGTCGATGTGTTTCTTTGATTTTGTTATTAATTGGTTTATATAGCTGGCTGCTCCCATGTTAGGGGCATAGATATTTAAAATTGTTAGATCTTCTTGTTGGACAGTTCCTTTGAGTATGATATAGTGTCCTTCCTCATCTCTTATTATAGTCTTTGGCTTAAAATCTAATTGATCTGATATAAGGATTGCCACTCCTGCTTTTTTCTGATGTCCATTAGCATGGTAAATTCTTTTCCACCCCCTCACTTTAAATCTGGAGGTGTCTTCAGGTTTAAGATGAGTTTCTTGTAGGCAACATATAGATGGGTTTTGTTTTTTTATCCATTCTGATACCCTGTGTCTTTTGATTGGGGCATTTAGCCCATTAACATTCAGGGTAAGTATTGAGAGATATGAATTTAGTGCCATTGTATTGCCTGTAAGGTGACTGTTATTGTATATTGTGTCTGTTCCTTTCTGATCTACTACTTTTAGGGTCTCTCTTTGCTTAGAGGACCCCTTTCAATATTTCCTGTAGAGCTGGTTTGGTACTTGCAAATTCTTTCAGTTTTTGTTTGTCCTGGAAGCTTTTAATCTCTCCTTCTATTTTCAATGGTAGCCTAGCTGGATATAGTATTCTTGGCTGCATGTTTTTCTCGTTTAGTACTCTGAATATATCATGCCAGCTCTTTCTGGCCTGCCAGGTCTCTGTGGATAAGTCTGCTGCCAATCTAATATTTTTACCATTGTATGTTACAGACTTCTTTTCCCGGGCTGCTTTCAGGATCTTCTCTTTGTCACTAAGACTTGTAAATTTTACTATTAGGTGACGGGGTGTGGACCTATTCTTATTGATTTTGAGGGGGGTTCTCTGAACCTCCTGGATTTTGATGCTTGTTCCCTTTGCCATATTGGGGAAATTCTCTCCAATAATTCTCTCCAATATACCTTCTGCTCCCCTCTCTGTTTCCTCTTCTTCTGGAATCCCAATTATTCTAATGTTGTTTCGTTTTATGGTGTCACTTATCTCTCGAATTCTCCCCTCATGGTCCAGTAGCTGTTTGTCCCTCTTTTGCTCAGCTTCTTTATTCTCTGTCATTTTGTCTTCTATATCGCTAATTCTTTCTTCTGCCTCATTTATCCTAGCAGTGAGAGCCTCCATTTTTGATTGCACCTCATTAATAGCTTTTTTTATTTCAACTTGGTTAGATTTTAGTTCTTTTATTTCTCCAGAAAGGGCTTTTATATCTCCTGAGAGGGTTTCTCTAATATCTTCCATGCCTTTTTCAAGCCCGGCTAGAACCTTGAGAATCGTCATTCTGAACTCTAGATCTGACATATTACCAATGTCTATATTGATTAGGTCCCTAGCCTTTGGTACTGCCTCTTGTTCTTTTTTTTGTGGTGAATTTTTCCGCCTTGTCATTTTGTCCAGATAAGAGCAGATGAAGGAGCAAGTAAAATACTAAAAGGGTGGCAACAACCCCAGGAAAATATGCTTTAGCCAAATCAGAAGAGATCCCAAATCGTGAGGGGGAGAAAGGGGATAAAAAGAGGTTCAGAAAGAAGAAAAAAAAAAAAAAAGAGAGAGAGAAAAAAGAAAAAAAAAAAGAAACAATTAAAAAAAAAAAACCCATTAATTAAAAAACTCTAAAAAGGAAAAAAAAATATATATATATATATTAGATAAACTAGTTAAAAAAACGTTAAAAAAGAAAAGGGTAAAAGTTAAAAAAATTTAGCAGAAGAAGAAAAATAAATTAAAAAAAAAAAAAAAGAAAAAAATTAAATTAACTGCAAGGCTAAAGAATCATGGGGAGAAAGCCATGAGTTCCGTGCTTTGCTTTCTCCTCCTTTGGAATTCCGCTGCTCTCCTTGGTATTGAAACTGTACTCCTTGGTAGGTGAACTTGGTCCTGGCTGGGCTTCTTGTTGGTCTTCTGGAGGAGGGACCTGTTGTAGTGATTCTCAAGTGTCTTTGCCCCGGGCGGAGTTGCACCGCCCTTACCAGGGGCCGGTCTGAGTAATCCGCTCGGGTTCGCTTTCGGGAGCTTTTGTCCCCTGAGCGCTTTCCGTTGAGTCCGGAGGGCGGGAAAGAAGATGGCGGCCTCCGGTCTCCGGCCCGGAGGAGCCGAGAGCCTGGGGCCCCACTCCTCAGTGCGCCCTCAGAGACCAGCGCCGATTTACTCCCGTCACCCTGCCTCCGGCCGCGCTCCGAGCTGACCGAGCCTGCGACCGGTTCAAGGTAACCCCGAGCTGAGAGCTCACTCCTCGGCTCTGTCTCTGTAGCCGGCTTCCCTGTTCTAATACCTGTAAGCTCTGCGACACTCAGACACCCCCGATCCTTCTGTGGCCCTGCGGGACCTGAGGCCACGCTGACCCCGCGTGGGCTTCACCCCGGTTAAGCCTCTGGAGCGATGTCCCTCAGCGGAACAGACTTTTAAAAGTCCCGATTTTGTGCTCCGTTGCTCCGCCGCTTGCCGGGAGCCGGCCCCTCCCCCCGCGGTCTATCTTCCCGTCGCTTTGGATTCACTTCTCCGCCAGTCCTACCTTTCAGAAAGTGGTTGATTTTCTGTTTCTAGAGTTGCTGTTCTTCTTCTCTTCGATCTCCCGTTGGATTTGTAGGTGTTTGCAATCTTTAGATAAGCTATCTAGCTGATCTCCCGCTACCTGAAGTAGTCTCAGCCTGCTACTTCTCCGCCATCTTGACTCTCCTCCCTAGGTGCTCTTCTATACCTGGAACAGAGAGAGTTGCCTACCTTTCACACTCTCAGGAAAAGATAGTAAATATATTTTCTGGAAAATGTACAGAGGGGAATAGTTAGGTCCAGGTGCTGCCTACTGAGCTAAAATTTAGGATGTCATGTTGAAAACTGAAGAATGATGTAAAAACACATATTACCACACAAGTCCTCCAACTCCACTTAGCACGGAGGGAGCTGCCTAGAATGCTAATGGCTTCTGCCTTACCACACTTCTCAGTGGAAGCTTCTTTCTTGAAGCAATAGGCTAGCTCAAAACCAAGTCCTATAAATACTAATATTAAAGAATTCCCCAGTGAAATGACTGGAACCTGCCAGATCATAGTTGCCTACTATACCAAAAAGCACCTTTCATGAGCATGGAATTTATGATCAGCTTTTAAGTGCTTCACTCTTGAATTTGAATGGGCGGCCAAAGATTATCAGATATTTATGGAAAGAGTCTATAATGATGATTTATGAAGGAAAATCATTAGCCGATTTAGGATGAAAAAGGACGTTTGAAAAGTGGATGAGGTATTAAATAATTCCTTAGTGAGTGTACAAATGTATTTACTAGAAGGATTTACTAATATTCCAAATCTTGTTAACAGTCATTTTAGATTACTGATCAAGATTTTGCAGTAATATCCGAGTTGAGTGATTTTTTCTGTAGCCAAACCCAGCTACTTTGCAGCAAGTTCTATTAGTTTCCATATGGTTGACATTGAAATATTCTAAGTATGATTAATGAATAAGTCTCCCAGGTCATTATAGTTTAATTATTAACTCCATCTCATTGTCAGTAACTGTGGGCTCTTGCCAGAGTATAACTTTAGCTCTGAGGTATATACTTTAGGCCCACAATGGCTAAATTAGCTTACTGTCTTATTAATATGCTTTATTTGGCTACTATACTGCCTTCCAACCACATCCTTTAAGATTTTTTTTTTTTCATCAGTGTGAAGGATTAGAGATTTTTGTTTGGGTCACAATAATGTATTCTCATATTATATTAATAAACAATGTATAATTAATACATTATTATTAATAAATAATGTATTAATAAATACTGTATTTAACACATTATTCCTATTCAATTTTAAGAACATTTGTTTTGAATAATTTAAAGAGGTTTTGAAAGGCAGTATAGCATTGTCTTTAAAACTGCAGATTTGGTAATGGTAGTACCTTGATGTATATATTACAGCTGTGCCAATTCCTACTTGAGCAATTTACCTAGTTCTCCTAGTCTCAGTTTCATCATCTGTAAAATGAAGATAAGAAGAGTAACTAACTAATAGGGTTGTAAGAATTTAACGAATTAGTAATCCAGGTGAAGGGCTTCAAAGAGCTCCAAGATACAGAAGTCAACAAAATTTAGCTGTTATTACTATTTTTTTTTAAAGGAGGTACTTCTATTTCCTCTGGATGTCTTTTTTACATTGAGTAACATACAACCATGTCTGCCATAAAATTTGTTAGCTTTTCATAATGTAACAAATGATTTATAGATAACTTTTATAACAAAAACCCTTTAAGAGTTGCAATAATGTAAGTTTAATGGCATTTCCAGAGTTAGGGTAGCATGTAAATGTATACCATTTTAGCACTTGGAATTTTTTTAAAATGTATTGTATTTTCAAATAGAGATCTTAATATATCTGCTATAATTGATAATTTAGAAAATAGTTAATGACCTGTGGTGGATTAAACCATCAACTTGAAGGGGTTCACTGTTCCAATAATAAACTGAACCCAGCTATGTCTTACGCAACGTTTTATGTGTCATCAGAGCAAAAATACTGCGAAATATTTGAGAAAGTTCATTTCTGTTGCACGTCATGTGCTCATACAAAGAATAAAGATATTAATCTTCTTTTATATTTTATCAATTTTGTACTTTTTTCACTGAGCCACAATGTTTCTGAAACATTAATGGTTATGAATTACATATTAAATTTCTCAAATGGGCTTTATCAAATGTGACTAGGCACCTTGATACTAATTACAAATTTAAATTTACAAGATTAAATTGGTACTTTCTCCAAGTAGGAGAAATCTGAGTACAATATATTAATAGGATTTTTTAAAGGCAAGAATATTAAAGTGAATTAAATTTAATTTAGACAAATAGACTCAGTGATATAGAAGTACTCCCAAGAAGAAAAGTAAGTTAAGTGTTTTAAATAGCAAAGAAACTAGAATTAATTGCACAAATTATATTTCCTAACACTATTGAGATTTTTAACTGTCATTTGATCATGAAAGACATCACATATATAATTAATGGAAAAATAAAATTTGAAGTGTTCAGTCCTTTTCAATTGGAAAGATTATTGACAAAACAATGTATGTTTTTATGTCACAAGCCTTGATCCCACAGTACATTTGTGGGACTACTTTGTTATACCTTGTAAGAATAGTTTCTATTTCACTTAAATCATTACTTCATTCAGTATAATTCTGAATGTCTATTAAGTGCCTGACAGAAATAATCAAGTATAATGTGTTCACAATGGAATCTTTTAAAAAAATATAAAAATTTTAGGACTTTGAAAGACATATAATCTTTGTTAAGTGTGTTAAGCAAGAGGGTCAATAATGCAAAACTGTAGATTTGACTATAATAAATCTGATTAAATAACAAGCAAGTTATGAATGAAAAAATAAGTACCTTCACACATGTATACATATATGTTATTAAATGAGAAAATAAGTTGGCTAAAACAGCAGTTGCATACTATCTTTTTTTTGAATAAGAGACAATGACCTTAATCTAGAACAATAATGTGAGTTAAAATAAATATTTAATGTCTTATCTCCATCTCCCTTTAATGACACAAGAAAAAAAAATCAAAGACAGTCTTTTATTAACACAGTTGATAATAGAATAATACAAACTTATATTTTAATTATAAATTGAAGAGATTAGAGAGATCTCTGACTTTCGAAAGTGCCACATTTAATGCAATACAATGAAGATAAGAACACCGACATTCAGAGACACTAGTTGAAAGTTTCAAAGCAACTAATCTTAATGCAAAACTTAGACTGCCTCTCATTTCAAAGGTCTTTCCAAAACACCAGTCTTCAGAGAAATAAGCAAGAGCAGACCGAGTATATTATTCGATTACCACTTCTGATACCAATCATCAAAACTAGAGTTATGTTAAATACCTAAAGTCATAGAAAATATTACTTTGTGTTCTGTTTTCTACATATCATATCATGTATTAAATTATTAATGAAATGATAAATTTCCTTATCTTATCAATGTGTTTATAATTAATGATGCAACAGGAAAGTGCTTCCATATTTTCTAATCATGTACCCACTCATTTATTAAACAAACATTTTATTGGGTCCATAGGTATTAACAAAAATCTTGGTTCTCTTTCAAATGGGAGATATTGCCAGACAATTTCAAAAGCATTTGATAATTTCTTTTAGTCATATTTATGTTTATCAGACATCATAATATAGTTATTGACAATTGTAATAATATTTTCAGTAAACATGTTAAAACATGTATACTTTAATATTCTTAACCTCCAACATAACGTCTTATTCAATGTATTTTGAAAATAACAAACACACACACACACACACACACACACACACGCACACACATACCAATAGTTTCTCTTTCCACACAGGAAATACCAATGTTAAAATTTTGGTGCAAACTAATTCCAGTTTTTATTTCTATTTATTTATAAATGTATTTTATTTTTAAGATGAATTGATTAACAATGAGAAGTAAAAGAATAGATTATTAGAATCAGGGGCTCTTGAATTACAGAGTAATAAACCAGCTCAGCTGTTTTCTTCCTTAGCAACCTAGAGACTTATCCTTATTATTTAACCTCTCTGTGTCTTATTTTTCTCATCTTAAAAATGAAGAAAAATGCAATCAATTACATAGAAGTCTGCAAAAGCTCAATTAATTAAAACATGGAACACACTGAGAATAGTGTCTAACAAATATTAAACTATATTAGCCATTATTACCCTAATATATTAGTGGTAACCCGCTTTTCACCTAACAGTTATGGAGAACAGTGATAGCATTGAGAATTTTTCCCTATTTTATTTTGATGACTAAATATAGTATTAGTCAAAATATTTTCAACTAGCTGAACTTATAATACTGTACATAATAGTAATGTCATTATATGTTAAAACAGCCTTCAGTCAGACCCTTAGACACTACTCTCCTCCCTCCCACCCACTTTTGTCCATACTGGTCAACTATTCTTGCTTGCAAAAAACAAAACACTCAATTCAAATTAAACTGAACAGTACACTAGGGCTTCACTAGTCAAATTTTCAAACTTCAAGCAAAGCAGAGGTGTGGTCTTTAAGATACCTACAGGTATGAAACAAAGAGTTTGAGATCATGACCACAGAGGAAACAAAATTGCAATTATCTGTCTTCCAAAGTTACACATGATGTCCCGGAATATGAAGATAGTGCCAAAATACTGCCAAACTGGATTGTCCCGATTTGTCTTTAAACTTAAGGTTCATAAACTTCATCCAAGTTGTCTCCCTTACACTAGTCAGGGAAGTAAGCATACTCTGCCATCTGGTGGAAGCGAGGCAAATTATTTCAGAAGGAAGCAATGAATGCTTAACAAGAAGGAATGCTTAACATTGAACGCTTAACTCCAGTGCTTACTAGAAACATGCACGGAAATAAGTTATTTGCAGAAACGGATGCTGCAGTGAGAAAAATTCAGGACCACATATATTATCAGATAATACCTTGTTGCCTTGTCCTGACATATATTACTTTCTCAAGAGAAGCTTAAGATTTAAAATGAAATAAGATGTAAAATGAAAATCATTAAAATCTGATTTTAAAAGTAGGCAGCTAATTAACAAAAATATAGAAAAAAAATAAAACTATTTCAATATGAAGTTGAATCCAGGGACCATAATGTTTCCTTCTTATGCTTCCCAGTTTTAAAAAGGAGACTTGAAAATTCATTTTCTTTCAGTAATAACAATTCTAAATGCTTTAATATGTATTTATTGAGATGCTTGGGTGGGGGAAACCAGAGTAGGATTTGAACACTTTTTTTTTTTTTTTTTTTTAATAGAGAGAGAGCATGAGCATGAGGGTGTGAGCTGGGGTGTGGATGGCAAAGAAAGAGGAAGAGGGAGAGACTTTCCCCTCCACCCCCAATCCCTGTAGGACTTGATCTCACAACTGTGAGATCAGGACCTCAGCCAAAATCAAGTCTGTCACTTAACCAACTGGGCTACCCCTGCTCTCTCAGAGTTGGATTTAAATCCTAAATCTTTTTTTTCCTTCTATGACAGTGTAAACATACTCAAGATTGTGAAACTCATGTTCTTCATATAAACTAAAAGCCTAATATCTACTTAATATTAGAGCCTAATATCCACCTGACTGGTAAAAGGATATATTGAAATAATCTATATCGGGCTCCTGAGCAATAGGAAGATCTTAACACAAACCAACTTACTTTCTTGTCTTACACACTTCCTTTAAAAATTCTGTTACAAAAATGAGGAGTTTAAGGAAGGAAAATAGGAGATCCAAAATGAGAAAAAATATTTGCCTTTATATATTTACTTAACATATTAAAATAAAAAAAATATGAGAATATCAAAGAATAATGTCTATCAATTGATAGTTATACAAATAGTCAATATTTATAAAACATCTATGGAGAAATGCAGTCTAACTATAATTAAACAATAATCAGCATGAACAGTGCATAAGAGGTGTAAAAGATCAAAACAAAACAAAAGTGAAACTACACTGTTTCACTTGGCAATTTCTGATAGCTTTTCTTGAGTGCTGTCATTTGAGAATCAGCTTTTTTGGTGTAAATGTATCTCGTATCTATGATGTTATCTTTCTAGTACAAAACCAACCATGTTTGATTCCAAATACTTGAAAAAAATGTTAAGACAAGCTTTGCAGAGCAAAGCAGCATCATAAGCAGGATGACAACTACAATATTTGTTAAATTGGGTTCAAGGGGGCCATTTATTCCATCTGTTATTTCAACTAAACTGCATTTCTGCCTTGAAAGTGTTTCATGAGACTCCAGTGAATGAGGAGCATTTGTGATCATTTTAGTACCAGAATATTCCAGAATAATTGGCTTTTAGTGGAGAGCAGCCATCATGAGCCAAGTTTTAAAATATGCGATTTTTCTGAATTTTGTGGCCATGGAGGGATACTTTGAAAGATATTATAATGACATGTGCTGCTACTAAAATGTGACTTTACAGTTATTAGCTAGGAAAGGATCTTTTTAAAATATAATATAGAAAACAGCACAGGCCTAGACAGAGAGATATCTCCTATATTCTTTTCCCACTACAGAACTATCAAACTGTGGCACTGTATATAAGTGACATTTCCAGAAGTTGCATAATTAAACTTTAAATGATTAATCTAAAATTGGCTTAATAATTTTTCATTATGGGTGCAAAATAAATGATGAGGTAATTCCATGATCAAAGTCATGACTATCACATTACCATGCAAAAATAGTTAAATGTACTATATATTGGGATTTAAAAATGCAAGAGATGATAGAGCTCTTGACTGATTTACAATAAATTAAGTAATGTATATCCTCAGTTGGGGCAATACATTGTAAGATAAGATTAGGTACATGAGTATGATATGCTGATCTATTTCTAAAGCATACAGGTAAGTTTTTAGAAGAATATAAAATGATTATATTAAACTAATCAGTACACGAGTTTTAAAAACACTGCATTTACATTATTTGTTTTTACTGATGATGTTAGATTGTCTCAAACTCACTAATAAGTAGTTCAATAGTTAGACATGGATGGGGAAATAGGTTTGCTTTCACAATTTATTCAAACTGAATAAGAAACAAACAATAAAATCACAATACATTTTGACAAGTACTGTTGTAAAGATTTTCCCAGGCTGTGTGGGAGTACAGAGAAACAAAATAAAGAAGTTGGTATGATGAAATACAGGAAGGAAGTATTTTGTGGAGGAGTTAAGGACTAAGCTAAATTTCGAAGATTATCAGAGGTTTTAGTGGGACAGGAAGGCTTTTCAGTGTTCACTTAAATACATGACATCTGATGGTTTCTTAATAATTGGTGGAAGAATGAATAAAAAATGAATTGTTGGTATAGTAAGATGTAAAAGGTCATGTACAAGACAGCACAGCCCACTTAAGTGATTATAAGCAGATCTGCAATATTGATAAAATTTAGGGGAAAACACGAAGACAAAAGATGACTCTGACAGAGTAAACTTTTTTTTTTTAATGGAAGGGACTTAGACGCTCCATTCAGAGATTATTGAAATAATTAAATGTCTAAATATTTATAAATGTTACACATTAGCAGTACTGAGGATGGTCTGAGGAAGACAAGTCTGGAGGTCGATACCAATTGGAAGAATACTACAATAATTTTGGAGGACTTTATGAAAATTTGGTAGTGGAAATAAAAAGATAGATTCCACAATATTAAAAAAAATACAATGCAATTATTAGTTGGATATGGTGAGAAAGGAGGAGACTAGAATGTCATTGAGGTTTAAGTACGTATAAATGGGAGAATGGATCTTTCTCCACAAGAAGAAAATTCCAAATCAGGGGCAGGTTTGAGAATAAGGAAATTCAATTATTGAAAAAAAAAAAAAATGCTACATTTGGAATCCTTTTCTGAAACAGGAGAATGTCGGGATTATGTATTCAATTACTACCCTATGAGAGGAACTATGCTGGGTGTTGAGAATCTTCAAGTTTCTATAAACAAATTAAAGTGAACATTTGCATGCTGGATTTTACATGCTTAATATAAAAATATGAGAGAGAAGAATCTTGTAATTCCCAATGTCAATGTGAAGAACAGAGGAAAACAACCTGGAAAAAAAGGAAAAAAAAAAGGCTGAAAAGGAGAAGAGTGAAAATAAAAGGTTGTGCCATTATAGGATGAACATATAATTTATCATCCAAACTGATGCCTTTTTTAGAGATATAAGTGTTATTATTAATGATTACATCAGGCCAGAAGATGTGAACCAAGTTTGCCCTCGTCAAAACAGACATGTGGTCAAACTAATTATCATGCCAGCCAAGAGACAAGGAAAGGTATAATCATCATTTCAAAATGCTAAAGAAATTTCAAGTGACCTAATAAAGATTCATCCATAGCTTCAATGGTTCAAGACAGCCTAGGATTTTTAAAATCATGCTTCTCAAAATTCTTCCGATTTCTGCTCACTAACCAATCCCCAAAGCTGCTTCTACATTTTTTTTTAAAGATTTTATTTATTTGACACACAGAGAGAGAGATCGCAAGTAGGCAGAGAGGCAGACAGAGAAGAGAGGAGGAAGCAGGCTCCCCACTGAGCAGAAAGCCCTATGCGGGGCTCGATCCTAGGACCGTGAGATCATGACCTGAGCCAAAGGCAGAGGCTTAACCCACTGAGATAACCCAGGCGCCTAGCTTCTACATTTTTAAGTATGTGTTAGAGCAGCACCCAAGTTATGATACTGAAAGCTGTATTAGATTCCTACTGCTGCTGTCATGTATTACCACACAACTATTGGCTTAAAAACATACATTTATTATTTCACATCTATGAAGGCAGAAGTCCTAAAATGAAGATGTCGTTAGGGCTGCATTCTTTCTGGATGTTCTAAGAAAGGGTATATTCCCTTGCCTTTTTTTAGCTACAAGAGGCCACTGGCATTTCTTGCTTTGTGGTCCCCATTCATCTTCAAAATCAGAAGTATATCATCTCTATTCAAATTTGACCTCTGCTCCATCATCACAATCCTTCTCAATCTGATCTGTTTCTTTTCCTCTTTAAAGGACCATTGGGCCCACCTAGATAATCCATATACTCTTCCTATCTCAAGATCCATAACTTAAAAAAAAAAAAAATCCATAACTTAATTTCATCTGCAAAGCCTCTTTCCCACATAATGTAGCATAGTCACAGGTTTTGAGGGTTAGGATGTAGAGACAGAGTTAAATTGTCATTAGTCTTTTAAAATCAGTAAGTAAAAATATTTTGGATCAAGATTTCTGTACATAATTAATTGTGGTGACTGGACAGAATGTGAAATCACCTTAAAAATGAAATCTTTATTCAAACTGTTCCCCATCAGGTTTTCAAATATGGCAACCTTCTATAGATTTCTTCTTCAAGCTCCAATTTGTATAATTATGTTATTCTTATCTCAGATTTTATTCTATTAATATTAATATATGAAATTAATGAATGATAGAACTGAGCTACTTCAGTGTGACTGATATAAGAAGACTGAAGAAGTTAAATGTTCTTTGTAAATCAATAAACCATTTTAATCTTCATGAATTAAAGAAAATTCATTAAATGCAATGTGTTAAAAACATTTACTTACTTTGAATTCATTGGGAAATAATGCTATTTAATAATGTGTATCTTTAGAAGTTAGCAAAATTTAGCTTCTGCAACAATGTCTCTTTTTTTCTTTAAGAAAATATTTAAAATATAACATAGATTCAGATTGAACTAAAGCTGGCAAAGATAATACCAAATGAGCACGTACTCAGAGTCCAAATTTTATTACTGCTGGCACTATTATTAATTAAATAATAAGTTAGCAAATCATTCAAATCTTAGTAAAAATTAATTTATCTGCATTCTTTTTTAGGGAAGATAATATGAAATAATTATTGGGTCAAGTTGTGGTTTATCATAATAAGAGCAATTATTTTTTTATTTTAATAAGCAATTCTGCAGTCAAAACTCTTCCAAAGAACTTTTAAAACTTTAACTTCATGCTCTTGGGGATTATATAATTCCATTATAGACTATATATTCCTCAGAGGATACTTGCTTTTTCTATACCTGATATGCTATCTCTCAGGAAATGATTAAAAAATAAATTGGAAAAAAAAAAAAATGTCCTTAGCCGTTCACATAGTTTCCCGTGGTTAAAATCTTAATAAAGCTCTGTTTTCAAATATGTGTCTACCAGGTAACTTATCCATTATGCTGGACTTCCACTAGTCACTTAATGATCTCCTTAATATGTGAATTAAAATCATATTGACTTTTATGACTAATTCATTTTAATATGCCCAGTATCATCAGGAAAATACTCCTTATCAATTTTATTTTACATATTTGAAGATGCCTTGGAAAACAAACTAAATTTTAAAAAAATCAGAGTTTTTTTAATATTTCTGATTTGGGGGCATTTTTATTAAGCCAAATCAGAAGTTGCAGTTTTTTTAAAAAATGTACCTATGATTCTCTCATTTTCATTTTTGTGTTATTAGAACCTTTTAATTTTGAGGTGTTAAAAAGACTTATCAAGACTTTTATTGTAGCCAGAATGATGTAACAGGGACTGCATTTAACCCATGAAACATAAAAATGAAAACACTAGACAAAATATATAAAATAATATTTTTTAGTTATGGGTAATCATCAATCAGACGAGTGTTCCCTGACAGAAGAGGAACCAACAAGAAGCTCGATCACAGGCTCAGTGACTACCAAGAGCTTCTAGGGAGCAGCACTGGGAGGGGGAACACAAAGTTGAACTGCGCAGGTAAGCTTCAGAATATAGTGAATCTTAGCCTAGAACTTGCAGGACACAGTACAGGAGAAGAGATTTCAGGGAGAGAAAGAGAGAGGCACGGAGGGTGGGGAAAGACAGGGAGAGAGAGAAAAAGCAGGCACTCCAGAGATCTGTAGAAGTGCTCCCTTGAGTTTTTGGTTGTTACTGATTTGCACAAGTAGAAAAGGAACTACTTGAAGCCAAGGAGAGAATTATTAGAAAGGAGTAGGTGTAAATACTTTGGTGCTCACAATGGTAGAATAGTTTATGTTGCAATGAGCCAGACTGGAAAGACTTCCAAATGCAAAAGCATCACAGAATACTGAGAAGGGTGTTGCCCTAGTAGTGGGGCCACATATGCCCTTGTCTAAAGGCTGTTCTGGACATGCCCTAATCATGTTTAAAAGTAAGCTTCAGGGGCACCTGGGTGGCTCAGTGGGTTAAAGCCTCTGCCTTTGGCTCAGGTCATGATCCCAGGGTCCTGGGATCGAGCCCCGCATCGGGCTTTCTGCACAGTGGGGAGCCTGCTTCCTCCTCTCTCTCTCTGCCTGCCTCTCTGCCTACTTGTGATCTCTGTCTGTCAAATAAATAAATAAATAATCTTAAAAAAAAAAAAAGTAAGCTTCAAAAGGGTACACTGATTTTAAACAAATCTTCTCAATAATAAAGCCCAGCATAACTTAAAGACAATACATGCATATAAACATACATACATACATACATACATATATACATTTTAGCCTCTGACAAATAAAATTCAAAGGTTGGGTTTCTAATTTAAAAATTACCCAGTGTGGGGAAAAAAAAATACAACCCATAACCAGGGGAAAATTTCATCGATAGAAACTAACTTAAATGACAGGAATCATAGAATATCCAGAGATGAAATACATAATATCTAAAATGAAAAATCAATAGCTAACTTTAACATCCAACTATATATTGCAGAAAAATAAAGATCAGTAAACTTGAAGTCACCGCAATAAAATATATCCAAAATTTAAAAAAAAAAAAAAGGAAAAGAGGAGAAAGCCTTTGAATATTAACCTCAAAGAGATTGACATTAGAAAAATATTTACATCTTTCTGGCACTTTCAGAGTTATTAATAGCCATCAACTTTTATAAAAAAATGTGAAACTGAGAATGGGTGATATAATCAAATCAAACATTTTATGAGGTAAATTTATTTGGATTAATTTAAAATTGGATTTGGATTAATTTAAATATGAAAATCTCATGCTCTTGAAATTATTGATGGCTTATGTTTAATGAAATTTATTTTTATTATTAGGAGTATATTAAGCTTCAATATTGAAAACTTATCTTTTTTTTTAAGATTTTATTTATTTATTTGACAGACAGAGATCACAAGTAGGCAGAGAGAGAGAGAGGAGGAAGCAGGCTCCTTGCAGAGCAGAGAGCCCGATGTGGGGCTCGATCCCAGGACACTGGGATCATGACCTGAGCCGAAGGCAGAGGCTTTAACCCACTGAGCCACCCAGGCGCCCCTTGAAAACTTATCTTAAACCTAAGCATCATATATGAATGAAAGCAGGTATGCATTCCATGACCAAACTTAATTGATTCCGGTTACAGGGCTGATTAAAGAGGATTCTACTACTAATAATTTCCTTATAGGAATTGACTTTCTTTTGTATTGGTGATAAACATTTTATTTAATACCTGATATTAATAAAATTGTAATTATGAATTGTGAAATTTTGATAAGAAAAATACCTACGTGCCATCTTTCCTTTGATGATGATTCACATTCAAAGTGACCATCTACAGAAATATTTATGTCTTTTGCTTGATATTATATGTTTGCCTCTCTAGATTGATTCTCTGCCATTCTCCAAAGTAGTGTAGCGCTGGGAAACTGATCTCTATGGATTAAATCTACAAGTTCCCAGCGGCTGGTTTGCTGATCAGTTTTTCAGTGTGTAGCTGAATTTGATGATTGAAGGGGTGTGAGGTCGATATACTTAACCCTCTTGTTTTCTCTTTGAAGACCTGACCTTAACTTTGTTTCTTGACAGAGGATCACTTCTCCACAGTATTCTGCCATATGTGACTTTCTCTTACACTCAGATTCTGGGGACATCTTCCTTCCTTTGTGCAATCAGCTTAAGAATGGAGACACTGGGGCACCTGGGTGCCTCAGTCCTTAAGCAGCTGCCTTTGGCTCAGGTCATGATCCTGGGGTCCTGGGATTGAGCCCTGCATGGGGCTCTCTGCTCTCTGCTCTGCTTCTTTCTCTCCCACTTCCCCTGCTTGTGTTCCCTCTCTTGCTGTGTCTGTCTCTCTCTGTGTCAAATAAATAAATAAAATCTTTTTAAAAAAAGAAAAAAAAAAAGAATGGAAAGAATGGAGACAGCTTAGTTGCTACTAGTTGGAGGTTACTTAACTACCCTTTGCGTTCCCTGTATCCCACCTTATGAATTGCAGTTTGTAAGTATCTTCTTTATTTTACCTTGAGTTTGCATTCTGTTTCCTAACTAACATACATTTTTAACTAATTCTGGCAATGTTTTTGAGGAGTTGTGGTAAGTTAATCATCTTTTTCTTTACAAATAACGGTACACAATAAAAAGATATGTGATTAACCTTTCATGAAAGTGAACTATTTTAAAGCTCATTTATACACCCAAGTACACATGCCATTCATTTTACTAAAGGAAGTTCACATATTACATTTGTATATACTATAATCTATATTAAATGCTGCAGATATTTCACATTTACTTTATAAAAGAATAAAATGCATCTGAAACTTATACTAATAAGCTAAACTTTCACGTTTAAAATTCTTTCACACCTTTGTTATTAGACTTTGAAATAATTCAGAGAGAATTTTTCCAGAAATACTCTGGCAAAAGCTCTTTAAATCAACTGAAATATAATGTATTCATTACTTTATATGGTCTTCTACATGTATTTATTAAATAGGCTTCTCTATTCATTATTATTCCATAACAACACAAAACCCTTAAACAAACCTTAAAAACAATAAATCTTTATTATTGCTGTTCATCACTTATGTGGGTCTAAGAAAGGATTTGAAAAAAAGCAACCACCTTAGTAGTGAAAGAGACAGGAAAGTCTTCCCTAAGGAGGTTATTTGTGGATTATAAACATTAACCTTGGAAAGGTGAAATTAAAAATAAGTGTATTTATTTTTTTAGATCATGTAACAGTCATTTTACAAAATATAGTCAATAAATACATCATGGCACACATACATTTTGATGCTAGAAACAGTGTAATTAGAATATGTATAAGCATGCAGAATTAAACCAAAACACAGGACTGAAGCAACTTCATTTAAAAGTCAAAGATTTGCAAAATATTATCATAGAACTTGATAATGATCATAAAAGAAATAGTTTGTGTGCTAAGAAAAGCATTTTAGTTAGCTTTAGAATATTGTTTAATTCTCATCATATCTAAATAACTTGTTTCTTTACTTGTTTGTCTGCATTACTCAATAATTTCAATATTGGACTGCAGTTAATTTCACAAAGTCAAAAACAAGACAAATGGTGGCAAAAATATTTTTTCTCTTAGCTATCAAAAATGGCAGGAACAAACCTCAGAGGAAATTAAAATCCAGACTTATTTTAACATCAATTTTGATGGTCAATATTCATTTTTAAGCATACATTATTATAAATTTGATTAATATAATATTTCCTGCTGTGTGCATAGACTAGTGATATATATTAATTACTTCCAAGACTAAAATAAAAATAGTAAGTTGAAATATTACTTTCATGTGATCCTGTTCTTTAATCACACTGACTTGGTTCACATAGAACAATTAATTACAGAATAATTCTAATGTGATATTTTACACTTTACATTTAGCAAAAGGATCCACAGTATGAAGTCCAGTCCTTAATTAAATATTAAAGGTCATAGATGGCACTTAAAGATGATGTTTTGAGCATGACTTTACTTATTCTTCTCTTTGAAACCCTATTAAAATCACCATAGGGATGAAGAAAAAATATATAATATATAATATATAATCTTATCAGATGAGCTCTGCTAACTAACTATTGGATGTTATAAACCTGATGAGATTGTTTCCTTTCCAAATAAAATAGCTTATAGCACATAGTATCTTCCACTGAAAAGACAAAAGATAAATAGATATAATTCGAGCATAAGGCATCAGAGTAGTGTTAAAGCAATAAAACGAAAGGGGGGCTAATTTCACTGATAATAGAATTATTTTGAAATAGTAAGTGTATCTTTTTTTTGTTTTTAGAAAACATTTTAGATTTTATTTTATTTTATTTTATTTATTTTTTAAAGAGAGAGGATGTGAGTGGCAGGGGGAGGGGCAGAGGGAGACAGAGAAAATTCCAAGCAGGTTCCACATTTAGTAATCTGACACAGGGCTCAATCTCACAATCCTGAGATCATGACCTGAGCTGAAATCAAGAGTCCAATGCTTAACCAGCTGAGCCACCCAGACACCCCATGGTAATTGTGTCTGACAAATTCTAAACACGTATGGGGCAGAAAGCTGGAAACTTCAGCCAAAAATCTCTTAGGGACAAGGTAAGGTTTTTCTTATTCTCCTATGACTGAAGAGGGAAAAGATTTGATTTCAGAGTCTAACAGAGAGACATTATATTCTGCCAGTGAACAAATTAAACTTTGATAAAATTGGCATAATAATGTGATCTAGGAGCAGAACTAAAGAAGATGACGATTCAGCATTATCAAATATGTCACCTAGCTTCAACTTAGCATCAGAATAGCATCTGACTTATCAAAAGAAATAATTTAATGAAGAAAATAATATTTTGAAATCTTCAGATTTCTGAGGGAAAATAATTACAACTCTTTTATCCTAAGTTAAAGTAACTTTTAATGTATAGGCAAAAAATATATTTTAGAGAAACAAGGAGTGAAAGAAATTTTGTTTTAGAACTGCAGTAAAAACTTACTAAAAAGAGTTTGTAAACCTGAAGGAAAAGAGTACAAGACAGAAATAAGACTCTACAGAAGTAAATACAGAAGTAAATAAAGCAACAGGGGCACCTGGGTGGCTCAGTGGGTTAAAACCTCTGCTTTTGGCTCAGGTCATGATCCTAAGGTCCTGGGATCGAGCCCTGCATCAGGCTCTCTGCTCAGCAGGGAGCCTGTTTCCCTCTCTCTCTGCCTGACTCTCTGCCTACTTATGATATCTGTCTGTCAAATAAATAAAATCTTTAAAAAAAAAGTAAATAAAGCAACGAAAAGCAAAATTCTAATGAACTATATGAACACTGGTGATTTTAAATCAATAATCATAAAGACGTGTAGGTGAAGGTCAATGTAGAAGTAAAATAGATGAAAACAGTTACATGAAAAATGGGAAGTGGAAAGACAGAGCTAATGTGTCAAAAGTTTTCACTTTTGTTTTTTTTTTTTTAGTGGCTTAAAAGAACAACATCATTGACTTTGCTTAAAAATTTGCAATTTGGGTAAGGCTTAAATAAAAAGGAAGCACATCTCTGCTCGACAGTATCAACAGGGGCAGTTCAAAGTCTGAGGGTTGTAACATCATAAGGTTCACTCATTTATATATCTTGTGGTTGGTCTTGGATATTGCTTTTAGACATTAGCTGGTGGTGTTGTGGCCTCTCTGTGTGGCTTGGGCTTCCTCACAACATGATGGCTGAGTTCCAAGGGGGAGATACAAAATGGCTGCTTTCCTCCTGCCTTTCAAATCTCCTAAAAATCTCCCTTGTTGCTCACTGTAATAGAAACATAAAATAAAAGAAATTCTAGCCTAGCTAAGTTAACGTATTGCAACGCCAACTCAGTTCCCAATCCACATTCAATAATCAACAACAGTCCACCAATTAGTTTTCTCTACGAACACTATTCAGATTGATCTCTGTTCAGATTTTCCAAGTCTTTTCTGCAGTTTTTTTATTTTATGTTATTTTATGTTAGAGAGAGAGAGAGAATGGGGAGGGACAGAAAGAGAGAGAGAGAGAGATGGAGAGAAATAATATGAAGCAGACTTAGCACTGAGCACAGAGCCCCTTCCCAGGACCATAAGATCATGACCTGAGCTGAAACCAAGAGTCAGATGCTTAACCAACTGAGCCACCCAGGTGCCCCTCTTTCATAGTTGTTGAGTCAAGTAATTAATTAGAATTAGAATTTTAGAGAGGGTTTGTAGATTAGGTTTCTTTCCAAAACTTGATTTTTTTTTTCCTCCATGGAAAGAAAAATGACTGCCCAAGAGAAGTTTCCGTCAGCGGTGTCAACAGTTATACTCCTCATTCAAGATAAACTGAGAAGCAATGTAGGCCTTTCATTCTCTTCCCAGAAATACACAGAGTGATGCATAAGCATATTCTAGAAATGCAAGACAATTAATATGTCATACTTCCTTTTTCAAATTCAAATATCAGATAATCCTGAGAGCTGTCCCTAATAGGCAATGGGTCATGACTAAAGCCAGAGTTATATATCTCCCTTGAAGTCTCTATATAGATGAGTTCAGGCTGAAATTGACATTCTAATTCTGCTAGCAGTTGATATAATGTTACTTGTCAAAAGTCTCTTAGATACTACTTTAAAAATTTGGTGAGGTTATTACCAACTAAGCACTTATTCATTGCTGGAGAAATCCAAAATATGAGAAACACAGTGAAAAATTGACAATTTTTTATGTAAACATACTGTACTATATGATCCAACAATTCTACTTCTAAGTATCCACCCAAGATAAATGAAAAAAGAAACAAACAAAAAAATTCCTATAAAGGCCTATAGGCAAAGAGTAGCTCCAAACCAGAATAGCCCAATGTCTATCAACCAATGAATAGATGAGCAAAATGTGGCATATCCTTAAAACTGAAAACTTCTCAGGAGTAATAATGAATTAAGTCTATTAAATTAAAAAATATATATATAAATGAATCTCAAAATAGTGTGATAGGAAATAGAATCAAGACACAAAAGCTACATATAGTATGATGCCATTTATTTATTTATTTATTTATTTTTTAAAAGATTTTATTTATTTGACAGAGAGAGAGATCACAAGTAGAGAGAGAGAGAGAGGAGGAAGCAGGCTCCCTGCCTAGCAGAGAGCCTGATGTGGGACTTGATCCCAGAACCCTGAGATCAGGACCTGAGCTGAAGGCAGAGGCTTAACCCACTGAGCCACCCAGGCAGCCCCTAGTATGATGCCATTTATATAAAATACTATATGCATAGCTTGAAAGTTGTCTGAGCTGAGGATATGTGATGTAAAGATCTAAGGTATAAGGGATCTGTTGCAGATGACAGCATGTTGAAAAACTTGATTATGGTGGTAATTTTAAGAATCTATGGATTTTGCTTTTACCAGAACTCATCAAATTGTACACTTAAGTTGCATGATTGTATAATATGTAAAATTTTCCTACAAAGGAGCCTTAAGAAAGTAGTACAATTTATATTATGCACATATACTCTAATGATGGTTCACTAGCTTAAAATCAACCTCAATATATGTGATCAATAAGTCAGGTATTTTTTCACTATTGCAAAAGGTATAAAATCAGCATGATACTGATGATGACTGAAAACATAAAATATATGGGCATATTTAATTCCTATGAGTCTTTTGGAAAAAGGTGCTATTGTTATACCCATTTAACAGATGATTAACCTGAAGCATCAAACAATTAATTAATTTGTCCAATATTGCACAGCAACGACTGAGAGTGATCTCATGTGTCCCATGATCCTGATCCTAGGATCCATGCTCTACCTTATAGCAATAAGCTGTTTGCCCATTATCTAACAATGGTCCATCAGGCATAAAGTAGAAGAAAAGAACAATGGCACAATATTTAGAAAGATGTAATAACCACCAGTAAGGGGATATTTATTTACTCAGAATCAAATAAATTAAGAAAGAAACTGACTTTTCATTATTACAGAAAACCCCATTTTCTTCCATTCTCCCTTATTATGCATTCCATTGAGGGATTACTTTTCTTTTCATCTTGTGGGTGTGACTATAATAAATATATCAGGGAAGAAAATAGACAGCCTTATAAGGAAACTTCACCTAACTACAAGATTGAGACTGTTCACAAAATAATACAATATCAGTTTTATCCTTCATATTGCATGAAATATAACATTTTTGTAAGTAAATTTTAACTTTGTAATGCCCCTGTATGCTGGTAGAGAGCTCATTTCCTAAATATATTCATATCAATGTTACTTTGAAAAAATACGTAGCAAAGGAAATTCAAAATATGCTGCTGAGTCCCTTTGTATAGTCAAACATAAGGAGTAATTCCAATAGATGCAGATGATATGATGCACTGCATCCCTCTATACATCACAAATAACAGCTGTAGGTCACGGAGCTTTTAAAATGTTTGGCATTTACAATGACATGGATGGAACTAGAGGGTATTATGCTGAGTCAAATAAGTCAATCAGAGAAAGACAATTATCATATGACCTTCCTGATATGAGGAATTTGAGAGGCAGAGTGGGGGCTTTGGGGGCTAGGGAGGGAAAAAATAAAACAAGATGGAATCAGGAGGGAGACAAACCATAACTCTTAATCTCACAAAACAAACTAAGGGTTACTGGGGGGAGGGGGAGTGTGGAAAGGGTGACTATGTTATGAACATTGGGGAGGGTATGGGCTATGGTGAGTGCCATGAAGTGTGTAAGACTGATGATTCACAGACCTGTACCCCTGGGGCAAATTATACATTATATGTTAATAAAAATAATTAAAAATTTAAAAAGAATGTAGCATTGCTTTTGGAAATTTAATTCCTGTTCGTAGGACTTCTGGCAAAAATATTCACATAAGTTTTGATGAAAAGTTTCAAAAATTTGTATCATTATTTTTTTTCATTATTGCTTTCTATTTTACTAGATTCATTTGCATCACAATATCCCAAGCCAAGTAGATCTGATGATGAGAATCCAATAGCATATAAATTTAATAAAATAACACTTCCACCTCACAATATCCAATAAAATCTTAATTTATTTTAAAATGTCTCCACTTCTTTATTCACACATATGAAAGTGCAATGAATTAGAACAATCCAAGGGTTTGATAACAAGCAATAAACCAGCTTTTGTAGGAATATTTTTCAGAAACAAATATGAATAAAACTAAATTATTTGAAAGCAATAGATACTCTAAAGAATTAAGATGATTTACACCATTTAAGCAAAATAACAATATGAGTTTTGAAAAGTAAATGACTACACCCTGAATATAAATTTTCTTTTTAAAAATGTTTGTTCAGAAAAACATTTGACATTTTTATTAATTTACGATCCTTCAGTTCAAAGTTTTCAAAATAACACTGCATCAAGGAAACTTTAAATAGAAAGATATATCAGAAATGCTGCATAGTCATAAATTTATCTCTGAATTGATATTTTTTTATCATATTCACCAGCTGAAAGAATGCTTTAAAGTTTTATTTTGACACTATCACTATTTAAGGCCAAACTATAAATTCTAAATAATTGTCTTCAAAGTTTCAAGCTTAAAACCATTTTCCAAGCTTCATAACATCATTATGTTTTCCACGTTAGTGTTGTTCTATGTGATATTTCCATTATTTTATTCCTTTTTGCATTCTTCTCTGCACAGTTATTAATTTATCTATTTATTATTTTATTGCAGAATTTACTTCAGAATATTGAAGAATTTTAACTTCTAATCCCTTTTATTTAGTTTTTCAAAGATTTTATTTATTTATTTATTTATTTGTGTGTGTGTGTGTGAGAGAGAAAAAGAGTGAGCACAAGGGGAGGGAGTAGAAACACTGTTTTCTAAAACACTGAGGCAGCAGATTTAGGGACCTCTGTTGTATTACTCTCATATAGGAGTTTGTATAATTAGAGGCTTTTGAACTTTGTTATCCAGATTTCTGGGCCCTTACTTTATGACATAGTTTTCTATTGTCTTTCTGAGTATTTTGTAGGAAAAAAAAAACTAATTGAATTAATCAGAGTATTAGGTAAACATATTTTTATCTAATCATATTAATCTCCCAAGTTAAGAAAAGAGGATAGTTAGCACCTTAATTCTAATTTCTCATATTACAAAGACACAAAGAGGAATTAATCTCTCATAGAACACACGCACAAAAATGCACTCTAAATTATAGGCACAACCACTAAGTTAATTTGATATGATTATTTGTTTCATTAGCAATAAAATGAAAATAAAACTTGAGAATATTGCAAGGGAAAAAAAGAAAATCAAAATGAATTGCCTTAAGTAAATAAAAATATGCTTAATACAAAATAAAATATCATGTGATCTCTGATTTCACACTTATCTTCCTCATAGAGCTTAAAGTTTCCTCACATAGCTAAATAAGTATTCTTTTTGTGAAGTATCCTTTAGTTTTTACACAGAAGTTACAGAGATAACAGTATATCATAAAATAAGATTCTAAAGCCAAAATAGCGGATCACTAAATCTCTGACAAGGGCTGTATTCTTAAACCAACTTAGGCTCAAGAATCTTTTCTTGGTCATCAGCTCCGGACCTCACCCCACCAAACCTCACCTATGTTCTAGAAGTTCATCATTTGGCATCCAACGTGGGGCTGTGAGTCTTTACATTTGAACTCTGAGCTTTGGTGCAAAATTGGACACCATTGGAAACATGGGTTATTTTACCAAGGCTTTGACTGGAATGCCCTATTTGAGAAAGACAAAAAGAAAGACTCAGATATGACCAGAGACAGCTTTAAGGAACTAAGGTTTCCTTTTTGAAACCTGGAGCCATAAAGCCCCTTGGAACTGTTGGCCTGATACCTTGCTTACAGAGTTCCCAGCAGCCTCACCAGTTCTCTGTCCAGAAAACCTTGGACACTTTGGTACCCGCAGAGTCTCAGCTTTGCCTCTTCAGTCAAGGAGTATGCAGGGATTTGCCTGTGTGTCATCCTCACATGTCACCTAAAGTCATTCTCAAGGTGGTATGGTATGGGAAAACACACCATTGAAATATATGACCAAACTGACTAATCTTCCCTGATGAGAGGTACTTCTAAAAGGAGCGTCTTTCAAGAGCTGTGTGACTGACTAGCTCATAGCTAATGTTGTGGTAGAAGTCTGTAACATGTAACAGCTACTGATCAACTGGAAGCAAAATTCTTCAAACTTCTGGAAGAAACAAACAGTTGATGGCGGGGAAGTAGGAGGAGGCGCCTTTTCAACCTGTACCCTAAAGTGAGCTGATTACCTACCAAAGAATTCCGATCACCCATGAAATCAGCCTGAGATCAGAATTATACACGTCTGGATCTCTACAGGGGCAGAAGACGCCAGTGTGCAGATAAAGCGGAGTGGGAACTTCGGACTGATATCGGAAGATAAACAAAAGGGGGAGGGAGCCACCAGAGGTGACCCATTGGAAAGTAATACCCCAATCCGAGAGTGCCCTGCATCTGGGGACCAGCATTAACTTGGAGTCTGCTTGAAAGCACTCAAAGAGAGCCAAGGATGGGGGGGGGGGAGTTGCGGGAATCAGGGCGGCTAGGGACGGGGGCTTAAGTCCCTGGACCCAGAACAGCCTCCCCTGGCGCTGAGCCTGAGAGAGTGCAGCGGAGAAACCAGGTCTTGGTCCTGAGCCGCCAGCGCGCCCGAGATTGTGTGGGGTCCGGCTCCTGTGAGGGGGCAGGGAGCCTCGCCAGAAGGCAGAGGCTCCAGAGCCAGAGGGCAGGTGCTACAGAGCCTGAGATGTGCCCCCCACTCCCCCGTGCTATTAGACATGTGCCATCCCACCAGAGTCTGAGACGCGTGCACCCACGCCCCACACACTCCCCTGACAGAGGTGCGCGCCAGCCCGGCGCTCTTAGACCCAGAAAAGACCAGGTACTCCCAGCCCAGGCCAGCGGGAAAATCTCAGTGTGCGATCGCTGCTTGGAACCTCTCTGGAAGTCTGGAGCTGCCCAGACAGCCGCCGCTGCCGTGGTTTTGGGTACAAACAGAAGATCCTGCTCTGCCAGCAGCCAAGGGGGAATTTATTTGGGCTCTGCGGCCAGACTGAGGCTTCTCTCTCAGAAGGAGGTCAGGGTGCACTTTGCTTTCCTCTAAACCTACAAAAACCATCAAAAGCGGTCAAGGCAAGGAAAAAAAAAGTGAACAAACATAAAAACCTCCAGAGAACAAAAGCCTGAAAAAAACGGTTTCCCCAGAGGCACCCCCCTCCCCCGCCTTGAGGGGGGTGGGAGGACTTAACTCAAGAAACATCATTGACTGAAAACCCACGTGATAGGCCCCTCCCCCAGAAAACCAACCAGGAAAGGAAAAAAAAAAAAAAGAAAGAAAAGACAAGAGAACAACCACCACTACTACTTCATAGGACAACTTTTATTTTTAACTATTCTGGTTCATTTTTTTTTAATATACATAATTTTTTAACCATTTACCATCACAGTGAGATGTCCAGTACATCAAATTCCATAATAACCTTCTAACCTGAACTTTTTGATTCATACACCTGTGTTTTTCTTTTGCATTTCTATCTTTTTTATTATTTTTTAAAATTTTACTTTAGTCTAGTTTATTCCTTTTTTATTTTTATTTTCTAATATTCATATAGAGTTAAGCTTCAAGATAATCCCCTTTCCCCAATCAATGCTACCCCTATAGGTAAACCAATTTTTAACCCCCCTTTATCTTAGGAAAGTTGAGTCCTTTAACAAAGATATCAAGATACATCCAGGAAGAAAGTTGAGTCCTTTAACAAAGATATCAAGATACATCCAGGAAGAATCAAAACAACCTTCCTCGCCCACACTGAGAATTTATTACCACTCTCCCATCTTTTTCTTCCGCTAGTGTTTCTGTGTTTTTGTGTTTGCTGATAGTATATAAATCCTATACTTGGGGTTCTTTTTGACGAGGTTTCTTCCTTTATTTGCTTATAAATATATATATATATATATATATTTTTTTTTTTTTTCGGTCTTGTCATATACTTTTATCAGTCTTTTTGTTTGTCTGTTTTTGTTGTATACTTCCTAAATCTTACCTTGGGGCCCATTTGGGCTGAACCTTCTCTTTTATCTTCCCTTTTTTCCCTGTCTTTCTCTCTCTCTCTCTTTTTTTTTTCTTTTCTTTTTTCTCTCGTTTGGGTGGGGAATCCTGATTGCTCAGAGGCATTCCAGGGTGCACCTTGACTGCACCACGGTCGATACTTCCAGCTACATCGGTTCAGCCATCTCTCACCGAAATGACTAGGAGGAGGAATGCCCAACAGAAGAAAAATAGAGGATGGGCCTTCTGCAACAGAGCTAATAGCTATCAACATAGACAATATGTCGGAAAGAGAATTCAGGCTAACAATTATCCAGGCAATAGCTAGGTTGGAGAAAGCCATGGATGACCAAACGGAATTGATTAGGGCCGAACTGAAAGCGACCAGGGAAGATGTTCACAATGTTAGGGCAGAGCTGAAAGCTACCAGGAAAGAGGTTCACAATGCTCTCAATGAGTCCGAATCTAATCTAAATTCTCTCAAATCTAGGGTAACTGAGACAGAAGATAGAATTAGTGATCTGGAGGACAAACAAATAGAGAGAAAGGATCAGGAGGAAGCCTGGAACAAACAGCTTAGAAGCCGTGAAAACAGAATCAGGGAAATAAATGATGCCATGAAAGGTTCCGACTTCAGAATTATTGGAATCCCTGAAGGGGAGGAGAAAGAAAGAAGTCTAGAAGACATAATGGAACAAGATCTTCATGAAAATTTTCCCATTCTCGCGAATAGAACCAGTGTTCATGTACTAGAGGCCGAACGGTCTCCACTCAAGATTATAGATTCCAGCAAAACATCAAGGCACCTGATAGTCAAATTGAGGAATCATAATTATAGATATAATCTCTTGAAAGCCGCTAGGACAAAGAGGCTCCTTACTTACAGAGGAAAGCCCATCAGAATAACGTCAGACCTGTTCACAGAGACCTGGCAAGCCAGAAAGGGCTGGCAAGATATATTCAGGGCACTAAATGAGAAAAACATGCAGCCAAGAATACTTTATCCAGCAAGACTGACATTCAAAATGGATGGAGAGATAAAGAATTTCCAAGACCAGCAAGGCTTAAAAGACTATGCAACCACCAAGCCGACACTGCAGGAAATGTTAAGGGGGATTCTATAAAAGAGGAAAAATCTTAAGAATAGCATTGAACAGAAATACAGAGACAATCTACAGAAACAAAGACTTCAAAGGTAACACGATGTCAATAAAAACGTATCTATCAATAATCACTCTCAATTTGAATGGCCTAAATGTGCCCATAACACGACAAAGGGCTGCAGATTGGATAAAACAACAGGTCCCATCCATATGTTGTCTACAAGAGACCCATTTTGAAACTAAAGATACACCCAGACTGAAAGTGAAGGGATGGAGAAGCATCTTTCATGTCAGTGGGCCTCAAAAGAAGGCCGGGGTAGCGATTCTCATATCAGACAAATTAGATTTTAAACTAAAGACTGTAGTCAGAGATACAGAAGGACACTACATAATTCTTAAAGAGACTATCCACCAAGATGATCTAACAATTGTAAATATCTATGCCCCCAATATGGGAGCAGCCAATTATATAAGAAAACTGTTAATCAAGATAAAGAGTCATATTGATATGAATACATTAATAGTAGGAGATCTTACACGCCTCTCTCAGAAATAGACAGATCATCGAAGCAGAAAATCAATAAAGAAACAAGCGCATTGAATGACACACTGGACCAGATGGACCTCATAGATATATACAGAACATTTCCACCCTAAAACAACAGAATACTCATTCTTCTCAAGTGCACATGCAACCTTCTCCAGAATAGACCACGTACTGGGTCACAAATCAGGACTCAACCGATACCAAAAGACTGAGATTATTCCCTGCATATTCTCAGATCACAATGCTTTGAAACTGGAGCTCAATCACAAGGAAACGTTCAGAAGGAACTCAAACACCTGGAAGCTAAAGGCCACCTTGCTTAAGAATGCTTGGATCAACCAGGAGATCAAAGAAGAACTGAAACAATTCATGGAAACCAAAGAGAATGAAGACACTTCAGTCCAAAACCTATGGGATACAGCAAAGGCGGTCCTAAGGGGGAAATACATAGCCATCCAAGCCTCCCTCAAAAAAATTGAAAAATCCAGAATACACCAGCTGTCTCTACACCTTAAAGAACTGGAGAATCAACAACAAATCAAACCAACTCCACACATAAGAAGGGAAATCATCAAGATTAGAGCAGAGATCAATGAGGTAGAAACCAGAGATACAGTAGAACGTATCAATGAAACTAGAAGCTGGTTTTTTGAAAGAATCAATAAGATCGATAAACCATTGGCCACACTAATCCAAAAGAAAAGAGAGAAAGCCCAAATTCATAAAATCATGAATGAAAAGGGAGAGATCACAACTAACACCAAGGAAGTAGAAACAATCATCAGAAGTTATTATCAACAGTTATATGCCAATAAGCTAAGCAACCTAGATGAAATGGATGCATTCCTGGAAAACTATAAACTCCCAAATTGAACAAGGAAGAAATTGACAAGCTGAATAGACCGATATCAAGTAACAAGATTGAAGCAGTGATCAAAAACCTCCCAAAAAACAAGAGCCCAGGACCTGATGGATTCCCTGGGGAATTCTACCAAACTTTCAAAGAAGAAATAACACCTATTCTCCTGAAGCTGTTTCAAAAAATTGAAGCAGAAGGAAAACTTCCAGACTCTTTCTATGAAGCCAGCATTACCCTGATCTCCAAACCAGGCAAAGACCCTACCAGAAAGGAGAATTTCAGACCAATATCACTGATGAATATGGATGCTAAGATTCTCAACAAGATCCTAGCAAACAGGATCCAACAGCACATTAAAAATATTACCTACCATGACCAGGTGGGATTCATCTCTGGGCTACAAGGATGGTTCAACATTCGCAATTCAATCAATGTGATAGAACAAATCAATAAGAGAAGAGAGAAGAACCACATGGTCCTCTCAATTGATGCAGAAAAAGCATTTGACAAAATCCAGCATCCGTTCCTGATTAAAACTCTTCAAAGTAAAGGGATACAGGGAACATTCCTGAACTTCATAAAATCTATCTATGAAAGACCCACAGCAAATATCATCCTCAATGGGAAAAAGCTTGCAGCCTTCCCGTTGAGATCAGGAACACGACAAGGATGCCCACTCTAACCACTCTTGTTCAACATTGTATTAGAAGTCCTAGCAACAGCAATCAGACAACAAAGAGAAATAAAAGGTATCCAAATTGGCAATGAAGAAGTCAAACTCTCTCTCTTCGCAGATGACATGATTCTTTATATGGAAAACCCAAAAGACTCCACCCCCAAACTACTAGAACTCATAAAACAATTCAGCAACATGGCAGGATACAAAGTCAACGTACAGAAATCAGTGGCTTTCTTATACACTAACAATGAAAATACAGAAAGGGAAATTAAAGAATCGATTCCATTTACTATAGCACCAAGAACCATAAGATACCTAGGAATAAACCTAACCAAAGAGGTAACGGATCTGTACTCAAGGAACTACAGAACACTCATGAAAGAAATTGAAGAAGACACACACACACAAAAAAAAAAAAACATGGAAGACCATTCCATGCTCTTGGATCGGAAGAATAAACATTGTTAAGAGGTCTGTACTGCCTAGAGCAATCTATACTTTTAATGCCATTCCGATCAAAATTCCACCAGTATTCTTCAAAGAGCTGGAGCAAATAATCCTAAAATTTGTATGGAATCAGAAGAGACCCCGAATCGCTAAGGAAATGTTGAAAAACAAAAATAAAACTGGCGGCATCACGTTACCTGATTTCAAGCTTTACTACAAAGCCGTGATCACCAAGACAGCATGGTACTGGCATAAAAACAGACACATAGACCAGTGGAACAGAGTAGAGAGCCCAGATATGGACCCTCAACTCTATGGTCAATTAATCTTCGACAAAACAGGAAAATATATATAGTGGAAAAAAGACAGTATCTTCAATAAATGATGCTGGGAAAACTGGACAGCTATATGCAGAAGAATGAAACTCGACCATTCTCTTACACCATACACAAAGATAAACTCAAAATGGATAAAAGATCTCAACGTGAGACAGGAATCCATCAGAATCCTAGAGGAGAACATAGGCAGTAACCTCTTTGATATCAGCCACAGCAACTTCTTTCAAGATATGTCTCCAAAGGCAAAGGAAACAAAAGCGAAGATGAACTTTTGGGACTTCATCAAGATCAAAAGCTTCTGCACAGCAAAGGAAACAGTCAAAAAAACAAAGAGGCAACCCACAGAATGGGAGAAGATATTTGCAAATGACAGTACAGACAAAAGGTTGATATCCAGGATCTATAAAGAACTCCTCAAACTCAACACACAAAAAACAGACAATCATATCAAAAAATGGGCAGAAGATATGAACAGACACTTCCCCAATGAAGACATACAAATGCCTATCAGACACATGAAAAAATGTTCATCACTGTTAGCCATCAGGGAGATTCAAATTAAAACCACATTGAGATACCACCTTACACCAGTTAGAATGGCCAAAATTAGCAAGACAGGAAACAACATGTGTTGGAGAGGATGTGGAGAAAGGGGAACCCTCTTACACTGTTGGTGGGAATGTAAGTTGGTGCAGCCACTTTGGAGAACACTGTGGAGATTCCTCAAGAAATTAAAAATAGAGCTTCCCTATGACCCTGCCATTGCACTACTGGGTATTTACCCCAAAGATACAGATGTAGTGAAAAGAAGGGCCATCTGTACCCCAATGTTTATAGCAGCAATGGCCACAGTCGCCAAACTGTGGAAAGAACCAAGATGCCCTTCAACGGACGAATGGATAAGGAAGATGTGGTCCATATACACTATGGAGTATTATGCCTCCATCAGAAAAGATGAATGCCCAACTTTTGTAGCAACATGGATGGGACTGGAAGAGATTATGCTGAGTGAAATAAGTCAAGCAGAGAAAGTCAATTATCATATGGTTTCACTTATTTGTGGAGCATAACAAATAGCATGGAGGACAAGGGGAGATGGAGAGGAGAAGGGAGCTGAGGGAAATTGGAAGGGGAGGTGAATCATGAGAGACTATGGACTCTGAAAAGCAATCTGAGGGTTTTGAAGGGGCGGGGGGTGGGAGGTTGGGGGATCCAGGTGGTGGGTATTGGAGAGGGCACGGATTGCATGGAGCACTGGGTGTGGTGCAAAAATAATGAATACTGTTATGCTGAAAAAATAAAAAATTTAAAAAATAAATAAAGGTGTTAGAAAAAAACAAGTTAGCTGAGTAATTACTCATATTTTGGCTGCTCTAATACTATATATAAAGTGTACACACTCTTTCTCTCTCTGTCTCTTTCACACAAATACACATACAACACATGCGTACAATTTTATTTGTATATTTATTTTAATTTATGTGAACTTTATGTGGATCTATTTTGTGTTGTGAAAATAAAATTTCTAAGTTTCTAAGACTGAACCTAAATATTAGATAAATTGCACTCAATTAATTCAAATAACTGCATTCAAATAAATAAAATATGAAATTTTTGATGATTTTCCAGTCATTCCTGTACTGTCCTACAACACGGAATTTTTTTCTTTAAAAAGTTTGCATTATTTCTGAACTTAATAATTTTTGACTAAACCTTTTTAGTCTGATTAAGTCTCTTACATCTTTATAGAGGAGGTAAAATAAATCTAACATTTTTTTTACAAGAAGTGGAATGAGACCATGAAAACTCTCTATTATTCATCCATTCAAAAATTGTTTGTTAGGAACATAGTCTGTAATAAGCAGAGTGAATGTCACTGCCAAAGAAATTTATTTTATTAATTTTAATACTTCAAAATAAAGCAAATGTGTGTCTGTATACTTTTGTTTCATTTTCCTATGTAGAGAAAAAATAAAAGTAGAATGACTTGGCAAGGAAAATTCAGAAAATGTTAGTGGATGCAGTTAAGGTAAAAGTCTGGTCAGTATAAATAGCATAAATGAAATTAGTATAAATAGCAGAAATGAAATAGCATAAATGAAATATAATTTAGGGATTTTGGCCGAGTACTATCCCACTCCCCCACCCCCAGTTCTCACCTCCTCACCTCTCATCTCATTTACAAATGAACAGCTGTCCTCAAAACAATAGCTTAAGAGGGGGGGAAAAAAAAAAAAACAAACCTAAAGGAAAGGAAACTAAAATTTTGATCCTTACATTCTGAATAATGTTCACACTATTTGAAGGTAAATTCTGAAGTTACCTTTTATAAATTTTTGATTCATTGTAATCTTTGGTAACCAGAAACATTTTAATGACCTTTGTTTTGAATATATTTGCATGAAATTTGGGGTGTCCTCAGTTCCGTCCCCAAACATAAATTAAGCTTTACAAACCCAAAGTAAAATAATTATTCCTAATAGGCAGGATATTTCTTAGGACTCAGCCATTCACCTCATAGAAGATAATGTCCTGCATCTTCCATGACTGGAACATCCTGTTGTAATTAAATCTCTAAACCCATGTCCTCAGAGCTCTGCACACTGGATTCTACTTATGTGAAAGACATGATAGAAAAAAGAGTAGATTCGTTCTTCTTTTTATAATTCTAATTACTGTGTGCTTGTATTTTTTCAGTAACAGGAATGCACTCTATTGATGATGGTATCTTCCATACTAAGATATCAATAAAAGTTTGAACTTTTTTCTTTGCTTTATTTTGAACTGAAGTGTCCCCGAAACTTCCCATCTGACACTTTGCTTTGATAGAGAAAATATTGAATATTTTAGCCAAACTACAGATCTTTATATATTTGAAAATAACTCCAATATCTCACCTTTTTCAAAGTAAAATGAGGTCTTTCAAATTCATTACATGATCATATTCTGAATTTTCATCAGGATCGATCTCAATTCTAAACTTTATGTCCCTATCAAAGTGTGATTCCCAGAACATTTCATATCAGATAAAATTATATTGAAAAACCAAATTAAAGTTAGCAGTTCCAAAATTTTGACTAATTAATTTGGATATTTTTCAACATTCTGACTATATTTTGCTTATTTAAGCATCATAGAGTTTCCAAAGGCCTATGCAAATTGGCATGTGGATCAGAACACTAATTTTCAAGCCTAAATTTGAACTTCTATTGGATTATATTTACTTCAATAAGAAGATGCTGTGGTTCTAGTCCTTCTTTAAAAGAAGGAAAATATTACAAATGTGCATATAAATCTGTTTATCTTGAGTGCTGCCTGCATTAGATATGACAGTCATGTTACTTCTCTGAACTTTTAATCATCACACGGAGAATTGCTCAGTACATTCTGCATCTGTTAGTTTCAGAAATTCTAAATTGCTAACCCTGCTAATATGATTTGCCTTTGTCTGTGTCTGCATCAATAAGAGACAAGTGGAAATCATGCCTGTTCTGAAGGAAAATAAGGGAATTTCATCATATTCTTATATTTCCCATCAGATATTACATTCTACTATAAATTCTGTAAGTTATGCAACTTAAAAATATATTTCATGTATTTTTCTGAAACATAAGTTTTGTAAACTATTTGTTAAATTAAAAAAATACACATTTTTTTTTTCCTGGTGCAATCAAGTATTAATTTCAAAACCCGAGTTTTAAAGTGTTGTGAACTTGAAATCTTCCAAATTTATCTTGAAATGTCATGAATATATAATCTTATAAATAAAAAAACTGTGTACCATTGTAACTGAAACTTGTTCTTTAGTGAATTGGTGGAGACGATGCACTATTGTTCTTCCCCAGTTGCGATTAGGCAGACATAGCAGCACAATACACATTGTTCTCTCCCAGCCTGTTATCATCTCTCACCCAGACCAAGACCGTAGCTTTCTAACTGGTTTCCATGCTTCAAGGGTTGCTTCCAATTCCTTTACCTTTCTAAAGCATAAAGCTATATGTCATTTCCTCACTTAAAATGAGTCAGTGATTTCCTATCTCCTAGAAGTCAATGTCCTAGCATTCTGCTAGAATGCCTAGCATTCTGTCTGAAGTGTGACAGGACAACATTTTTGTCCACATTTACAGTTCATCTAACGAGATGGGCCAAGCTACCTTTGATTGAATCATTCCTTGTATCCCACGATGCTAACCTGAAATAAGAAGGCCATTTCCATCAGTTAAAATGCATCCTGTTGCCTACCTGTTCTTTCACATTTAATTTCAATATCCTCATCCTCTCTCTCCCTGCCTGTTTCCCTCTTTTCCTCCCTCCCTATATCCCTCTGTTCCTCTCTCTCTCTCTCTCTGCGTATAAATATGTATATGTACATATTTATACACATACATGTGCAAATACACACACAAGACAGAGGGAGAGAGATCATTTTCCATAGGTATTTGTTAAATAGCAAATATTCTGGTCTTATTCAGAATCACTCCCTTTTTAGAATACAAAATCTGTATTTTCAAAACAAATCTATCCATGTCTCTGAAATTAAAAGATTTTCCAACATTTTCATGAAAATTATTAAGTTGGAATGCACAGCAAGTGTTTTGCAGTGTATTCATTCCCTAGTATTCTTCTGGTCTTCTCTTTTACTTGTCATTAACTCCTATTGTAGCTACATTTGCTTTATTTTATTTCAAAATGCTTAGGGTGAATATTTGTTCCATTTGCCAATTAAATTCTTACTTTACACTTGTTTTGTCATATTGCATGGTATAACACCTGACCTGAATATATTATTTTTGAATGAAAAACAGTCATTACTAGTTGCTTAAAAAAATAATCTGAGATGGGTTTAATAAGCTTGTACTTCATACCACCAGTCTCTGCTCTAACCCTGTCTAGTATCATGTGCATTTGTAGGGAGAAGAGGCCTCATTTTAACATATTTACATCCTAAAGACCACCAAAGAGGACTCATCCCCCTTTTTTTTTTCTCAGAACTGTTAAATACAATATAGATAGAATATACAATATTTCTCTTTTACCTCCTGGCCAAATAGAATGAGTTTAAAGCAAATGGCTAGGACCAACTCCTCTTCTCAAATTGTGGTGGAAGTATTTGATGCAGTCACCCTTGCAGGCCACTTGGAATACTAACCAGCTGAGTCCTGGCCCCCACAGTATGTCACAGACTGTAGCATGCTGGAAGCTGTGTGGTAGCCAGTTGGTGTCCTCAGTGGGAAACATGGAAAATTATGAGTTTGATAAACTTGCTATTCCTTCAAGAAATGGACAGTGTTAAATACTGCTGTAGAGGGCAGAAAAGGAAGTCTGATTATCTTATTCCATACATATAAATATGCACATCATATAATCTAAACTATTTTATTGTTAGTAACTCATTGTAAATTTAACAATAAACCTTCTCAGTATTGAGCCAAATAGAAAAAAGTACATATTTAATGAAAAGTAATTATTGAATTTACATTTTTTAGAAAGTTAATGATAAAGATGTGATGAATACAAATTATTTGTCAAAATTTACCATCCAACTGGAGCACCTGGGTGGCTCATTCAGTTAAACATTTACCATCCAACTATGAGTTATAGTGCTATCGCTGATAACATGAATACTAGAAGAAAACAGAGTTAAAGAAAAATCAGCATCTGCATAAAGATATGACAACATTTTCAGTTGTATGAAGTGTGCACATTCACATACACAAATAATAAAAAAAACATTGGGAGGGAGACAAACCATAAGAGACTCTTAATCTCACAAAACAAACTGAGGATAATTGGGGGGTGGGGGGGAGGAACAGGAACAGGGTGGTTGGTTATGGGCTTTGGGGAGGGTACGGGCTATGGTGGGTGCTATGAAATGTGTAAACCTGATGATTCACAGACCTGTACCCCTGGGGCAAATAATATATTATATGTTAATAAAAATAATTTAAAAATTAAAAAAACATATATATATATTACTGTGTCTATATATATTATAGTGATTGTAGCTTTTCATTAGGTCATGATCACTCTTTTAAATTAATTTCACTAATTAAATTAATTTCACTAAATTCCAAGACAAGTTTTTGTGGTATATTTAATAAGCATATGAAATTAAAGTGCAATTTCATTTTTTTACAATTACTAAATTTAATTATTAAATTAAATTGCATAATTTAATTACAATGTTAATTTTAACTAACTCATGCCAAAAAAAAAAAAAGTTAAAGAATAAGAGGAATGTGATCTGGAGAAATTCTGAATTTTCTTAGAAACATACTAAAGAGAAAAAGTTCAGAGGTAATAGTTATTTAGCTCTCCACTATAAAGCAGTTCATAATTTCAGAAAAGGCCATAGTGCCTACATCATTATTATTTGACATCTAAATATCACCCAACAATATTTTGCCCTTTGGCAGATGTCATAAAATGTAGGTATTCCCATGATTTAATTTTAGAGAGTCAATTTAAAGTATCAAACACACTGAGAAAAATTGATGGAATGTACAGTCTTAAACACCACAGGAAATCATAGATAGACATAATATTCTTTAACTAAATAATTTAAATATGCATTGTAAAAATATCTAGGTCTAAGTAAGAGAGATGATGCTTCTTTTTTGTTTTTGTTTTTTTAAGATTTTATTTATTTATTTGACACAGAGCTAGAGATACCACAGTTAAGCAGAGTGGCAGGCAGAGGGAGAGGAAGAAGTAGACTCCCGCTGAGCAGAAAGCCCTATGCAGGACTTCATCCCAGGATTCCAAGACTGCGACCTGGGCCTGAGATGCTTAACTGGCTGAGCCACCCAGGCCCTGAGATGATGCTTGTTTGGACAAATCATATCTCAGTCAAATATATAAAAGCATCAACAAAGTACAGAATCACAAAAGAATTAAGAACAAAAGATTGTCTTTCTGTGACTAAGATTCACTGATGGGTATGACAGTCTGAGCATTCTGCCACGCTCTGTTATGGATTTGAAAAGCCTAATATGAATGTTTTTAGATAATTTTACAAGTAAATCATCTAATTACCTGCAACTATATCTTCATGATGTCAAAGCAAAGGAACACAAAAATCAATTATTTGATTATATAAAACATCTTATTTGATATTCTTTATTATCTTTGTATAAGGAAAACTGCATGAATAAATGCAGATTTGGAAGAAGACTTTACTGTACTTAAATCAAATAAGCTCAGTGTTCTTGCTTTGCCATTCTTTAGTTTCTTAGCCTCTAACAGGTTTCACTTATGAATTAGCAGCCCAAATTTTGACCCTTAGTTAATTCATAATTATTATATGAATTTCAAATAATGGTAGTACTCATTTATTCTAACCACTTTTTAAACCTTGCATTTATGTATAAAATGGCATGTCATAACTGACATTTAATATAATGCCACTTAAAGACTTGAGTGTTTTTTTTTTTTAAGATTTTATTTATTTGACAGAGAGATCACAAGTAGGCAGAGAGGCAGGCAGAGAGAAGGGGGGAAGCAGGCTCTCCTCTGAGGAGAGAGCCTGATGCGGGGCTCAATCCCAAAACCCTAAGACCATGACCTGAGCCAAAGGCAGATGCTTAACCCACTGAGCCACCCAGGTGCCCCAAGACTTGAGTGTTTTGATAAAGTCTCTAGTTTATTTTATAAAGATATGTAGAGATATGTACATAAGATACCTAACCATTTCAGGAAATTATATAATATCTCAATACCTTAGGTTACTACCTTATCATAAAATTCTGAAATATCAAACCAAATTTAAGGGAATCATAGGTCTTACCCTACACCAAATTTCGCTAAATTTTTTTAAAATGTTTTATTTATTTATTTATTTATTTATTTAAGAAAGAGAAAGATTACGAGTGGTGCGGAGAAGCAGAGGAAGAGAGAGAAAATCTGAAGCAGACTTCATGCTGAGTGTGGAGCCCTATGTGGGATTTCATCTCAGAATCCTGAGATCATGACCTGAGCCAATACCAAGAGCCAGGCACTTAATCAACTGTGCCACAAAGACACCCAAAATTTTACTAATTATTTTAAGAATAAAACAAGATATAGGCACATAGTGTTTCTTTCTAAATGGGTTTAATCCTTCAGATAAAGCTTCTTAACTGTCCCATTCTCCCACACTAAGAACTGTTTTATTTTCAAAGTGACACTAACTTTTACCTATGTGTAAGGAACATGATTTTCAGACATTTCCAAATACCATTCCTCTGGAAAGAATACCAGGGCTCCTTGGAGAAATGAATGACTTCTGCTGGGGCAGAAAATTTCCAGGTTGAACCTGGGACATATTGTACCCAACAGTAAGGAAATTCTCAAAGACTAAGTCCAATGTACACAGACATTAACTTGAAGAGATTTCCACTTAACAAATCTAGAACAATTTGACCATCAATGTAGCAATTATAGAATGTAATTCACTGAATAAAACAGGATTCCATGGATTCTTACTGATAGAAATCAACAAATAAAGAAATCAAGAAATAAATGGAAGAGGAATAAAAGCTCTTTTTTTGCAGATAAATAACAGTCCATAAATGTAGAAGGGATTAGGGAAAGAGGATTCCACTGTAAGACTGATAATTGTCATGCAGGTGACTGATTTCTTCTGGACTCATTAACAGTTTATATTAAAGCTGTTGCGTGGAAGCTTGATGAGTAAGAGATATAAGTATAGTCTCAAAATATCTTTCTACCAAATATTTAATACAAGCAAGAAAAAATGGGGGCTTTATGGTTGAGAAACTTGGCAGAAACTGCAACATCAGTCTAGGGATAAGTCAACATTGTTTATCCCCTAATTTGATGTACTCAGCAGAACACATTATCATTGACTGATGTTGCATTCTTGCCAGGAAAGCATGGGCTGAGTCTGAACAAGACTAAGTATCATCCTACAAAGAAAATTATTTCAAAATAAATTGTGAATGAAGGATAATCAAAATTTTATCATTAAAGAATTATTGGAAGGGCATGTTGGGACATATTTTGTAATATATGTATTTGTATTTTTTAAGTAGTTTGATCCATTAAAATAAAAATAATGAAATTCCAACTGAAAATCTATAATTAATTAGTGCAGCCTTATGTTTTTAGAGAAATTTTAAATTAAAAGCAAAACTGAACAGAAAATACAGAGTTCCCATATACCCCTTACCCTACACATGCAAAACTCTCTGCTATAATATCTTATACCAGACTGGGACATTTGTTATAACTGATGATACTAAGTTGGGCCCTCTGTCATCCAAAGTCCACAGTTAACCTTAGGACTTGTTCTTGTTATTGCACATACTATGAATTTGGATAAATATATAGTGACATGTATCAACCATTATAGTATCATACAGAGCAGTTTCATTGACCTAAAAAATCCTTTGTGCACCACCTATTCATTCCTTCATCCCCACAATTTCTGACGATCACTGATCCTTGTAGTGTCTCCATAGTTTTACTTTTCCAGAATGTTATGTAATAGAATCACATAATAAGTAAATTTGTCAGATTGGCTTATTTCACTTAGTGCATAAGTCTCCTCCTTTGTGTCATTTTATGGCTTGATAATACATTCACTTTTAGTTCTGAGTAATATTTATTGTTTTGCTGTATCATAATTTAATCCATTCACCAAATGAAGGACATCTTATTTGCTTCCAGGATTTACTAATTATGAATAAAACTGCTATATGCATTCATGTGCACATTTTCAGGTGGCCATAAGTTTTCAAATCTTTGGGTAAGTACAAAGGAGTGTGATTGCTGGATGACAGAGCAAGAGATATTTTTTAGTTTTATATATAGAAAGTATATTTAGGTTTAGTTCATGAAGAAATTGCCAACTGTTGTTCATAATGACTGCACTACCTCACATTCCCAACAGCAATGAATTCCTGATGCTTCACATCAGTATTTGGTGCTGTTACTGTTCTCAGCTTTGGCTGTTTTAATATAGTGGTATATCATTATTTTAGTTTCCATATCCTTGATGATATATGATACACACTATATTTTCATATGATTATTTGCCATCTGTATATCTAATTTGGTGATGTGATCTGTTAAGGTCTTTGACCCACTTTTTAGTCAGTTGGTTTGTTTTCTCATTGTTGAATTCTAATTTCTTTATATATTTTGAATATCAGATCTTTATCAGATATGTTCTCTGCAAATATGTTCTCCCAGTCTATGGCATGTCTTGATCTCTTGACAGTGTTCTGCAGAGTAGAAGTTTTTAATTTTAATTAAGTCAACCTTATCAGTTATTTTATGGTTTGTGCCTTAGGTATGTTATCTAAAAGACCATCATCATATAGTCATTACATACTTTCTCCTATGTTATCTTCAAGCAGGTTTATAATTCTGTTTTACATTTAGGTCTATGAATTTTTTTAAAGATTTATTTATTTGAGAGAGAGAGAACAGGGGTGAGGGCCAGAGGGCGAGGGAGAGAGACAATTTTAAACAGACAGAGAGTGGAGCCCGACATTGGGCTTGATCTTACCACACTGAGATCATGACTTGAGCTGAAATCAAGAGTCAGACACTCAACTGATTGGGCCACCCAGGTGCCCCAGTTCTATGAATAATTTTGAGTTAATTTTTGTGAAGAATGTAAGGTCTGCATCTAAATTCAGGTTTTTTTGCCTGTGGATGTCCACTTCTTCCACTATTGTTATTTGAAAATACTATATTTTCATCATTATATTGCCTTTTCTCTTTTGTCAAAAATTGGTTGTCTATATTTATATGGGTCCCTTTCTGGGCTTTAAGTGATTTTACATTGATCTGTTTGTCTACTTTTTCCATTAATACTTCTCTCTCTTGGTTATTACAGCTTTATAGTAAGTCTTGAAGTTGGGTAATGTCACTCTTCCAACTTTGTTCTTCTCTTTCAATAACATGTTGGCTATTTTTTTTTTTTTTTTTTGCCTCTTCATATGAACTTTAGAATCTGCTTGTTGATATTCATAAAATAATTTGCTGGGATTTTGATCAAGATTGCACTGAATCTATAAATCAATTGGGGAAGAACTGACATCTTGACAATACCAAGTCTTCCTATTCATGAAGACTATCACAGAATAGCTCTCTATTTATTCAGTACTTCTTTGATTTCTTTCATCAGATTTTTGTAGTATAGATATTATGCCACTTTTGTTAGTGTCATCCTTAAGCATTTTATTTTTTGACTGCTAACGTAAATGGTATTGTTTCAAATTTTAAAGTGCATGAAGGTGATTGACTTTTGTAAATTAACTTTGTACCCTGCAACCTTGCTATAATTATTTTGTTAGTTCCAGAACTTAGTGTTTTTTGTTTTTTGTTTTTTTTGTTTTTTGTTTGTTTTGTTTTGTTTTTGTTTGTTTTGTTTTTTTTTGGTCTATTAGTTTGGATTTTCTGTATTGACAAACATGTCAACTGTGAACAAAGACAATTTTATTTCTTCCTTATTTATCTGTATAATTTTATTTCCCTTTCTTGTCTTATTGCATTAGACAATACATTGTTGAGTAGCAGTGGTGACAGGGGACATTTTTGTCTTATTCCTGATCTTAGTGGGAAAGCTTTGAGTTCTAACCATTAAGTATGATGTTAGCGATAGTTTTCTTTGTGGATATTCTTTTCCATTTTGAAGAAGTTCTCATCAATACCTAGTTTACTCACAGTTTTTTATCATGAAAATTTTTTTCTATGTGTTTTGACATACTGATGTGATTTTTCTTTTTTAGCCCATTGACATGATGGACTGGTTCTCAAATGCTGAACAAACTTTATAATACCTGGGATAAATCCCACTTGGCTATGATGTATAATTCTTTTTATACACTGTTGGATTTGATTTGTTAATAGTTTGTTGAGTATTTGTCTACATATGTTCCTTCAGATTTCAGTCTGTAGTTTTGTTTTTGTTTTCGTTTTCTTATAATGTCTTTGTCTGATTTTAATACTAGGGTAATGCTGACCTTATAGAATGAGTTAGAAAGTATTCCTTCTGTTTCTTTCTTTTGAAAATTATTGTAGAGTGTTAGTGTAAATTTACCTGAGATGTTTGTCAGGATTCCCCATTGAACTCACACGGATCTGTTGCTTTCAGTTTGGGAAGGTAACTACTGATTCAATTTATTTAACAGATATAGACTATTCAGATTTTCATTCTTCTGTGAGTTTTGGCAGTTTGTGTCTTTCAAGGAACTGTTCCATTTCATCTAGTTTATCAAATTTGTGGGCATAGTGTTTATTATAATTTTAGTGTTATGGAATGGAAACTTTAGTTATATAACCTCTATTATTTTTTTATATTAGTATTTTGTGTCCTCTCTTTTTTTCTTAAACCTATTTTGATTTTTTACAAGGATTATGCATTATAGAATCCTAACATAGCTTTAAGTTCAATATATTTTTAAATTCACAAAATTTTAAAATAGTCTGGTTGATTGAAATTGCTTCCTTTCCATTTTGTAAATGTGAGAACTTGGGCAATTATTAATTTCTCTTTGGTTCAGTTTTATCATATGTAATTTGTAGTTAATGATCAAAATTAGCTTTCTGGGTTGGAATGATGATAGATGAAATAAGAGTACTAGGAAAATGGTTCTGAATATTAGTATTACTACAGTCATTATTTTGATTTGACAAAATAGTGTCATTTGCTATTCTGAATTATTGTATTAAATAACAATATGTGGAATTTAAAAGGAAATCAAAGGTATTAAACTGCTTAATTCATTTTAAAATAGTTTTCAGTAAGTCAATAAATAAAAATACCAAATTAAATAAAATTCATGACCTTACAAACAATGTAAATTTTTTCTGTACTTATTAAAGAATGATTAATGTCTATGAGCTATAAAAACCCCAAACAGTTGTATTTTTTTAAGTGGGGCTTCTATAAATTCAGTATTAATGAACTATCCTTACCATAATCTTCTTATTGGTCTTTTACTAATCAAAACTACACTTAGGGGTGCCTGGGTGGCTCCGTCATTAAGTGTCTGCCTCTGGGTTATGTCATGATCCCAGGGTCCTGGAATAAAGCCCAGCATTGGCTCCCTGCTCAGCAGGGAGATTTTTTTCTCCCTCTCCCATCCCCTGCTTGTATTCTCTCTCTTGCTATCTCTCTCTCTCTGTCAAATAAACAAATACAATCTTAAAAAAAATACACTTAAAGATATAAACATGCATATACATATACACACACAAACACACGATAAAAGGAAGGAATTTCACTCTAATAGAATATATACTAAAACTGCTTTTGTGCATAATTTTATTCAAGTGGGAAAATTGGTATTTTCTACACAACTAAAAGTTACAGAAAATCAACCAGCTTCATGTCTTGTGTCAGAAATTCATTATCTCTGCTGGTCATTTCTTCTAACAATATTGTTTTTGTTTTTGTTTTTTCTATTTCATTCATTCTTTTATTCCTTGGGATCTCTTTCCTGGGATTTGTTTTATTTTTTATTAACACATAATGTATTATTAGCCCCAGGGGAACAGGTCTGTGAATCTCCAGGTTTACACATTTCACAGCACTCACCATAGCACATACCCTCCCCAATGTCCACAACCCAATCACCCTTTCCCTCCCCCTTTCCCCTCAGCAACCCTCAGTTTGTTTTGTGAAATTAAGAGTAAGAGTCTCTTATAGTTTGTCTCCCTCCCAATACCAACTCGTCTTCTAATACTATTGTATTTTTAAGCTATTTTCTTAAACTAGGCTCAAGAAACTATAAAATGTACTTTTTTCAAAAGTCTCCATTAATAAATAACCTAGGTAACATGAAGAAGAGGAATATTTTGAATTTAGTAGCTAATAAAAATTAGTTTGTTTTTTATATAAAGTTAATTAGTAACAGTCCATAAAAATAACTAATTCTCCAGAGTAAGAAAGATATTTGGTGTTAAGCCTTCATTTGCCTTTTTATGACAAGACATTTTGGATTCTTAATGGTCTTCATTGAAGCAATACATTGATAAATGTAAAATAATAGAAAGAATAGAAATTTAGTATTAAAAAGTAGAGATTAAAATTGCCCTCAAAACTTAAAATTAAATAATTCTCCAACCAGATAATTTTCCTCCTTGCAATCAGGTTTTGATTTGCTCTGGTAAATAAATATATTTAGAGATGCACAATAATATCTAAACAGCTACCATGTGTGCTAATGTGACACAGAATTCTCTCAACTAATTTTAGCCCACCACAATAAGAATGAGGCAAAAGTCAAAACACAGAAACAAGAAGTGTAGGAAGAAAATGAAGAAGAAAAGATGGAAGAAAAAAATTAAAAAGGAGAGAGAAAAAGAAGAAGACAAAAAAGGAGAAAGTAGAAATTTGAAAAGGATGAAGAAGTAGAGGTAAAGGAGTAGAGCATATGAAAAAGAAGATGAAGAGATGAAGATGAGAAGTAAGAGTAAGAAAGAAGAAGAGGATGGAGTGGAAGATGATAAAATGGAGAAGAAAGAAAAGGAAAACAAATATGTATCAGAAAAAAGAAGGATGGATAGGAGGGATTAAATAAAAGAAGGATGGGTAGGAGGGATAAAAAAATAATACAGAAAGAGGAATTAGTAAAAAAATACACAAAATAAAATTTAAAAACATATTTCGTAATATATGTTAACATTACCATAAGAATAAGAAAGCTAAAAAACTCAAAACACAGAGCACTACATTTTTTATTGAATAAAATCAAAACTCTGAAAAATTATTTGGAAATACTTGCTTCTGTCTTGCTATCCAATCTTTTCAGTTTATTTTTAATTCATTTACTATTATCTCATTGATAAACAAATCACAATAAATTTGTATGTAGTAGTATTGCATGGTCTTAAAATTATCCCATACCTTTGAAATTATGCATTTCTCCTTTGATTTATAGTGTCCTTTCATTTTATTCATTGAGTATGCCACAGTAGGTTTTGTCCTTTTCAAAGAGCCAGATTTTGCTTTAGTAACCCATTCTACTTTTTTTTTAACCTTTCATAAATTGAAATAATTAGACTTAAAGGAGAGAGCAGAGATAGTATATCCTTGGGTATGCATGCCTCACCAAGCTTCCTCTAAGATTAGCATTTTACATAAGCTTGGTGTACCATATGTATGATATTAATGTGATTACAATACAATAAAAAATTTTAAAAAATATTAAGGTTTTGCCAGTTTTACCACAAATATCCTTTTTTTGCTCTAGAGTCCAATCCAGAATATTAAATTGTTAGGTCTTCTTCATCTCCTTCAAATGCTCACAGATTTTCATTCTTTTCTGTTCTGTATTCATAACTTGACACTTAACAATCAGGTAAGTAAAAATCTATCTGAGCATAGTAACTGTAGTTATGTAATTTGGGAAGAATAGCACAGAGGTGATGTCTCATTATCACATCATATAGAGGGTATGTTATCAATATGTTTAATATTGGTGATATTATTATTGACCATTTGGTTAAGATGGTGTTAACCAGGTTTCTCCATTCTTTTTTTCTTTCCATGATCTATTTATTATAGTAAATAAATCCAGCCAAAAATAAACAGAAGATGCATTAAGCTACATCAACCAGAGGGAAGAGTTTCAAACAATTTGTTGACATATGTTAAAACCACAACCAGAATTAATTTATTTGCAGGAGAGGCTCTACAAGAGCAGAAGAAATCCTACCTGGAGCGGAGTGTGAAGGAAGCTGAGGACAACATCCGGGAGATGCTGATGGCATGAAGGGCACAGTAGGAAATCTCTAGCAGAAGCTTCCTGCCCCCTCCCATTCCTGGCAAGGGCAGAGAGGTCCATGTGGGGAAACAGCTTCTCTTCTGCCCTGACGGACTTTTTATTTGGATGATCTGGTAAACCTATTATTTTCTACTTCACCCTGATCCCCTTTCAGATCCCAACTCTGTATTTTTTTTATCCTGGCTCTGTCTGCCACCCCTACCCAGAACACTCTTCTCCCCTAGGGGTGAATCATCAACTCCCAGGAGAGGAAAGATGGGAGCCAGGACAGACAGGGGAGCTCTGCCCAAGCCTATTACTCATTACGCTGCTTAGACCAATAAAAGGCATCTGTTTCCCCCACCCCACCCCCCCAAAAAAGGTTCTACAAGTATCTTGTTCTTCTTGAAGGTTTTGTTCACTAATTTTAGTATTCATTGGTGGATCTCAATAGCAGCATTACTGTTGGTTACTAAGGATGATTTTTAAAAATTTCCTTTAGTCTTTTTACATTCTTTTATTTATTTATTTTATTTTTTAGTCTTTTTATTTGTATTATTTGGAATTCTTCTATAAAGATGAGTATCGATTCACTCCTATTTATTTATTCAGTTACTTATTACTATTAGTATGAATCTGGATATTTATTTTTGGTTTATAATACGATGTTATTGTATCATCTTGCTCATCTTGTTCTAGTTTTATCACTGGGAGCTGAGATCTCTTTGCATTTAACTCCTGTATTTTGGGCATTCCAATCCCCACTCTCTTCCTCCTACTGGTCCTCTATTTCTTCCTCTTTTTTTTTTTTTTTTTTTAGCTCTCTTACTCCCTGAAACTATAAAATATTCTACACTAATCTGGTATTTTCCATGCTCCAGCCCTAGAATAAATAAGTTATTTGGAAAGCCTGGTTCCTTTTACTGGAGAATGATATTTTGAAACCAAAGTTAAAAGTCATTTTCATGTTCACAAGGAAGGTATAGATAATAATGCTAAACCTAAAGTAAGCACACGTCATATTTCTCAGACTAATTATTGAAATAATGATAACTAGAGCATATAACTTTCAAACTGACTGCAAAGAAAATAAAACAGTATAAAATGGACCATCCATACCCCAAAAGAGAAAAACAACAATAAAAATAAAAACAAGGATGATAAATAAAAATATGGCCATGTGTGTAACTGCATAAATTACAAATAGTTTGAAAGACCTTTGTAAAGGTAAAGATTGCCAAATGAAAATAAGAACCTGAATTTTCTTATTTACATGAAACATATCTAGAATGTAGGAATAAAGAGTTATTTATTTTTTAAGTTGGATAAACTTAAACTTTTTTAAGTTGGATAAACAAAAAAAATTAATTTTATCTCCATATTGGGGTTGTTATAGGATCCAAAATAATTTTTAAAGACTTGTTTAAATTTAAGAAGTTATGCTCAAGCTGAAGTACTTTAAAGCTCTCCAGAGACTAACTTACTTAAATTATCTGACCTCCTTGGTGCTTAATGTAAAGTGCTAAATGCAAATAGAGCATTAGTACTATATAAAATATTAAAGAAATTAGTGATTTTTTTTTACATCCACGTAGCTCTAATTTCTTTTTTTATGCAGAAATATTTAAAATATGCAATTGTATTTCCATAGTATATTGAATCTGAGTATGCATATGGCATAGATTTGTGTCAACCCCAAATCTGGGCATACTAAAGCACTTTAGTTGAAGGGTCTGTATGTATTCATCTTAATGTTGACTTCAGCCCCTTCAGAAACATTGTATAATTTCTATTAGCATATAAACAAGTTTGAGGCATATAAAGACAACTGATTATTGCTATTATAACCATAGACTCAAGTGTAAATAACTAATGCTGTTATCGTGAACTATCATCAAGAACATTATAAAAGTAAAGGAAATTACTTAACTCCTACCATATAGCAGGTAAAAATAATTGTCTTCCTTTTGATTTCCTGGGCAGGGTTTTTCTTGATGTCCAATGGTAATTTAAAACCTTTCTAGGGGCGCCTGGGTGGCTCAGCGGGTTAAAGCCTCTGCCTTCGGCTCAGGTCATGATCTCTGGGTCCTGGGATGGAGCCCCGCATCGGGATCTCTGCTCAGCAGGAGCCTGTTTCCTCTTCTCTCTCTCTGCCTGCCTCTCTGCATACTTGTGATCTCTGTCAAATAAACAAATAAAATCTTAAAAAAAAAAAAGACTTTCTAAAGTTGAGGGAAAACAGAATCAAAGATAATGCAAACACAGGAATCATTTATATGATATTGAGGACTATGACTAAAGATGGCCTATCTAAGTACTTTTAAATGTTTATGTTATACAAAATATATGCAGAAGTACAATACATCCATTTTATCAGTCCAATTTATTATAATTATGCTCATACAAGCATGTATATGGTACTTTGTTGAACAAATATCTCAGAATTTATATTCTACAAATTCCTTTATATAACATATCTAAAATGTGTTAGCTATAAGCTAAAAAAGAAATATTGTTCTCTTACTCAGTGTAGCTCAAATACTCTACTATGCCATAGATTCTGAAGCTTAATCTAATCAGGATAAGAAAATCAGTTACTGGGGCACCTGGGTGGCTCAGTTGGTTAAGCAACTGCCTTCAGCTCAGGTCATGATCCTGGAGTCCGGGGATGGAGTCCCGCATTGAGCTCCCTGCTCCATAGGGCGTCTGCTTCTCCCTCTGACCCTCCCCCTTCTTATGCTCGCTCTCTCTCTCTCTCTCAAATAAATAAATAAAATCTTGAAAAAAAAAGATCAGTTACCTAATAACTTAAAGAAAACAATTTTAAATGTTTAAAATTGTGATGATTAGCATTATAGAACTGTTCTGTTATATGACAAAATAAATAGGCAGTGATTTCACTAAGACTTGAATAATTATAATATGTAATTTTGTACATTGTTCCTTCAATGTCTTAAGAGAAATACCATTAGTGAATCCTTAGAAATGTGTACTATTTCATTATAGGTGGATATCAAAATATTAACTATATTCCTTAGATAATTGAGAGCTCTTAGCAGAAATTGTTTTCGTAAAGTATTAAAATTCCTACACTTAAATGTCACATTTAATTTTGTGATAAAATACCATAAGATTTCTTAACATTTTCTTCTTGTTTATGAAGATGAAGCGTTAACCCCCAAAGACACACTTTTGAATGGGATTAGCAACCTACACTTTCCAGTAGGAAAAATAGGAAAGAGGTTGTTTATGTTAAATATGTTTTAGTTCTTGGGGCACCTGGGTGGCTCAGTCATTAAGTGTCTGCCTTCAGCTCAGGTCATGATCCCAGGACCCTGGGATCAAGCCCCACATTGTGCTCCCTGCTCCGTGGGAGGCCTGCTTCTCCCTCCCCCACTCCCTCTACTTGTGTTCCCTCTCTCACTGTCTCTCTCTCTGTCAAATAAAATCTTTAAAAAAATATATGTTTTAGTTCTTAAGAAACAGGTAAATTCATATTCCATTGATTTATTCAAATACGTATTTCTTCCTTGTAAACATTTATTCTTTAAAATATGGACACCACTTTCCAACAAAATAGGTATTTTAAATTTCTCAGAAAACCCTTATTATCCACATAAGACAATTTAAAAATATTTTAAGTATTAGAAAGTTTAAAATACTAAAAAATAAAATAAATTACCTCTAATCCCTAAGTTAATATAAATGCATCCGTTTTAATCTCCTTTTTGAAAAACATGTTTAAATGTCATTACTTTCAAGATTTTGGGATAGAAAACACCCTCTCCTTCAATTAAAGCTATACAAATATATAAGCTGTGGTAAATAATTTGAATGAAATTAGAATTCCAAAAGTTGGAGTTAATGACAACAAAAATCCAAATACTGAAAAATATGAATATATAACTCAGGAAAACTGTCCATGGACAGTATGGCAAATCTTTATGAGAGGGTTAAAGAGTAACCATCCAACATGCAGTAGTTAAGGAACAATATAATGCCTATTTAAGCGTGGAGAATTGATCTCTCTTCTCATTATCAGATAAGACTGATTTTTTTTAAATTTTATTTATTTATTTGACAGACAGAGATCACAAGTAGGCAGAGAGACAGGCAGAAGAGAGAGAGGGAAGCAGGCTCCCTGCCAAGCAAAGAGCCTGATGTGGGGCTCGATCCCAGAACTCTGGGATCATGACCTGAGCCAAAGGCAGAGGCTTTAACCCACTGAGCCACCCAGGTGCCCCGATAAGACTGATTTGATAGCAAGATTATATTTGTACTCCCATCAAAAGTGTGTAAAAGACAGTGTGTTAATGTCTTAGGTGTTGCCTGGGAGGATGTGTAGTGCTGAAGTCTTCCACAAAGGAAATACACATGTGATATCCTGCCAATAATTTCCCCACTTACTAGGGTCATCATACCTCAAACAGTGAAACTTAATTAATTAATTACCTTATTTATTTTGTGCGAGGTGATGGTGGTAAATATGATTCTGTTAGGCCACTTAGGTAAACTACTAGAGAAACAATTTCATCTCAATTTCAATAATTATTTCATTTAATTTTGATAATTTATATATATGTAATTATATATATATATACACATACTTATATATGCCCATATAATATATATGTATCATTCATTAAAGTGAAATTACATATATCAACAAAATTTGTTTACTGTGTATATGTACATATATTTATGAAATGTGCTAATGGTGAAACATCCTGTATCCCATGTCAATTTTTACAAGTATTATTTACAGTGAAGACAGTGTAAATAGAGAAATGTCAGTTTTTTATTGTGACTAGTGCTATTAAAAAGACCGAGAGTATTATTTTATTAACAATAAAACAAGCCTGAGTATGTTTCTTTAATTTGGAAATTTGCATTTAATTTTAAGATGGACCTATATATATAAAATCACACTCAATTGAAAACACCAGTGTTAAAATCACAGCATTGAAAATTATTATGCATGAAAATGTCTTAGCATCTTATTGATATTTTGTGCCAATATATGTATTTTTTAATTTAATTAATTTTTTTCAGTGTTCCAAAATTCATTGTTTATGCACTACACCCAGTGCTCCATGTATATTGTGCCCTCCTTAATACCCACCACCAGGCTCACCCATGCTCCCAACCTCCTCCCCTCCAAAACCCTCAGTTTGTTTTTCAGAAGCCACAGTCTCTCATGGTTTGTCTCCCCCTCTGATTTCCCCCAGTTCACTTCTCCTCTCAATCTCCCAATGTCTTCCATGTTATTCCTTTTGCTCCACACGTAAGTGAAACCATATGATGATTGACTCTCTCTGCTAGACTTATTTCACTCAGCATAATCTCTTCCAGTCCCATCCATATTGATTGAAAAGTTGAGTATTCTTCCTTTCTGATGGAGGCATAATATTCCATCAGCATCAGCTTTGCCTCAACTCCTCACAAGTGATAGTATTTGAGACAAAGCTCTCATGACCCTTGGGAGATTCTAGGGAGGCAGGGATAATTATACCCATTTTTTTTCTATATGCACTTCCTGAATAACTGCACATTATCCTATGAATGAGTTAGTAGTTAATGTTTAAAAGTAAGAGTTCTCCTTTGTTCTACTTCCTTGTTTTGATTTTGTCAGTGAAACCTCCAGATAATTTTCTCAATAAAAAACATTTCTAAACCTGTGCAGTCGTTATTCTCCTCTGGAGGCAGTCCTGCACATCTACTTATTACTGAGTCTGAGTGTATTATTTTCTGTGCTCCGGTGACAATATAGGTTATAAACTCTAGTGTAGACATATGATGATTTTAAATTAACTACTGATTTTTATTACCTTAGACTTACTTTAATTATTCTGATATGTTCTTTTTTTTTTTAAGATTTTATTTATTTATTTATCAGAGAGAGTGAGCACAGGCAGACAGAGTGGCAGGCAGAAGAAGAGGGAGAAGCAGGCTCCCTGCTAAGAAAGAAGCCCGATGTGGGACTCGATCCCAGGATGCTGGGATCATGACCTGAGCAGAAGGCAACCGCTTAACCAACTGAGCCACCTGATATGATGCTGATGTTTCAGCAAATGCCTTAGACTCATGCTTGGAGGTTCAAAACATATTTTCTAAAATTAACTACACAATATATATTTATATATTTTTAAATAATATTGTATCTAAATATATCATTAATTTTAAAAACAAAAAAAAATTTAGTTATTCAAGAACTATATTGTATTCTTTTCAGTAAGCTCAGCTTCACATTTTTAAAATATATTTTCTAAACCTTACAGTACTTAAAAAACTATTTTTGATGCCTTAAATCAGTTTTACAAATTTAAGTCTTTTTTGTCACAGATACTGTGTCTGATAATGGTTCTATCAAGTTAAAGTTTGTCCTATTAATAGTCCTTAAATGTAAACCCTATGATTTTGGTAAGGAAAGAAAGCATCTCTTTATCTCAAAGCAATGAGAATACCATAACATTTATTTTCAAATAAACTTACAGGGGAATCTGGGTGGCTCAGTCAGCTAAGCATCTGACTCTTGGTTTTGGTTCAGGTCCTGAACTCACGGTCTTGAGATCAATCACTGGGTCAGGCTCCGCACACAGCAGTGAGTCTGCTTGAGATTCTCTCTTTCTCCATCTACCCTTTCCCTTGCTCTTTCTTTCCCCCCTCCCTCTCTCAATTAAATAAATAAAAACAAATATGCTTGCATGCACACTTATAGATACTACAATCCTGTTTTGAAATTTATGTAACAATGTGCTTACTGAACTTAAAAAGAAATGATGAATATGGATAAAATCATAGACCAACTGGAATGTTCTGGTAATTTTTGAATTGAGTCTTAGCTGAACTAACTTTATTTATTTATTATTTATTTATTTAGAATAATTCAGAGAAAATTACGTTGCATGGAAGTTTAGTTGTTCTAAGAGTTGTCAGCAACCATGAATCAACCATTTCATCTTTAAGGTGGAATCCCAATGCAAGAAGTCTCAGTAAACAGTTTTCTGTCATGAAAAAGAGAAATTAGGTGATTCATTTATGTTTAGATATTTGGCTGGTTTTGACCAGATTGAGCAACTGGATGGAGAAATGTGCCATAGGCAGAGATGGGAACCTATAATTCTGTGCACTTATTTTCTCCAGAGAACTTGGTCATGAATAAGCAGGCCAGGCATTTCCCTTTGTTTCGCATTCTGTTCTCACACACTATGCCAGCCCATCATCAGAACACATTATCTCCCTGTGCAGCCAAGTTATAAGACCATCTGCTACATTTAGCATCCAGAAAATGGAGAGATTCTGTGAAATAGTAGTCTCTCAGTGCCTGAATAAAGCACTCGCACCTAAGCTAATAACTTGACAACTGTATGTTCATCAAAATTTAGAACATTATATTTAATTTTGACCTCAATATCTGTGTATGTATATTTATGTGTGCCTATGTGTTTCTATAGTCCATGTCTGTTCATGACAGTAAGACTCTCACAAACCAACTTTGTGTAACTTGTTAAAAGATTTAAATCTTAAGTTTCCAGGCCACAAATATAGAAAATGGTATGATAAATTTCAGGAAACTCATTGCATCCAGAAAACTGCTCATAATTAAGAAAGTGAGAAACTGAACACTTGATTTCCCACCTCCAAATATATCCTTCATGAAGTCTTCTCATTTTCAATAAATGGCAACTTACCTTGATCCAGTTGTTTTGCCAAAATTTTGGAGTTTTACTTCTTTCTTCTCTTTCTAACATATCTTATCTACAATTTTCAGTGAAGTCTTCATTTCAATTTTGAAATATACTCACTTTCCAACCTGTTATTTATCTGATCCCAGCCATCTTGGTCTCTAGCTTGGAATACCATGGTTGCCTCTCAGTTGGTCTTTATGATCCTGCTCTTCTAGAGCCTATCCTTGACAGAGTAGCCAGAGGGATCCCTTTAAAATGTGAGTCCATATGTACAATGGAATATTACTCAGCAATCAGAAAGGATGAATACCCAACCTTTGCATCAATGTGGATGGGACTGGAGGAGATTAGGCTGAATGAAATAAGTCAAGCAGAGAAAGTCAATTATCATATGGTTTCACTTACTTGTGGAACATAAGGAATAACATGGAGGACATTAGGAGAAGGAAGGAAAAGTGGAGGAGGAGAAATTGGAGGGGAAGATGAACCATGAGAGACTGTGGACTCTGAGAGACAAATTGAGGGTTTTAGAGGGAAGGGGTTGAAGATGAGTGAGCCTGGTGGTGGATATTAAGGAGGATACACATTTGAATTTCCCTGATGGTTAATGATGATGAACATTTTTTCATGTTAGCCATTCGTATGTCTTCTTTGAAGAAGTGTCTGCTCATGTCTTCTGCCCATTTTTTGACGTGATTATCTATTTTGTGTGTGTTGAATTTGAGGAGTTCTTTATAGATCTTGGATATCAGTCCTTTGTCTGCAGTGTCATTTGTGAATATCTTCTCCCATTCCATGGGTTGCCTCTTTGTTTAGTTGACTGTTTCCTTTGCTGTGTGAAGCTTTTGATCTTGATGAAGTCCCAAAAGTTCATTTTCGCTTTTGTTTCCTCTGTATTTGTAGACATGTCTTGAAAGAAGCTGCTGTGGCCAATATTGAAGAGGTTACTGCTTATGTTCTCCTCTAGGATTTTGATAGATTGCTGCCTCACCTTGGGGTCTTTTATCTATTTCAAGTTTATCTTTGTATATGGTGTAAGAGAATGGTCTAGTTTCATTCTTCTATACATAGCTGCTCAATTTTCCCAGCACCATTTATTGAAGAGACTGTCTTTTTTCCACTGGATATTGTTTCCTGCTTTGTCAAAGATTATTTAGCCATAGAATTGAGGGTCCATATCTGGGCTCTCTACTGTGTTTCACTGGTCTATGTGTCTGTTTTTATGCCAGTACCATGCTGTCTTGGTGATCATAGCTTTGTAGTAAAGCTTGAGATCAGGCAACATGATGTCCCCATCAAAACCACATTAAGACATTATCTTACACCAGTTAGAATGGTCAAAATCAACAAGACAGTAAACAGCAAGTGTTGGGAGAGGATGTGGAAAAAGGGGAACCCTCTTACACTGTTGGTGGGAATGCAAGTTGGTGCAGCCACTTTGGAAAACAGTGTGGAGATTCCTTAAGAAATTAAAAATAGAGCTACCTTATGACCCTGCAATTGCACTACTGGGTATTTACCCCAAAGATACAGATGTGATGAAAAGAAGGGCGATCTGTACCCCATTGTTCATAGCAACAATGGCCACAGTCACCAAACTGCGGAAAGAACAAAGATGCCCTTCAACAGATGGATGGATAAAGAAGGCATGGTCCATATATACAATGGAGTATTATGCCTCCATCTAAAAGGATGAATACCCAACTTTTGTATCAACATGGACGGGACTAGAAGAGATTATGCTGAGTGAAATAGTCAAGCAGAGAGAGTCAATTACCATATGGTTTCACTTACTTGTGGAGCATAAGGAATAACACGGAGGACATGGGGAGATTGAGAGAAGTGAGCTGGGGAAAATAGGAGGGGGAGACAAACCACGAGAGACTGTGGACTCTAAGAAGCAAACTGAGGGTTTTGGAGGGGAAGAAGGTGGAGGGGTTGGGTGAGCCTGGTGGTGGGTATTAAGGAGGGCACGATATGCATGGAGCACTGGGTGTGGTGCATAAACAATGAATTTTGGAACACTGAAAAAATTAAATTGAATTTAAAAAAAGGAGGGAACATATTTCATAGAGCACTGAGTGTTATATGTAAATAATGAATCATGAGACACTACAGCAAAAACTAATGATGTAGTATATGGTGACTAACATAGCATAATTAAAAAAAAAAAAAAGTGCGAGTCCCATTAGGCCACTCTTCAACTCAGGCTCTCCATGGATTTGCCATTTTAATTATACTAGAAGATTAACAACTGCCCACAAATTACTTAAATAACTTTATTCACTAATTTTCTGACCTCTTCTCTTATAACATTTCCCTGTAATTATTTTCTTCAAAGCTTCATTACTTTGTATCAGCAGGCTCCTCACAATCCTGCCTCAAAAACTGTTGATCCATCTACCTGAAATAATTTTCTTTTACACCCCTCAATTCACTGCTATTGGAGTGAACCATAGTATTGGAGTATTTTCATATCACTCTGTATACAAGAATATTTTTTATCCTTTGCTTTCTTAAATGCCTAGACTAATTATATTTTTCTTGATAGCACTTATCATCATCTGACATTCACTTAAATTTATTAAATTTAAGAGATCATTAATTTTAAGAAATTTTATTAGTTTATATAATACTGAGACAAAAAGAACTTCCAGTTAAACTATGATCTATTACTTTCCCATTAATTAAACATTTCATTTTATACTTAAGAAAGGCTTTATATACATATTTAGATATATTTTAATCTTATTTTAATCTTTAATCTATTTCATTTAATTTTTAATCTATTTTAATTTAATTTAATAAAATCTTTAATCTATTTTAATCTTTAATATTTTAATCATTTATTTACTTGTGTGTGTAAGTTAATAGGAAAATTTTAAAAAACTAGTTAAAGTATTCCTAAGACTTTTTATTATTCAGAAAGATATTTCACTTTTCTGATTCAGCATTTTTAATATCCAAATTTTTCCATGAAATGACATATCTTATGACATCAAGAAATTTGGAGATGCAGCATTTCTTAAGAGTGTCCTTCTTAGTCTTTATGATTTTCTTCAAAACAGCTGACACCCAGGGTTTATACTGCTACTTTTTAAAAATGTTATTCTAGAATGATGTGGCCTGGGCCCCATCCTCACAGAACATGTTGTATTTGTCAGTTGCTGCTACATGGCGGACAGCTAAAATCTCTCACTGGCATACAATAATGAAATCACTTGGCAAAGTCAGCATCTGAGGGATGGAAAAGTATGCTCGTCTCATAGAAACGAGGAATGATGATTATATTATGGGGTAGTAGTGGTACAGGGATTATTATTTGTTCAATAGTGATTACACCTACATATAACAATGGAGATATTTTCAGGACCTTTTCTTGAGTTGGCCGCATTCTCCAGTGAATATTCTGGTATTCTTGTCTGGCTGCCGGTTGAGAGACAAACGCATAAAAATTCTTCAAATTCTTAAATTCACTCTATCACCTTTCACTTAATAATCATGTTTTAGTATAGTCCCTGTGTCTTTGTGCCTTGTATCCCCTGATCCAAAGATATTCTGTTTGACCCACTGTAAAGAATAAAACCCCAGACCTCTGTCCAGCTATCTGTGGTGGGTGAAATGTTTGCATCAAGCCATTTATTACATAAACTTTCCATCTTTATTTTATTGTTACATTTTCCTTCATTGCAACTTATAGTGAAACCTGGTTGAATAACTCAGCTTCTTATTATGTCACAAGACAGCCCAAAACTTAGTTACTTAAAATGGCAAGCATTTATTTGTTCATAATTCTGAGCTCAGTAGTTTAGGTTGAGCTCTGTTGGGATGGTTCATTTCTGATTCCTGTGTTGTTGGCCTCCTTTGTGCTTGTCTCAACTGGAACAGCTCTCTGTGTGGTCTTTCATTTTCTCGCACTGACGTATTCACTTGCTGGCAGATCTTTCAGAGGGCATAAGTGAAAACTGCCTATCTTTTATGCCCAGGCTTGGGTCTCAAGCAATGCCATACTGCCACCTTTTGGATCCAGGTAGGTCACAAAGCCTACCCAAACTCAAAGGGTATTCCCACCACAGCTACAACATCTGTATAGCCATCAGCAATCTACCATACTGGTGCCTCAAATCCTGAACATCAGGACGCTTATGTGAAAGAAATCACGTGTTTTTCAGATTTCCCCACCAAAATACTTTTTTATATCTCCTAAAATAGTTTTCACTGATTCATGAGAGCTTTCCCACTTCAGTCAATTTGTTTCTGCTGTCTTCTCTGCTATTGTCTTAGTCCTTCTAGGTTTATTCCACTCCCTGTGCCCAAAATTAACATAGAATAAAAAACTTATTTATTTTTTATTTTCTTATTTCTTACTTATTTTCATAAACTTCAGGCAGGAAGCAGATTTAAAGCCTGTGTTAAATTGAGGGTCCTTAACCAGAAGATACTATACCACTCCTCTATCTGTAAAATTCCTGTTTAGCCTCAAAATCTTACCTTGTAGCACCTACCTCAGCGAAAATCTTCCTTTATCACTTCACAGATGGACTTGCTCAATTATGCTTTTAAAATTTATATGTCCATTTATGAGTCTATCATTTTATTTACTGCACTAGATTATAACTGCTTTCACAAAAAGGCCTGGCTTTTTGTTAAAAGTGCAGGTTTTGGAGCCAACTTCCTAGAGTCATACCTCAACTCCACCACTCACTAGCTATGTGACCCTGGCACATTTCCTGATCTCTTAGTACTTGCCTCCAATTCTCAGAGTTAAATAAATTAACCCATGTAAATTACTTAGAACAATGCCTGGTGCATATTTAGGGATCAGTAAGGGCTATTTATTATTACTATATATTTTTCTCTAAGACCAAAATATGAGCTAATTAAGTATTCAAAGTACATATTTCTTACCTTTACAACCCTAGTGGGGTGTAGTTTCATCACTCAGCACTCCTGTGGTGACCCCAGTACAGCTTCTCCTTTCATCTTCTAATTGCCAGAGGATCCTTTGCCAGGGAGGATAAATGTGGCATCCAGCTAGACCCTGTTCTTCATATTTATTGTTCTATCATTATCTTAAATGTTTAATTTCCCAAGATTTTTATGTATTTTGATTTCTGGGAGGTGTGAGCTAGGCACAAAGGGTAGATATGAAAATGAATGAGGCACTAACCCCTCTCATACATTTACAAGTAATTTTGAGTATAATAATTAAAGTTTATGCTATGTCTGTGCCAGGCTCTTAGGGTACAAAAAATGTTTGGCTCTATCCTTTTCTATTACCTAATTATTAACGCCTCAAACTCAAACATGAAGAAATACTTTCTGATTTCTTCCATTGTATCTTTTATTCAAGAGAACACAGACATAATTCATCCTCAGACTGATTTGACAATTTATTCATGTCATTTAGCTGGCCAACAGGAGTAAGATCAGATGTCATGATGATGTCCATCATCAAGAGTTCTACATCTTTACATATTTTGAACATCACTTTGGCATATAATATTTTATTTAATCCTGACCATCATCTTGTGAGGTGAATGTATCTCCTCCATTTTACATAGGAGAAAACAGAAGCTCAAAGAGAAAAATGACCTGCCCAAATTCACAAGTCAAGTTGGTTGTTAGCCATCATCCCAGAGAGGAAATATTGATTTTAGTCCTCAGTTCTCATTAACAATTAAGAAATACTTTATGTGGAGTACTAAAGGAATTTCAGGTCATTCAGGGAAAGGAAATTATATACCCAGGAAATATTCCATTAAAATGTTGAATTTGGGGTACCTGGGGAGCTCAGTGGGTTAAGCCTCTGCCTTTGGCTCAGGTCATGATCTCAAGGTCCTGGGATAGAGCCCTGCATCAGGCTCTCCACTCATTGGGGAGCCTGCTTCCCCCTCTCTTTTCTGCCTGCCTTTCTGCCTACTTGTGATTTCTCTGTCAAATAAATAAATAAAATATTTAAAATTTAAAAAAAAATGTTGAATTCATATGGGATGAGTCTTTGGGTTCCTTCTCTATTGTTCTTAGAACAGTGTTTACAGGGGGCACCTGAGTGTCTCAATCAGTTAAGCATCTGCCTCTGCTCAGGTCATGATCCCAGGGTCCTAGGATGGAGTCCCACATCAGGCTCCCTGCTTGGCTCCCTCCCTTAACCCCTTCATCCCTATTCATGCTCTCTCTCTCTCTGTCTTTCAAATAAATAAACAAAATCTAAAACAAACAACAGCAACAACAAAAAACAATGTTCAAAAAACAAACCACTTATTTAGTATTTGTTGACTATTGAGTGAATGATAAAGGTGAAGAGCACTTGAGGCAACCACTAGCTTTTTCCTCCAGTTGTATATATAAAAATCCTAAGTTAAAATTGTGTTTTTCTCACAGACCCTATTGTGAGTTGAATTGTCTTTCCCTGAAATTTGTATGTTAAGGTCCTGACCTCACTATCTCAGAATGTGCTCTTATTTGGAAATAGGATCTTTAGAGAAGTAACAAAGTTAAAATGAGGTCATTAGGGTAGACCTCAATTCAACATGACTGTTATCCTAATAAAAAGGGAAAATTTTGAGACAGGCACATGGCCATAATGTGAAGATAATGTGAATAAACATAGGGAGAAGGTGTCCATATACAACAAAAAAAGAGGCCTGGAATGGATCCTTCCCTGACAGCCATCCGAAGTAACACCTTGATTTTGGACTTCTAGCCTCTAGAAACATAAGAAAATAAATGTAGTTTGTTTCTGTGGTACTTGTTATGGCATACTAGAAAACTAATACAGACTCTACCTCCTATTGTCACTATCCTTAAAATATATCTAGAATCTAGCCACTGATCACTACTGTGTTTCTTCTACTCTAGTCAAGCCACATTATCTCTTGCCAAGACTATTCAGTTGTCTCTTAATTAATCTCTAGGTTTCTGTCCTTACTTTCTATTTTTCACATAGTTAGTCATATTGTTTCTTTGAATGTATCTCAGATTCATGTTACTCCTCAAAACTTTTAGAAGCGCCTTGCATTTACCATGCACAAAGCAAAGTCCTAGTATGGCTGATAGGAACACATAATTGAATCATCTGCTTTCTTTCTGACCTCATGATCTCTTTTCCAACCCTTCACCCATCTCTAGGTTCTGCCCCACCATACTGACCCCCTGGCTCTTCCTTGGATATGTTAATCAGGTGTTTGCCTCTAGGCTTTGTACTTACTGTTCCCTCTCCTTGGATTGGTTATTACCCCTAACATAGCTGAATGGCCCTTTCTTTCACTTTCTTCCAGTTTCTGTTCAAACATCACTTTGTCAGTCAATTTGACAAACTATAAAATAGCACCTCAGTCTCTCTTAATTTTCTCATTATTCATTCACTTAAATTAATTTTCCTCCCTAGCACTTATCACTCTCTGGCATAGTACATAAATATTTAAACAACTCATAAAAAAAATAGAACAATCATTTAGAGTGATCTATAGTATTTTCTCACATGTAAATTGAAGACATTTTTTAATTTAAAAGGGAAAATTAATATTTATGTGCCATTGCTTATGATAGGCACGGGGGTTCCTAGCTTCTACAAAGATATAATAAACCTCAGCTACTGTCATCAGGTTGTTTATAGTCTAATTGGAGAAATAGTCCGATGTCAACTCTATGTCTCCGGAGAAACACAAAGGATTTCATAAAGCTGATATCTAAATAGGCCTTGAAGAATAGATCTTGAAGAATGTAAAAGGTCAAAGTGGATAAAAGAGGAAGAACATTCTAATCACATTATTAGCATGCACAAAAATGCTTGTCAGGAATAATGTTTAATACATTCAGAAATTATTTAATTGCAAAACACAGAGCCCCTGCAGGAAGCAGTGCAGCACTGACCCTGGCTGCCTAACTTGCTAACACCAAGTCCCACACCCTGTGCTCTGGTGAGACTGTCCTTCTCAGTCAAGTTTGCCTCAATTCCAGTATGGCAGGCTCCTCCCTCAAAAGACCAGTCATATGCCACTGTCACTCCATGTCACTAGAGTCTGCAGTTTTAGAGGTCAGCAGGCTTGGGGTGCCTGGGTGACTCAGTTGGAAGAGCGTGCAACTCCCAATCTCTGGGTAATGAGTTCAAGCCTCACGTTGGGTGTGAAACCTAATTAGGCAATATATACATACAAGTCAGCAGGCTTGGCTGGGATAGAGCTTGGAGGGCAGTGATGCTCCTGGAGAGCAGGCAAACAAACAATCTGGGGGCAGACGACATGGAAACAGTAACCTGAAAATGTTGGAGCACACAGGGAGACGATTATTCCCCCTTTTCAGAGTGCTTGCCTGAGAGGCAATGTTCACAAAGACGCCCGGTATCTAACTTGCTTATACCAAGCCCCACTCCCCTGCACTCTGGTGGGACTGTCTCTCTCAGTCAAGTTTGCCTCAGCCAAGTAACCAAGAAGGTAGGCCCCTCCCCCAGATGACCAGCACAAATCCTGGCCCATACCACCTCTCCAAGTCAGAGTTTTGAAGGGCCTCAGTTCTTGTGGAAGTGGTGTCAGGTCTCATTTCATAAGCAGACCAGAACATGCATTGTTAAAACTGACCACATTCAGGCCAGGAGCCAAGCACTGCCCATAGCAGGCAAGGAAAGACTACAGACAATGGGCCTAAAAAATAGAGAAGCCAAAACACGATAACACAGTGCACACAGCACCCACCAGGGACACTCACTGACACACCAGGCCCTGGGCACTACATCACATCTTCCTCATAAAGCCCACTTTCAGGAGTGGGAGACATGACTGGCTTTCCCAACACAGAGAAGAAGGCAGAGACTTAGACACAATGCCAAGGCATGGGAATTTATTCTAAATGAAACAAGATAAGGCCATGGCCAGAGACCTAAGCCAAAAAGTTATAAGTAACATGCTAGATGAAGAATTTAAAGCAACAATCATAGGAATACTCACTCAGCTTGAGAAAAGAATAGAGGACATCAGCGAGACCCTTAATACAGATATAAGATAGTTAAAAAAGAATCATTCAGAGATGAAGAATGCAAAAATGAGATAGGAAATAAGCATGATGCAATGAACTGCAGGATGCAAGTAGCAGAGGGATAAACAGCTGACCTACAAAAGCAAAATAGTGAAAAGTAATGAAGTTGAACGCAAGAGAGAAAGAATAATTATGCAACATGAGGATAGCCTTAAGGAAGTCAATGACTCCATCATATGTAATAACATTGCATTATAGGAGTCCTAGAAGAAGCAATGCTTCAAGAAGATACAATTTAAATATTTATGCACCCAACATGGAAGCACCCAAATATATAAAACAATTAGTAACAGAGCAAAAAGGAACTAATTGGTAATAACACAGTAATAGCCAGAGGCTTTAACACCCCGCTTATATCAATGGACAGATCATCTAAACAGAAAATCAATAAAGGCACAATGGCTTTGAATGACATACTGGACTGGATGGACTTAATATATATTCAGAAAATTCCATTCTAAAACTGCAGAATACATATTCTTTTCAAGTGCACATGAAACATTCTCCAGAACAGAGCACATATTAGGTCACAAAACAGGCTAAATATAAAAGGACTGAAATCATACTGTGCCTCTTTTCTGACCACAATACTATGAAACTAGAAGTCACTCACAAGAAAAAAAAAAATCTGCAAAGAACACAAAAACATGGAGGTTAAACAACATGCTACTAAATAATAAATGAGATAACCAGGAAATCAAAGAAGAAAATTTAAAAATTACATGGAAACAAATGGAAATATAAACACGACAGTCCAAAACCCTTATGATGCAGCAAAAGTGGTCCCAAGGAGGACATATGGAGCAATCTAGGCCTGCCTCAAGAAGCAAGAAAAATCTCAAATAAATAAGCTACCTTACATTTAAAGCAACTAGAAAAGGGACCATGAAAGAAAATCCAATGGAAAAAAGACAGTCTCTTTAACAAATGGTGTTGGGAAAACTAGACAGCAACATGCAAAAGAATGGAACTGGCCTACTTTCTTCTATTAAACACAAAAATAAGTTCAAAATGGATTAAAGACCTAAATGTGAGACATGAAATTGTTAGAGAAGATCATAGACAGTAACCATAACAACTTCTTAGTACATGTGTCTCCTGAGGCAAGGGAATCAAAAGCAAAATAAATTATTGGGACTTATAAAAACCTCTTCACAGTGAAGGAAACAATCAATAAAACTAAAAAGCAACCAATGGAATGGCGATCTATGGAATGGGGAATATGTGCAAATAGCATATCTGATAAAGGGTCATATCCAAAATGTATAAAGAACTTATTAAACTCAACACCCAAAAAAAAAAACCAATTATCCAGTTAAGAAGTGGGCAAAACACATTAATAGACTTTTTTTTTTCCAAAAACGCATCCAGATGGCTAACAGACACATGAAAAATGTTCAACATCACTCATCATAAGGGAAACATGAATGAAAAGCACAGTGAGATACCACCTCCCACCTGTCAGAATGACTAAAATTAACAACCCAGGAGACAACAGATGATGGGGAGGACGTGGAGAAAGTGCAACCCTCTTATTCTGTTGGTGGTAATGAGAAGTGGTGCAGCCACTCTGGAAATTAATATGAAAGTTCCTCAAAAAGTTAAAAATAGGATTACCCTATGACCCAGAAACTGCACTAATAGGTATTTATCCAAAGACTACAAAAACATGAATTTAATGGGATATATGTACACCAGTATTTATAGCAACATTATCATAATATCCAAATCATGCAAACAACCCAAATGTCCATTGACTGATGAATGGATAGGAAAATGTGCTATGTACACACACACACACACACACACAATGGAATATGAGTCATAAAAAAGAATGAAATCTTGCCATTTGCAATGACATGGTTGGAGCTAGAGAGTATAATACCAAGTAAAATAAGTCAGTCCAAGAATAACAAACACCATGATTTTACTCATATATGCAATTTAAGAAACATAAGAAATGAGCAAAAGGAAAAAGGATAGAGAGAGAGAGAAGCAAACCAAGAAACAGACTCTTAAATTTAGAGAACAAACCGAGGGTTAGCAGACTCTGGGTGGGCAGGGGGTTGGGTTAAATAGGTGAGGGGGATTGAGGAGTACATTTGTGATGAGCAACAGGTATTGTATGGAAGTGTTGAATCACTATATTGCACACTTGAAACTATTATTGCACTGTATGTTAACTAACTAGAATTAAATAAATACTTAAATAAATTATTACAATGACTTCTTAAGTAAAAACTGTTTAGGGGCCCCTGGGTGGCTCATTTGGTTAAATGTCTGACTCTTGATTTTGGCTCATGAGGTCATTCATTATCTCAAGGCCCAGCGTTGGAGCCCTGCGTAAGGCTCTGCACTCAGCAGGGAGTTTGCCTGAGCATTCTCTCCCTCTCCTCCTGCCCCCTCCCCAGCTTATTCTCTCTCTCTCTCAAATAAGTAAACACTTTTTAAAAAGTGTTCAAAGAAAAGTGAAGTTCTTTATTTTCTTTCTGCATTTAAATAAAACTAAACAACTGAAATGATCCAACGGATCTGTTCAGTAAATCATGCCCTCCAACTATAAATTAAAATTTGTTTCCTTTTGGTTTAAAAGATTGACTTTCATTTATTTACATCTCAGCATATATCTAAATTTGCCTATTATTGGTTTTATTCACTTGACTCTGACAAACCTATCAAGAATTTTAATTGCCCTGATCTAATAATAAGACAGAGTAAATTATATAAGTAAATCTTTAAAAAGGGGGGACAGCTGGGGAGTGCAGTTGGTTAAGCATCCAACTCTTGGTTTTGGCTCAGGTATTGATCTCAGGTTGGTAAACTGGAGCCCAGTGTCAGGCCTCAGTGCTGTCTGCTTAAGATTCTCTCTCCCTCTCCTTCTGTCCCTCCCCACCCATGTGTGGATGCTCTTTCACTCTCTCTCTTAAATAAAGAAAACTTTTTTAGAAAAAGTAATATGTTTAAAAAAGAGGGAGCATGTGTACAAACTAAATTTTTTAGTGATGCAGGATTGAAACTATTACATTGTTACAATGATATGTTATTTTACCTATTGTGTGACACACTATTAGGAACTGAACTTATTATGCTCCACTATCTTAGTCCATCACATGGGACTATAAAAAGAATTAATATAATCCACATCGGTATCATATAGCAGTGTTAGTTTGTCCTTCACATGGGGCTATAAAAAGAATTAATATAATCCACATTGGTATCATATAGCAATGTTATTTTGTAGTTGGTTTGGCCTCATGGTTGCTTTGAAAATGTTTTAGAGAGATATTAAAAAAAAGTCCAAGAGCAAGAGTGATGCCAGTTGGATAGCTATCAATGCTTTAGGAAGTAAATGAAAACATCCCACAGACAGTACTTCTAGAAGTCAAAGGATATTCAACCTCTTTTGTAACATAGCCAACACAGCTGTGGTAATGTCTTTAAGAACTCCTACATCATATTACTCTATTAAGGTTGTTTGCCATTTTATGGCCTGTATTACACTGAAGATAAGACTTTTGCATGCATTTGAAATGCAAATAAAAGAGAAAAATATTTTAAATATAAACAAAGTCCTTTGAAATCATCTTCCAGCATCAAAGGAAATAAAATCCAGTTACTCTTTCGATGGAAAGATATTATTCAAATGGCTACTAAGGAACTCTAAATATAAGATTGTAGTATTTTTCTAGGCATTTCACTTTTTATTTAAAAAAAATCAAATTTCTAGGCTGATATTAAAATGGATTTCTAGGCCTAAGATGGAGCTGTTCCTGCCCAGGGTACAATGTCAGCAAATCAAAACTTAAATAACTTTTTTGTCCTTGTAAATGTTCCACTTGACCAAAAACACGGTCAGCCAATCTCCAGATGCCAAACGAGCTCTCTGCCTTCTGATCCCAAGCAAGGTTAACTATGTAGCTCCAGCCAATCAGTTTGTTTTCTGTTTTCCATTTTATTCTTTATCTTATAGAAATTTCCTGCCTTCTGTCCCATTTTGCATTTCCCTGAAGAGACTCTTCACTTCGTGAAGTGTTAAATAAGGTTTGTTTATATCACTTAATTATTTTTTAAATCAATTTTTAACAATTTTTGGTGAAAACAAATGGGATCCTAAGCTGACTGCTAACATCCTATGGGGCAAAGACTCATAGGCTAGGCCATGCATAAGTCACTTAGATCTGGGTTCTGTTCTCCTTCATGCAGCTTATGAAAAGACTTAATTAAATATGTATATATATATTCATATAAAATATACAGACATACATACATATACACATGTACACAAATTGTTCACAGAAAGGTTCTGGGGTACTTATATTAGGAGTCTGCAACAAATGGCATATGTTGGGGCTTACAAAGTCTCAAGGTAAGTCCCCAGCATTAAATATTGAAGCACTTGGGGAAACACACTAAGATGAGAAATTCAGACTGTTTTGACTATCAAAATCAAAATCAAAGTAAGTACAAGTCAGACTATTAAAAGTTATCAAGGCTTCCACCACAATAAAGAAATCTTCTAGTTAAGTAATAAACCTAGTAATAGAATACATCTCTTGCTAATAGAATCTTAAAAGCCAAAGCCACACTGAGTACAAACTATAAATAAAGTCCACAGAGTTGGTGGACAACTAACAATTGCACCAGCTTTAAGGCCAGAAGCCTAAAACATTTAGGCCCTCCCTTTCACCCTTCTAGGGGCCCGTCATCAAAACAGTGGTCCAGAAATTGGTGTCTTCTTTGCAATCAACTGGGACATTGGAAAAAAGATTGTTCTTGAATGGCTCACCGAGTCCTTCCACATCCAACTCAAAGTCTCATATCCACCCTCAAAGGAAGAGGCTGATATGAGCCCATCCCAGGGATGATGGACCTCCAAGGGAGTCTCTGGTAAACTGCTACAAGTTATTGACTTCAACAGTCAAGGCAAAACTCTAAGAACTGAGGACCATCTCTTTGAAATACAAACCTCAGAGAGATACTCTTGTCAAAGGAGAAAAAAAAAAAAAAAGTGAAAAGACTATTTGGAAACCAGGAGAATGAACTTTTTAAAAATCTTTAACACAAATATTAATAAAAGGTTTAAGCCATGTGAAGGGGTAAACAACTTATTCCATGTGCCAGAGACACAATTTGAATGCAACTGTTCCTTTATATGCTAGTGACACATAATGATCTTACCTGTCTCATAGGTAAAATATTAAAATAAAAGTTGTTTGTAGGTTTATATATGTATATGTATGTATGTTATAAATATGTGACTTTTTTCTACTTCTGGATGATATTGCTAAAATTAATTTTTAAAAATCTTTATTTAATTATCTTAAAGACAACTAATCCATAGAATGCTAGTGTAACTGAGTCTACAATTGCTTACTCAGCAATTTTTACTAGGGAAAAAGGATCCTAAGATTAATTAAGGATTCTAATCAATATATGTAAATAAAATGACTTCAAAATAATAAGGGCAAAAGAAAACAAATGTAGATAAAGAAAATAGCATGGTTTTTGAGTAAGGAAAGATGTGGAGGATGTGTTTTGTCTTCTTTTGCTTTTTTTTTTTTCAGTTTTGGTAAGGGACAAATAAAGTATTTTTATCTTAAAATGGCTGGCTGGGAGGATGAGAAAAAGGGGAAAAGATAAACAAAATCTGAATGGATGTAGAAAGTTTGTGTTCTTTATCATGTTAAATCAATATGCATCTACATTCATTTTTTCTTCAGCATTAATGATATGTATTTTTGCATTTCTTATGTTGAAATGCTTACTTTTAAAAACAAAAATTTGGAAAGACTTTTTATGCTTTAATTGAATCACTTCTACAGATCATGTGTGGTTTAAAAAAGCTCTATTTTAAGTAGATAACTATTTTGATTGTGTCTCACATAATTATGTTCTAATTATGAAATATTTCTTTTCTTCCAATTACTGAGTGTCCTCAAATAGAATAGAATCTCTTTTGTCTTTCTTTGGGATGTATAGTCAGTCCTTAGGGGGTCTCTCTGTAAAAAGAAAACTTGCAGATGAAAGACAATGGAGTTTTTGATTTTCTGAAACCAATTAAGAACTAAAAAAAAAAAAAAAAGAATATATTTTTCATCCCTCTGCTAAAACTCATAGCTCCGGATCCCCAGTTCTATATCCTCTACCCTCTTGGAGAAGCCATCCTCTGCTTCAAGCAAAGGAACTAAAAATATTTTAGCTTCAGTAGACATTACTACAGTGGGATAAGAGAAATTGTTTAAACCTTCCGGGAACTACAAGCAGCATGAAGGAGGAGTAGCCACTTTCTGAGGTCACCACTTTAATTTACACTCTTGGCCCTCTCAAGTCCATAAAATCCATTTTCAAGGGACCGCATGCTCAAGTGGCAAAATTTCTTTTCTGTGGCTTGTCCTGTTCTCACATTTGTCTTTCTTCTCTTCTGAAGATCCCCGTAAATTCAAAATCCCATGCCTCTTCTTTGGTTTATTTTCTATATGCTGTTAACCAGAGACAATTTAAGGGAGAACAAAATACAGATTTACATTTGGAAAGCTATATTCCCAGAACTGTTCTTTGAGCATTTAAAGCTACCTTTGTAATGAAATAAAAGTTATTTAATAAAAAAAATTAAAGAAAAAATGAGTTATTAGAATATCCTGACGTAGACTGAGACATATTTCTCACTGTAGTATCTTCCTTAGCCAAGTATCACTCACTCTGGTTTTAATGAATCCTGATTATTTTCTAAATAATACTCTTCTTCTCTTCTTCCCTCAGATAATTCTTATAGATCTTTCAGTTCTTACACCATAGTGCTATTTCTGTGGGATATATCTCCTATCACTCAATTCTCAGTTAAGTGAGTCTTCCAAGAGCTCACATAGCATATTGTACAGTATTTCACTTATCAGAGAATGGATAACACTACATTTAAATTTTTGTTTATTTCTCTGTGCATTCCATTAAAGTATAGGCTTCATAAGGTCAAGGATAATTTCTAAGTTATTTGTGACTATAGTCTCAGGCTTCAATAGTCTCTTGCACAAAGTGAGTGCTTATTAAGTATTTGTTGAATGGATAGCATGGTCAATTATTTGAATATTGAGATCTAATGACTAAATTTTAAAATTCAAAGTATTTTATGTTAAGATAGTCTCAAAACCCTCTTGGTTTGCTGGGGCTTTGTTGTTGTTATTGTTTTTTGTTCTCAAATGAGAACAGTTACAAAGAGTTATTGTAACATATGAAGCAATATACTAAAACATGTATAAATGCCAAGCTAATCATGCCTTCCCATCTTCCCCCTGACTCAGTATGCATCTTCCTTCCAAATACTATTGACATGTATTTTTCCACAAGCTTTTATGTAAATAAAATTATTTCGTTTGATCATTTTACCAAATTATAATCATATTATAATCAGTTGACAGTTTGCTTTTGTCACATCACCATATAAAATGGGTGCCTGGGGACAGGGGTGCCTGGGTGGCTCAGTCGGTTGAACATCTGACTCTTGGTTTCAGCTCAGGTCGTGATCCCAGGGTCCTGAGATTGAGCCCCCTGTGGGGCTCTCTGCTGAGCAGGGTGTCCACTTGGGATACTGTGTCTCTCTCTCTGCCCCACTTGCTCATGCTTTCTCTCTCTGAAATGAATAAATAAAATCTTCAATAAATAAGTAAATAAATAAAGAGGCTTGACAACAGACTAGTGATTAAACACCATACATGTCCATAGTTTCCTTTCATCCCCCTCCCAACAATTTATTTAGAAATAAAGTTTAGCAGAAGGCTACTTGCCCTCCAATATCCATTTCGTCTTTCTCTATGCAACAGCATCTTTTTTTTTTTTTAAAGATTTTTTTATTTATTTGACAGACAGAGACCACAAGTAGGCAGGGAGGCAGGCAGAGAGAGAGAGGAGGAAGCAGGCTCCCTGCTGAGCAGAGAGCCCTATGCGGGGCTAGATCCCAGGATCATGACCTGAGCCGAAGGCAGAGGCTTTAACCCACTGAGCCACCCAGGCGCCCCTGCAACAGCATCTTTAATAATTAGCTTGCTGAATGGCCTTCTCTAGATTCTATTATTTCTTCCATTTAGGTGTGCCCACATGACTAAGTTTTGAACAATGGGGTATGAGTAGAAATGATTGTGATTTTTAAAATTTTTATTTTATACTTAAAATTTTTCCTTTCATTTTTTTAGCTTTCATGTGATGTGTTTTTAGCTTTCAGTGATGTGTTGATGTGAGAAGGTTGAAAATGTAGATGATAGCTAAAGCTTAGAAAATGAGGAAGCATGCTAGAACTTACCAAGAAAGGAACCTAAACCCATTTAACTTTTTGAACTAAAGGTACTTCTCTACCCTTGACTTTGGACCACATCTAGACTGCTAAGAGAGAGATAAATCAGATCCTATTTTATTGGAGCCATTTGGGTTTTAGGTCTCATTATTAAGAAACATAGAATATACCTTAATTAATAGATGAATCGCTACCTGAGAATGGAATACTGCCTCAAGAAAAAACTAAACAACAGGGCATGACTTAGCACTGAAGCTATAGCTAACAAAGAAATAAACATTTCAGGCTGGAAAATAGGTGTTCCTTGTTATACCCTGACAAATCATTTAGTAATATTCTATGACAACTTCAAAAATGTACCATATATCTATTAAGTCTATAATTTTGAGGGAGATGGTAGAAAAATTCATATCATTAGTATATTTGTGTGTTCTGGTGTTTTATGTGTTCACATTGTTACTACTAAAATAGAGAGGTTAGAAGAGAACCCGTGTGCAAGGAGTAATTGAAGAGGATAGAGTTCTGCCAAGAGCCAAAATCTTTGCTAGGCTTGTAATTTAAACTAATGGAGTGAGACAGCCAAATGAGCTAGTTTCCAAATCAAAAAAATGAAACGATGCTTTACTAAGGATTTCCCTAAACAGTTTATCATTAGATATTCTTGGCTAGATGTTGAGCACCAGCCCAATGATAAAGCTTTATTAGAAATTGATATTTATATGTCCAAGTGGATAATTTTGATGGCCTTAATGCAACCATAATTAAAATGTGGGATAAAAGTATAGGTCAGATACAGAAAACAGTAAATAGAGAGGAGTCAGCAGGCTTAAAATCTATGTCCAGAAAGGATCTGTGGCTATGGTTATTTGCACAATGAAGTGAAAGAAAACAAATAGAGTAGAAACTTACGGTTCAATTGAGGAGATTGCATTATCAAAGAAAATGCAAATCTGTTGTATAAAAGCTTCTGTCCAGTCCCTGAAACAGTTATTTGCTTTCAACCATGTACCAGCAGAAAGCAGTCTCAGAAAGCTGTTTGGCCAGCAAGTAAACATACACTCAAACAACTTCATATTTTGCTATTAAGTTCAATGAATGAGGAGGAATCTATCAAAGCCAGGAGTCATGGAGACCAAGATATAAGAAAGTTATCAGCAGAGAATCAGAGCTTGCTGATGAGATAAACAAAGAACAGTCTGTACATCTATTATCTATTACTTAAGTTTAAACTGAATAAAAGTTTTAAGAAGAATAAAAACAGGGGTTCCTGGGTGGCTCAGTGGGTTGTGTCTCCCTTAGGCTCAGGTCATGATCCCAGGGTTCTGGGACAGAGCCCCACACCAGGCTTCCTGCTCAGTGGTGAGCCTACTTCCCCCTCTCCCTCTGCCTGCAGGACCCTTGCTGTGCCCTCTCTTTCTGTATCAAATAAATAAATAAAATATTTTATTTTTTTATTTTTTATTTTTTTAAAATATTTTATTTATTTATTTGACAGAGCTCACAAGTAGGCAGAGAGGCAGGCAGAGAGAGAGGGAGGGAAGCAGACTCCCTGCTGAGTAGAGAGCCCAATGCGGGGCTTGATCCCAGGACCCTGAGACCATGACCTGAGCTGAAAGCAGAGCCTTTAACCCACTGAGCCACCCAGGCGCCCCATAAATAAAATATTTTAAAAAAGAATAATAAAAATAATAAATTGTGAATGTTTATGAAGAGTTTAACTATTAAACACAGAAAGCAACAAGATAGTATGATTTTCCTTAGTTTTAATTTATTAGTCCCCAAGTTATTCTTTAACATTAATTTACTTTCTTTTTCTGAGATTCCCAAATAGAAATTGTAATAATGTTCCTAAAGTGGTGGCATTCACATACAGAATTTTAATATTTATGGAATACAAGTTCATTTAGAATTGTTAGAACAAATTTTCTCAATCTTGATGCTGTGGGCATCAGAAGCTGAATCATTCTGTTTGTTTGTTTGTTTTTTAATTGTATACTTTTTGGACTTCTTTGTTTTTTCCAACTTATTTTTTTATTTCTTTTCAGTGTTCCAGCATTCATTGTTTATGCACTATACCCAGTGCTCCATGCAATACATGCTCTCCATACTACCCACCACCATTTTCACACGACCTTCCACCCCCCTCCACTCCAAAACCCTCAGTTTGTTTCTCAGAGTCCACAGTCCCTCATGGTTTGTCTTCGCCTCTGATTTCCCCCAACTCGCTTCTCCTGTATCTCCCAATGTCCTCCATGATATTCCTTTTGCTCCACAAGTGAAACCGTATGATAATTGACTCTCTCTGCTTGACTTATTTCGCTCAGCATAATCTCTTCCAGTCCCATCCACGTTGATTCAAAAGTTGGGTATTCATCCTTTCTGATGGAGGCATAATACTCCATTGTATATACGGACCATATCTTCTTATCCATTCGTCCGTTGAAGGGCATCTTGGTTCTTTCCACAGTTCGGCAACTGTGGCCATTGCTGCTATGAACATTGGGTTACAGATGGCCCTTCTTTTCACTACATCTGTATCTTTGGGGTAAATACCCAGTAGAGCAATGGCAGGGTCATAGGTAAGCTCTATTTTTAATATCTTAAGGAATCTCCACACTGAATCATTCTTGTTTTGCAGGAGGCCGTCCTGTGCCTTGTGGGATATTTAGAAGCATCCTTGGCTTCTACACACTAGGTATTAGTAACACCTCTCTCAGTTTTGACAACCAAACAAGCTTTTAGACATTGCCAGATATCTCACTGGGTAAAGTTATCTCCTGTTGAGAAAACCATAGCTCTAGTACATGTATTCTGTTCCCAGGAGTTCCTCCAGAGTGGCTCTGTATTTGCCTTCCAGAACCTAGAATATAGATCATATTCTTGTTTCCATTAAAGGACTTTCTAGCTATATTCTATGCAATCTTCACTTTATCTACTTGCCTATCAAAAAATTACAGTTTTTTTTTATTTTTTTGTTTTATTTTCTTCACCCTTTTTGAAATAGATACCTCTGAAACACAGGAGTTGATTTCTAAACATTTTCTCTTGACATGTGTCAATTCTTACTTCAATGTCTATTCAAATTAATGAGAGAGAGTGAAAAAATTAAATGAAGAAACAAAAGAAGAAATGAAAAATACAAGACTTGCATGTGTGAGTTTTGCCATTTTGTATCAATAATATCAATTATATAACAAACATTCTAGATTTATCTAAATACTGGTTTTGGTAGCTTTGGTTGTTTTTCTGCATAAATAATATAAAAATAACAAGTTGCACTTGAAAAACAAAATAATATGCACCAAATGGTCGGTGTTCACTCTACTATTATTCTTCAAGTAGAACTTTCACATTTCACATTTTACATATGAAAGGGTGCAAATTTTGTTACCTAAGAGTCAGTATTGATATGAATTAAAGGCACCGGGTTTTTACCTCTAAACTCTGATTCAAAAAAATAAACAAATTTAAATATACTTAAAATAATCATGCTAATGTGTCAGCATTTTAAATATCTTGCAGGAGAAAAGGGGTCTTAGCAAGTGAGACTCAGACATATTTTCTTATTTTTGCATTCAAAAATTAATCTTGAAATCAGTGGTTTTGCTTATTATATGCTCCACAGGAAAAGAAAGAGACTGTAAATGTTTGGTTATTGTTGTTTTTACATATCTGGAGAGGAAAAAAAATATTAGATTGCTTATTTTCATAGTTTAGTGATTAAAAATTATGAAGGCTAAAAGAAAACAGAAAATTAGAACAACTGTTTTAATCAATTATAATTAGCAATATTCAGATAACCTCACAAGCTTTAGGAAGACAATTTGACTTAATTCTGATTCTTTGATGTGGAATTGTCTTCAGAAATCAATCAATGACACTTCTGACTTTTAAATCTGGTCTTAGTGCCTTCCTCAATTTTTTATATCATCTGTAAAGTATAAAAGGCTATAAAAGAAGTAGTAGCTCTTCCTCATTTGATTACTTTTATTCTCTCTAGTTCTTAACAGCAGTTAATCTTCCTGGCTCTGACAATAAAAATGAATTCTATGTAAGGATTTATTATTAACAGTCAGGTAGTCACTAGAAAATGCTATTTTCCATGGTTTTAAAAATCTATCCATGTCATATGCTACTCACCAACTTACTGAAGTGATAGTTTTAAAAGTATTTTGGAGGATATTTTAAAAGTATTTTGGGGGAAGAGGTTTTCTAAGGATCACTAGTTTATCCTGATTTGAAAATGTCATAGAAATTTGGGAAAGCATGTTCTGTGTCTTTACTTTATTAAACATATTTATTTAGTATATAATATGTCCCAGGCACTGTTACACACTGATAAATTCTATGAAAAAAATAAATATAAGAATATGATAGAGTGTGACATGGGAGATTATGTAATTTATATCAGGTAGTCAAAGACATCAGACCCTGAGATAATATTTAGACTGAAAGTTAGTTTACAAGTAGGTGGCAGGCATAAAAGAGTTGACAGCCATCCGGACAAAAAGAAAACAATGAAAGGAAAAATAAAAGATTGAGATTTGATTTTCAGAAATAAGAGTTATACCTTTGGGGACGCCTGGGTGGCTCAGTTGGTTAAGCAGCTGCCTTCGGCTCAGGTCATGATCCCAGCGTCCTGGGATCGAGTCCCATGTCGGGCTCCTTGCTTGGCAGGGAACCTGCTTCTCCCTCTGTCTCTGCCTGCCTCTCTGCCTACTTGTGATCTCTCTCTCTCTCTCTGACAAATAAATAAAATCTAAAAAAAAAAAAAAAAAAGAGTTATACCTTTGACATGTAGTAGGAAGTAAGATCAACAATAAGAAAAATAAAACACCTAAAAATGTCAAAAAATGCCTAATGATACACTGAAACTTATAATACTCCTATCCAAAAAATGAGGCATTAGTAAAAGATCAATCTATGTATTGAGAAGACATACACAATATTTTTAAAGCAAGGTAATTTACATCTAATATAGTTATTAAAAATATCCAAGGTGGCTTCTTCTAAAATATGATGATTTATTTCTAGAGATTATCAAAAAAGTATCATTAATAGGAATTTTAGAGACCAAGTAACTTTGATATTATTATATACAATGAATAATTTAAATTTCACCTCAATTTTTTGTTTGATATATTCACTTTCTTTAATTTTTGCCACTTCTGATCCTCTGCTGTCATTATAAATGAGAAGATGAGTATCATATGAATATCAGGCAGAACCTGAGAAAAAGAAAATTTTCTTGCACAAGAAAATATTGTGTTTGAAAAGTTTGTGAGAGGGTCAGACTGACCTGACTATGAATAAATAGGAACTAGCAAGACAGAATTCTGAGTAATGCAGTATCAGAAAAATATGAACTATGTGGCAGATGAGAGGAAAAATCTTGGAAGGTAAAGAACTCATGATGTATTTTTTTAATATCTGCCATAGAACTTTAATAAAATGTATACTGATGTCTAATTTCTGATATTTTGATGGAAAAGGTAAGCTGAAATTCTTTGGCCACCAAATGTGTAACAATTCTGGTTCAATATATATTTCAATAATGAATACATTCATAGCTAATCTTATAAGATTGAAAAGAAAATCATCAGAGACCAAGAAAGAAACAAGTACAACTGTTTATGGAGAAATATTAGTGCTATCCATTCTTAAACTTTTACTCAAGTGACCACACAGGGAGCTACAAACAAAGCTTAGGCAAATAGTGAATTGATTGAGATAACCATACCCAACATGAAATCCATGAATAGGGTATCATGATAAGAGAGATTGAGCAAACAACAAAACAAAACTGCAATAAAAAGGATCTCCATTAGAGTAGGCAATAAGAACATTTACTTGGGTCAAATTAGATCTGGGTAAAATGGAGAAAAACACTTTCTCTGTGAATTTGTGGCCACAGGCTGGCTTTCAGGTGGATTTGGGGCCTGAGTTCATACTTTTTACTTGGTCTACAAAGACACAAACAAACAAAAAAATTAAACTATATCTTAATTTTAAATGTCTCAGACATATAGCAAAGGCAAAAGCAAACCTGCCCTGGAAGAAAATAATCTAAATTCAGAACTTAAGTCATGACAATTCTGTTGAGCATATGATCAAGTATTGGACGTCACAAAACATAAAATCATAGTATTTCTTGTATGAGAATATCAGATTTGAGAGGACTTCAGACACAAATATCATATATAATAGATTGTATATCGTTGTAGTTGATATTTTAAGGAATTAAAACTTAGTTAAGAATAACAACACCAGGGTGCTTGGGTGGCTCAGTCATTAAGTGTCAGCCTTCATCTCAGGTCATGATCCCAGGCTCCTGGGATCCAGCCCCAGACCCTGCTGAGCAGGGAGGCTGCTTCTCCCTCTTCCACCCCTCTTGGTTGTGTCTCTCACTGTGTCTCTGTCAAAAATAAAATAAAATCTTTAAAAAAAGAGAATCACAAGATTATTAAAACTGATTAGAGATGTTTGAAGGTAAAAGGGAAACACCTCAATTTCACAAAATAATTTGTCAATAATAATATTTAAAATTAAAATTAACAAATTTAAGAAGCAGATTTGACACAGCTAAAGAAAACTGGTTAAACAGAAAACACACCTGATTAGATTTAACAAAATGCAACACAGAGAAACAAAGAGATGGGAAATATGAAGAAATGAAGATACTTGGAAGATAGAGTAAGATGGACCAACATAAATTTGGTAGAGCTTTTTTTTTTTTTTTTTTTTTTTGACAGACAGAGATCACAAGTAGGCAGAGAGGCAGGCAGAGAGAGAGGAAGGGGAGCAGGCTCCCTGCCAAGCAGAGAGCCCGATGAGGGGCTCGATCCCAGGACCCTGAGACCATGACCTGAGCCGAAGGCAGAGGCTTTAACCCACTGAGCCACCCAGGCACCCCTGGTAGAACTTTTAAGAGGAGGATACAGATAGAATGGTGCTTTTTAAAAGAATATAAAATGTTCTCAGATACTGAATATAAGATGTTCTCAGATACTGAAAGCACAATAAATCCCAAGAAGTACAGATAAATATAAACCCATACCTATATTATTGTAAAATTGGATATCAAAGATACACAGATTATTTCCAAAGCAGAAAGAAGACTGATTATTTTCAGAGTTATTAGTTTTCTGTATACTTAATAGTTTCAACTTGTGATTCACTGCTAAGCTCTCTTGATATATTCATATACATCAAAAATTTGGATAATTCATCCTTTAAAAAATATTTTATTTATTTGAGAAATAAAGAGAGAGAGAGCATGAGCAGGCAGAGGAGCAGAGAGAGGAGAAGCCCACTTCCTGCTGAACAGGGAGCCTGATGTGGGTCTCCATCTCAGGATGCTGAGACCATGACTTGAGCTGAAGGCAGATGCTTAACCAACTGAACCACCCAGGCACCCCTATAATTACATCCTCTAAGGAAATTGGAGCCTTTTGGCCTGCTTCATTCTGATCTCCATATCTTTTGTCTCTTTTACCCCAATTTCTATTCATCCTCCTCATACTGGAAACTCTCCTCTCTTGGGCTCAATCCCCTGAGCTTCTTTTCCTTACTCAAATTCCTCTCTGATATATATATATAGATATATATATAGATATAGATATAGATATATATAGATATATATAGACATATATAGATATATATAGATATAGATATAGATATATAATATCTCATACTGATACTCCTGCTGTGCCCCAAATTCTAGATCCCTTACCACCATGGATGGCTGTACTTCTGCTGGCCTAGATAGTTTGCTTGGTGGACAAAACCAGATTTGTATTATTGAAGGTTCTAAGCATTGAATTGCATGCCCTTATCAATCTATGACTGCTGTACTTGTCCCTTGTTAGTTGGAATTAATATAAGAGTACCAAGAATCATTCTATTAAGTCAACCAGTTTACAGACACACTCCTTCTTGTCCCTATTATTTATACATTAATGACAAACAGGGTCATTTCCCTTGATAGTTTGGTAACTCTTTTCTTTGCCTCTCAGGTAAGGACCTCCCCCCATCTGCAAACCAGACTGGGACCTTGGAACTTATGAAAACATAGAAAACAATTTCTCCAAATAGCTACCCATATGATGATGATAATAATATCCATTTCTATTTCTACCCTTTTTCTCAGATCACACATTCTAACAATTGGGAATGCAGCACTATATAATGACTGTTGTTTTAAGCCAGTTAACATCAAAATCTAGATTCATTAGAATCATGTCGAGAGTTTGTTAAAACACTTCTTGTTGAGCCTCACTTCAGACTTCTTGTTTCAGTAATTCTAGGATGAGACTTGACAGTTTGCATCTTTTTTTAAGTTTCCAGGTGATACTGATGTTGCTGATCTGCGAATGAACTTTGGTCAACTTATTTAAGCTGTATTTCTAAACAAGAATGTTCTATTATTGTTTATGAAGTCTCCAAGATGGGAGACTCAGCTGTATATTCAAGAGATTATTTGTCCAAGCTTTCTGGAGGTGTAGTACGTTGTGATAACTGTGGATCTCAAGTTCATGAGTTCACAGCTGCATCACCATTTCTGTAATATAACTCACTTGGTATGAAACAAGTTCATGTGGAGTTCGTAAGAATAGCACAGACATTCTCTAAACCCTTGAATAGTATTGCTGCCTAGCTTATGACAGGCAGAAAAGATTCCCCAAATGTGTATCAATTCTGAACAGGATAAAATATTTTCCTCTCAAGGTTAGAAAGGGTCCTATGTCATCAAATTGACACTAAGTGGTTGATTTCTGTTGATAACTAGTTAGACATTCATCAGTGACAATAGCTAAATCTGACTTAGTGAAAAAATAATCCATGCTTTTAGGACCAAGGGCAAATACCACTTTTTTCCTACACATTTACTAGAATAATGTGCCTATTAGAGAAGTATAGTGTTGACCAAAGATGGAGATAGTCTAATTTCTACTGGCTGAGTCATCCTGCCCACTTGGTTTTATATTGTCACTAATTCAGGGGGTGCTCTTTGGTGGAACACAAAGACACAATGTGTGCACTCTTTGAGTCCATATACGTGTCTCTTTAGAAGACTTCTTAATTCTTGGGGCACCTGGGTGGCTCAGTGGGTTAAGCCTCTACCTTCGGCTCAGGTCATGATCCCAGTGTCCTGGGATCGAGCCCCGCATCGGGCTCTCTGCTCAGCGGGGAGCCTGCTTCCCCCCTCTCTCTCTCTGCCTGCCTCTCTGCCTACTTGTGATCTCTGTCAAATAAATAAATAAAATCTTAAAAAAAAAAAAAGAAGAAAGAAGACTTATTAATTCTTGACCTGCTCTTTATTTTATTTCTCTTTCTCTGACTGACTTATTTCACTTAGCGTAATATACTCCAGCTCCATCCATGTCATTGTCATTGCAAATGTTAAGATTTCATTCTTGTTGACGGCTGAATTAAACACACACACACACACACACACCACACCACACCACATCTTCTTTGTCCATTCATCAGTTGATGGACATTTGGACTCTTTCCATAATTTGGCTATTGTTGGCAACTCTATTATAAACATTGGGGTGCATGTGCATGTGTTTGTATTCTTTGGATACAAATGTTAAAAATAGAACTATCTTATGGATCCAGCAATTGCTGGAACTACCATAGGACAGTTCTATTTTTAACTTTCTGAGTCACTTCCATACAGTTTTCCAGAATGGCTACACCAGTTTGCATTTCCACCAACAGTATAAGAGGGTTCCCCTTTCTTTGCATCCTTGCCAACATCTGTTATTTCTTGTGTTGTTAATTTTAGCCATTCTGACAGGTGTGAGGTGTTATCTTATTACAGTTTTGATTTGTATTTCCCTGATGATGAGTGATGTTGAACATATTTTCATGCATATCTCTTGCCTATTTCTTATCTGTAATCCCTGATCTTCTAACCATGTTTTTTCTAGGCTCTTGACCAATGAGCTAAATCATCTTCCATCATTATGACACTATTGCTTGTGAAGCCATGTCTTTCTCCACATAACATAGATAAGCAGGTACACTACCCACTGAAGGAAAAATAACCCTACCCATTAGGAAAATTTATTCTAATAGAGCACTCTTTTTTTGGGACACCCATGAAGGGGGACCTAGAGCAACAGCAATCCATTTATGGTTTGTACACTCATGCCAAATAAACCCACCCTTGGACCAAACATGGGTATTTTCCTCCTGTATATGCTAATCATAAGAATCCTTTTCCTTTTAGGACTTTAATGTAGCTCATGAGATGTGATTAGGCTGAACAAACAGCCATCTCAGAAGTTCTGGTACATTTACAATTAAGTCCTGGGGTAATCCTTAGATAAATCTATTCTCCAGTTGCTTTTTAAATGTTTTTAAGGGGGGTACCTGGATGGCTCAGCCAGTTGTCTGGCTTGGTTCAGGTCATGATCTCAGGGTCCTGGGATCAAGCCCTGAGTTGGGTTCCATGATCACAAGGAATCTGCTTGTCCCTCTCCTTCTCCCTTCTGCCTATCTCCCTACTCATGCTCTCTTTCTCTCCCCTTCTCTCTGTGTCTTTCAAACAAATAAATAATATCTTTTAAAAAATGTGAATAATATCTTTAAAAATAAATGTTTTTAAGGAGGACCTCAAATGCTCATTTTGTGTTAAATTTCTGATTAGTAGATTTAAAACTATCATTTTCTATTGTAATAATTATAGTTAATGTTATTAAGAGCTTTAGTGGTCACTGGCACAAAGTACGTTTCAAGAAATATTAGTTGTTATTTTCCCTGTATTTGTCCCCCTTATTCTATTTAGACCCAAACCAGAAGAGATTTCTCCCTCCGTCATGTCATGCATGGAAAAAACAAAAACAAAACCTACTTAAAAAATGTATAGCTTTATGGACTGGATATTTGTGTACTCAAAGATGTTTACATGTTGAAATCCTAACCCCCAGTGTGATAGTACTAAGGCAGTAGGGGCTTTAGAGGTAATTAGTTCTCCCCATGAGTGATTAGGTGTCCTTATGAATGGGATTACTGCCCTTATAGGAAGAGAGCTTATTCTCTCTGCTCTCCACAAACAGAGATACAAGAAAAAGGCAACTACCTACAAAACAGTAGAGAACTCTCACCGGACACCAAATCTGCCTGCATTTTGATCTCAGATTTCCCAGCCTCCAGAACTGTGAGAACTAAATGTGTTGGGGAAGCTACCCAGTCTATGGTAATTTGTTATAGAAGTCTAAGCTGACTAAGACAATGACCTGGCCTGATCCAAATGAAATTGGTAGTAAAAAGTATAGGTTTATGCTGTTTCTGAAAATTCTTTTGTGTTCTTAATTTTTTTTTTTTTTAATACAAAATGAAACTCATTCTTTCAGGACTTTGTGACTTTGGCACAAATCTTTGACAAACTCCTCCACATATTCTCTCCAAAGATGGATTAAATTAGACTAGGGGAGGCTAATTACCACATACTCTAATTATTGTTGATTACACTGGGATATGTATTTTTCTTGTGATAATATCATTACCATAAGATAGATGTCCTGTTGTTAGGGCCAACAACTGATGCATGTACTTTCTATGAAGCTTTAGCTTTATTTGGATCATTATAGCGGTCTTCTTGATTTGCCTCCTTCTTCTTCTTCTTTGTGTGTGTGTGTATCTGTGTGCACATGTGTGTATATGTGTGTGTGGTTCCAAGAATGTGAATATTCCAGAATTTCCATTTTATTTTCCCTTTATTTATCTCTCCTCTCTCTCTCTCCAGCTCTCACTCTTGCCCTCACTCTCAGTTTTTCCTCATACTTCTCCAACCTTGACATGTTTATGCTGATTTCTCATGAATGTAGTTATCACTTTGTTTTTATACAAACAAATCTGGATACTCCTTTCCCTCCTATAGAAGGAAGGAAGCTATTAACTAATACACTCAGGATGCCAGCTAAGGCTCAGCAATGGGAAGGAAGCAATGTAGAATTTTTGTCATATTTGCATCTTTGAATTCTAACACGGTTTTCAAATTTTCTGTAAAGATTCCTACTTATAAATCATACAACTGATGCTTCAGATCATTAAAAAAAATGAAATTTAATTTTAGAGATGAAGGAATATCATAGACATAGAGCGATGGGATGAGAAAGTATTTATAAAGCATATTAAAATATTCATATAGGTATCAATTCTATCTTCAAATAATATGCACACTTCATTTTACCTGTTCAATTCCTAATGATAATTCGGATCCTGCAAAATACTTTCCTCATTCAGTGATGTTGAAGCAATCAATCAGCTGGTATAATTTTTAAAAGTTTGAATATTAAACTTTACTGAAAGTCTTTGAGATTAGCTGGCTAGTAAAAAAAAAGTATAAGATTATATTTTTACAAAACAACGGCAAAAACAACAACAAAACCCTATATATTACTAGAGGAGTTAAGAAGAGGGTGTGTATATTGATATCCTTTGTAGGATGATCAAAGAGATAACTGAAATACAATGGGAAAAATTGCAGAATAATTTCAATTTAAATAAACACACAAACGCTTTTAAATCTTAGACTTTTCTATGTGTTTCTCTGGAGAAATGTATTAGTTTCTTCTATGAATATTCTAGAAAACTCTCAAGGTCTTTCTTTTAAAATCCACATTATAGTGTTTACATCTTTTAAGTTGTTCTTTTTTTAAAAGACTTTATTTGAGATAGAGCGAGAGAGAGAGAGCACAAGGAGGGCAGAGGGGCAGAGGGAGAGGGAGAAGCAGACTCCCCACATTGCAGAGAGCCCGATGTGGGACTTGATCCAACGACCCTGGAATCATGACCTGGGCTGAAGGCAGATGCATAACGACTGAGCCACCCAGGCACCCTGTTCTGGATTTTTAAAAATTGGTTTTTAGAAGATTTTTCTAAAAGTATAAGACCTTTGATGTTTTAAAGATTCTAAAATTAATGAAGTCTGTAACACAGAAGTCATTGCAATATGTCAGTACTCTATATATCTCTAGTAACATTTGAAGTATATCTGAAGCACATTATTCTCTTTTTTTTTAAGATTTTATTTATTTATTTGACAGAGATCACAAGTAGGCAGAGAGGGAGGAGGAAGCAGGCTCCCTGATGAGCAGAGAGCCCAATGTGGGGCTCAATCCCAGGACCCTGGGATCATGACTTGAGCCTAAGGCAGAGGCTTTAACACATTGAGCCACCTAGGCGCCCCTGAAGCACATTATTCTTAGAGCCTTCTCTGGAATAGCTTAATCTCTTCCACTGATATGTATATTGAATTTGGTGTATTTCAGGAAAATCTAGTCTACAAAAATGTCTTTTTATCTGATCAGATTTTGGATTGCAGAAAGATAATGTGAATTTGAAGTAAATTGTCAAGATTATTTTATATTTATGGAGAGGCACATATAGTTTATTAAATACTTTTAAAAGATTTTATTTTATTATTTGAGAGATAATGAGCAAGAGAGAGGACAAACCCAAGAGGGTGGGGTGCAGAGAGGCAGAGGGAAAAGCAGACTCCCCGCTGAGCAGGAAACCCACCCCTGCCAGGCTCAAGAACCCAGGACTCTGAGATCATGACCTGAGCCTAAGGCAAACACTTAACTGACAGAGCTACACAGACACCCTTATTAAAAATTTTCGTATAAATTATAGCAAAATCGGTGATTATATAGGTGTTGACACTGTGTGCAGTGCAGAAGCAATCCATTTAGCCATGAAATTTAAAATATACATTACATTTAAATATGTTTCAAAAGACCTAAAAGATAGCTTGGTCCTCTTGGTAAGCAGTTGAGTCAGCGCTCTCAAGAAGAACTATAAAGGTATAAACCATTTTAATCTGTGTTGGCTTACTCCATGTAGTTGTTTAAAATATCTACCACTCCATTTTCTAACATACAGATAGTTAACACACAGGAGTCAAGCATTCTCTAAGTGCATTCCAAGGAAGAACTCACATAATCACTTTTATATCCCCCTGAATATCCTTTTTTAATAAAGATACTAGTTAGAACAATAAGGGAAGGGGAAATTAACTATATTGCTTAATATTCCTTTAATTTAGTTCAAGTTTCAGTCATAGAGAGAAAAAATTTAGTACAAAAATATGTGTGCAAAACACAGATGAGTTTGAATGCATCCATGATTAAGAGTTGTGGGTTTGAACCAAAAAGACACATCAAGTGGGAGGCCAAGCTGCTAGTCAACAGCTGCTCAGGTGTTGATTACAAATACTGCATCGAAATCACAAATGTAGTAGATGAGTTCACAGAGGAGGAAGAGGTAGCAGACACTAAGAGGCTAGGCCAAATGTTAGTGTCTAGCATTTGATCATGTAAAAGATTAGTAGCAGTTATAAAATCACTAATACTCATTTAAAATAGTCCTTCACCTTTATGTTTTCCTTGCCTGTTTTTATTGTTGGTTAAAAAGAAATAGTAAACATAAGCCTTCAACTTTAATAAGACGAACATTAGTATTTAATTTGTTGATCATTCTAAAATTGACCCAATTAAATGCTGCTTTTATAAAAATGAATGCATCCAACTCTCCTTGATTTAAGATAATGTTTATTGTGGGTTCCTCGGTTTGTTTTCATTTGTTGGTTTTAAGTAGATTTATTTAACAGAGTGGGGAAGTTCTCTTTAGCTTAATTCATTGAGGTTTTTTTCCCCCCATAATAATAAATAGGTATTAAGTTATATTAAATACTTCATCTGATTCTGTTAAGAATATAGCTTTTTTCTAGTAATCTGTTTAGAGTTAATATAATTGTTTTAAAAATTATTTTTATTGTATTTCTCTTATTTTAATTTTATTGGATTCAGTTTTTAAATTTATGTTTGTTTGGGGTTTTGTATTCATAACCATGAATAAAATGGGCATATGATTTTCCTTTCTCTTCCTCTTCTTATCTGATTTTGTACCTAGACAAAGAATTTGGATAAGGTAAGAATGACATATCCTTTTAGATTTTGGTTAAATATACTTGTAAGACTCTTTAAAATTTAAATTTTTATTAATGGGAAAATATTAAAACTACTACCTTGATTTTTAAAACAAATAAAGAACTAATCAGACTTCATTTTATTCTTGAAACAATTTTGTTTGATTTTCTTGTTTAGTGTTCATGTGTCTAAGTTTTCACATCTTACAGTAACTATAAGTTTATACCAGATTTCAAAATTTTTCCCTATCTTGTTGTTTATCCCTTTTTACTCATAGTATTTTTGCCTTATCTTTTTTCTCTTCATCAATCAAACCAATGTGTTTCTACTTTCTTAGCCTCTTAAGACAATTTTTATTTTTGCAGTGTCTTCATTTTATTTTTTCATTGTATTATGCTTTTTTTAATTAACTGTTTTTATTTTTTAGTGTTTATTCTCTTTTCCCTTTTTCCTAATTCCTCATTGGAAATTGAAGTTATGACATTAAGAATTTTCTCCTTTTTTTAAATAAGTTTTCAGTACTGTACATTATTCTCAATGTATTATTTTCCTCAGGCTTGAGATATAGTCTTCCTACATGTTTTACAGAGAGATGGATAGATGATAGATAGATAGATAGATGATATACATGTACATGTATACCTATACATGTATATATGTTAATTTCAAAAAGAATCCTATAATGTTTAGCTTTTGATTAATTTTCAGATGCATTCCGTGATCCACTTATCTCTTTAATACTGTCTAATTGACTTCAACTATTATGTTTTGATTTAAAAATATACAAAATTTCATCTAGCCATTTTATTTTTTTAATCTTTCTTTTTATTCCTAATATTCTCTTGTGGATAATCTGTTCATAATTCCATCCTTTAATTGTTAAACATTTAATATATACATTTAGAGTGTAATCTTTATACAAAGATGCCAATATCTATTTTTCTGGATTATATTTGTGTTTTTGTTTTTTTTTTTTTTCATTCTGCCAGTACTTTCTGGGCTTGTCCTCTAATATGTCTGATGTATTAATTTGTAGGTGATAAGTCAAGTACACATCCACACACATACATGTATACACACACAAAAAGCTTCCAAGTGTACCTAGTGTAGAACATGAAATTATGGAGCACAGCTGTACTATCCAAGGGTGAAGATCCCAAGGTAAATAAAATACTTGGGATCAAAGCATTTTTAGGCCCAGATTATTGTGGGGAGATTGGCTCATGGAGGAAGTCTTGTTCCTAGAGTCAAAGACAAGGTACTTTGAGAAGATTAAGATATAATTTAGACTCTGATTGAAAAATTAGTTTCTTCTGATGTGTGGGAAAGTTTAAAACCACATCTACAGAGTACCCTTGCAGCTAGTCTTCTTGATGAATATTAAGATTCCAACCGATGAGACATAATCAAATAATATTGGGTAGATGGAAGTGGAACAGAGATAACTTTTTTTCAAACGCAGTAGCAAAAATTGGAAGAGTCTCGAGTGTCTACTGCTGTCAGACTCTGCATTCCAGCAACTTGGTTAGGAGAGCCAGTTTTTAAGGCAGTAATAATGATAGTAGCAGCTCAATTCTCTCTATTTGATGTACGGCTACATTAGTGTGACTTCCTCTTAATTCCACTCCTTCAATTCTAATGATTTTTTAAGTACTAATGGCATGAATAAACAGTTTCTCCCTGATATACTTAGAGCAACTTCGGTTTTCTTCACTGAACTCTGACTGATACAGATAGGGACTGAATAATATTTCAGGGTAGAGACATGATTAAGATTTATGGACTATATGGTATATGCTTTTAATGGGAACTCCTCCTCTGATATCATATTGAAAGAAATATACCATATGATCTTCACACACCCACTCTGGTTCAGGAAATATAGAGCCTGGGATCTGGGTGAGGTACATTTCTGAATGCTGACCCCACTGCTTTCCTATGACTCTTCTTATTCCGATATTTTTATTTTTGGACCCCACCACCACATGTTGTTTTGTTTTTTGTTTTTGTTTTTTTACTAACTCTTCCTTCCCCAAACTGCTTAACCTATCTAATCTCTTGAAAAATTCAGATTTTTTTCATCCACTATTTATAATCTGTTGTTATAGGCACAAACTTTGGACTCAGAGAACCAAAAGCAGATAATTCAGAATTCTACCTTTGAATACTCAGGCTCTAGAGGGTAATGAATGATTCCTGACTGAAGTCCAAGGACAATTGGATTGTCATCAAAGACCTCTTGATTCATTTAAGATTGCATGGGTAAATCAAATACATTGCTGCATTTTGCTAGAGAAATTATTTGAATCTTTTATAAGATGCTAACGATTCTAATGGGAAAACAGCAACATTATACAGAGTGAAACACTTCATTAGGACTACTATGATACACTCATTGGTTATGAGATTTCTATTACAGGTACAAAATCCCAAACTTTTGAATAGCCTAACAGTTACTAAATTAACACTGAAATTGGTGGTTTAGATGTATTTACTTCTATTATTTGGGTTTTTATCACTCTTCCCTATAGCAGCATTTTGCAGAATTTAGTTCCAACCTAGAGAATTTTCTCTAATTCCCTAAAATGAAAAAAAGACAAGAATTAAAATTCTCTATATTTATACATACAATTTAACCAAACACTGATTTGGGGAGGGGTCCTTTATTTTAGTTTGAGACTTTTTTTAGCATTATTTGGCAGATAGGCACATTGATTGAATAGACCCATCTGTTGTCCTAGCAATTAGTTGGCTTGCATCTAGATGAATCAGGCATGTATCCAATGTAGGAAGAGTCTTCTATGGTAGGCCTTGATAATGAAAATAAGATTTGGCTTCCAAGAGAAATGCCAAGTGGTTCTAGGCCATAAGCCTGTGCATTCATTCATGGCATTTGGGGACTTTCCTGAGACACACAGCATTTATTCGAAATATTAATTGAAAAAAGTTCATTTGCAGAATGAAACTGACTTTAGCTTCACTTTGGATAATTTCGTGGTATTTTAAAATACTAACTCATAATTGATAAAGTGGGTATCATTTATTCTTAGATTTATTTAAGAATTCTGCTAAAGTAAAACATAATTTAGCAGAATATTTTCATACAATTCATCTTATAAAAATTGTCTTCATTGAAACATAAATCAGAAATAAAACCAATGTAGTTCAAGTGGTCATCATCTACCTGCTATCATATGCAAAACAGCGGGGAGGGGGAACAACTTTTTCACAGAATGTCTCCCCTGTTAATTAATTAGAGGATTGACAGATTTTTGCTTCTCATGTTCAGGATATAAGCACAAATGCCACTGATCCTCACTGAAAAGTATCTTAACTTTTTTAGATTTGGTATGTCTCAATAAATTCACTCACTCATTCATTCATATAATAATTAATATTGAGAACTAACTTTATTCTAGCATCCTAGATCCAGATGATAAAGTAGTAGACACTAAATTTTAATGCATAAACAAACAGTACCTTACTGAGCTTAAATTCTAGTATCAATCAAGCGGTATTAAATAAAATTAATATATTAAATGTAGGTTTACTATGTTTTAGGGCTCTGGAAAAAAAACAATACAATTAAGAGTGTTTGAGTGTGTGTTCCAATTTTAACTACAGTGGACAGAGTGGTAACTAAGAAGGTAATATTTTTTTAAAGATTTTATTTATTTATTTGACAGACAGAGATCACAAAGAGGCAGAGAGGCAGTCAGAGAGAGAGAGGAAGGGAAGCAGGCTCCCTGCTGAGCAGAGATCCCGATGTGGGGCTCGATCCCAGGACCCTGGGATCATGACCTGAGCCGAAGGCAGAGGCTTTAACCCACGGAGCCACTCAGGCGCCCCTAAGAAGGTAATATTTGAGTGAACACTAGAATGATATAAGAGAATGAACTCTGCTGATTTAGGAACGAGAGAGTACCACACAGAAATAAGCACATGCACATGTCCTGATGCAGGAGTGTGCCGGGTGAGATAGCAGAATAGCTAGGAGTCAGTCTGGTTGCCGCAGAGATTAGGAAGGGAACAACTCGATATGAGGAAAGAGATAATGAACCTCTGAAACTACTTTGATTTTTATACAGAGTGTGATAAAGATCATTGGAAGGTTTTGAGCAGAAAAGGATGTCATCTGGTTTTAAAAAATAAAACGATGGTTGATCTAGAGAGAATTAAGTATGGAAGTAGGATGGTGGAAGCAAGGAGGCCAATTAGCAAACAGTAGCAATCCAGGTGACACTTATGATGCTTTGCCCAGAGTAGCAGCAACGGAAGTGGTGATAAATATTTAAAGTCCAGGTAAGTACCAAAGAAAAAGACTCAATGATGATTTTGAGGTTTTCAGCCTCGGTTACTGAAAGGATATAGATTAACATATCTGAATGGAATATTTACGTAAAATTAATTTCTATGTGGGCTTTTTAACTATTTTGACAGCAGAGATGTAGGCCATTTGCATCTCTATTCTTCCCCCAAACACAAAACCTTCAACTATATGTACAGCACTTTTGTAAAGAAATTCCACTGATATACTCTATACTAGAAACTGCTACCTTCAGTTCTGCTAACAAGCATCTCACTGTTCAAACTGTACTGCTCTTCCTTTAGCTCATTTATTCAAATATCTCATTGAATAATAACTTATTCTACCTCATTAATACTCCAATCTATAAACCTACATAACCATCTTCATTTCTCTTGGTATTCAACTGAAATTATTTGATTTATCATTTTAACTACTTTTTTATAAACAGCCTTAATATCAATATTATTTTAATATATCAATATATTTCAACTCAAATATCAATTTTATCACTTCCACATCTAATCAAGTGCAGGTTTCTTGGAAAAAAAAAACTTGATTGGATTTATTTAAAAATCATATTGGGGTGCCTGGGTGGCTCAGTGGGTTAAGCCTCTGCCTTCAGCTCAGGTCATGATCTCAGGGTCCTGGGATCGAGCCCCGCATCCAGCTCTCTGCTCAGTGGGGGGCCGGCTTCCCCCCCCTCTCTCTGCCTGTTGCTCTGCCTACTTGTGATCTCTCTCTCTTTCTGTCAAATAAATAAATAAAATCTTTAAAATAATCATATCAAATGAAGATACTACTGGTAAGCCTATAGTGATCTATCAAATGTGTTTTTATTTCTCCTATCCAGAAAGAATTATTAGATACACTAATAATCTCATACTCTTGTTCTCTAAGATAAAAGATTAGATATACTTTCATTTTTAGATGCATTTTATCCATAATGTTCATTCATTTTCATTGTTTAAGTACTATTTGCATGCTAGTCATATCCCAATTTTTATCCCTAATCCAGTCCTATTCCTTAGCTCCTAATTAATACATCTAATTGCCTACTTGTTTACCTGACTTCATTTAGAGGTTCATATGTGGTAACACCAAAACAGAACTTAGTGTTTCCAGAAGCATTATTTGTTCAGATAATCAGGAGAGATGTTAAAAGTTCATTGCTGATTTCTCCATTTTCCTCTATCACCTACTTTTATGATTTGTATAACTTAATCAGATTATAAGATTGATATAGTGTTTACAGCTTTACAAAGAAAATATGACTATAACATGTGTGTATTATATATAATGAATAACTAAGTTGACAAATATGTCCATCAAATGTTTCTTTGGTTTATTTTTGTTTGTTTCACTATTATTCCGTAAGTTAAACACCAAATGTTTTCTTATCATTAATGCTATCTTATTATCATTAATATGATATCTTGATATTTTAAGTTCCTTCATTTTATTCTATAGTAAAGACTCAATACTTCTAATTAGCATACTTATTATATTCAGAATTATCAAATATGAATATATTAGGAGTATAACTGTTAAAGTTAAATAAATGTACTCTATAATCTAACACTGCTCATCAAAAATTTTCATAAAACTACCCGAGATATTATGAATTTTAGAAACCATAATGCAATTATTCTACTTACATTATCTTTTGGAAAATATATCAATTTAAACAAAATACAAAAGAGCTTTTCATGGAAATATGTAACTAATGTTCTTTTCATAATTAAACACTTATGAAATTTATTTAGTACTAACATCCAGGTGTTGAGGCAATGAGACTGTGAAAAGATTGAAAACTATAAAAGATTGAAACTATATTGCACTTATTGTAGTTTTAATTATTTATGAAATGTATCATTCTGACAGTCTAACAGACCATCTAAAATTACATTTGCATACAGATTTTGCAGAATTAGTTTCTATTATGTGTTATGTTCGGTTTTATGTGTGAACTTGTCTAAGCTATAGTACCCAGTTATTCAATTTAACATTAGTTAGGTGTTCCTGTGAAGGTTGATTATAGATGTGGTTAACATCTATAATCTGATGATTTTATAAAGGTATCTTTGATAATCTGGATAGACCTCATTCAAGAAGCTGAGGGTTTAAAAACAAAAGACTTACTTGAGGAAGAAGAAATTTAACCTCAAGGCTGCAACATCTATCCTTACTAGAGAATCTCCAGCCTAAAGGCATGTACCATAGATTTCAGAACTGCTAGTCTCAAAAATTCTGTAAACCAAAGCCATGAAATACGTTTCTCTGTCTCTGTCAATCTCTCTCTCTCTCTCTTTCTCTCTATCTCTCTCTCTCTCACACACACACACACACACACACACACACACACACACACTTGTGCACAAACACAGGCTCTTTGCATCTGTGCATAAATAGGTTTAAAGAGCTGTGAAAAAATATTTAATTTCAAAGTAGGAATATGTGTATGTGTGTCTATGTGTGTTGAGATGTAAGTTTTAAAGGGTAGTAATGTGGAGGAAACTTCTAAAATGTATTTTATGTTGAGCTCTGAATTTAAGAAGGAAAGAAAATTAAACTGATAAAAAGTTTGCTTTGTATAATATTGACTATTTAATTCTCAGTGACATTTTCTCCAAAATTATCTAAAACTTATATTTTTGTGTAAAGCACAGGACTGATTAAAGATTATAGGATGTTATCTATGCCTTAGCAGTTTGTCATATACGCTTTATTTTTTTCTCTTAAAATAAATCATACAATGGTATTTAGACACTTTGCAACTGGAGTCATATGTGAGTTTATTGATTCTCTCGATTGACTATGTCTAGGCCACAAAATTCGTAGCAAGGCGTTATCTGTATTTATCTGTATATGAATAATATCATGGGTGAAAAATAAGAAAAATATTAAAATAATAAAGCATAACAAAATAAAAAGGACATCTTATTTTGACCAATGAGAATAGTGTTTTATGAACTGAAACATTAAACAAACTGAAATCTGTGTACCTAAAGGTATTGATGAAAAAAGAAGAAAAATAGAATCTATTTGGAGTAATATTGTGACCTGAACTATATTGTCAAATCAAAGGATCCTAAAAGGAAAATCTGCCCATTATCATTTAAGAAGTGCATAAGGGCAATTTCCCCTTTAAAAGGATGTAATATCACACTTTTGAATTTAGAAACTATTCAAATGACCACCAGATTTACAAAAATTAAGAAATTATGACAGGTATTAAAATCAAAGCATATGTTCTGCAAATGCCATCTGCAAAGGTTTCACCAGATGACAGACAAATAAGAAGTACTCAGAAAATCTTCAGGATCACATAACTTATACAGAAAAGATTTTACTCTTCAAATTTAAAGAGAAAGGAGAAGACAAGAACTTAAGTCTATGCACACAAACAGCTTCTGAATGCATATGTCATAAAGGTATTGAACTAACAATAGACATACAAGAAAATAAAACACTATTTTCATTATTGGCTACAAATACATTCAACCATTAAAACTGATTTAGAAAATCTATTCCTAAATATAATAACTAATAATACATTCCTTTAAGATTTGTTTCCAGAATAATGTAACCTATAATGATTATATAATCAAAATGGCACAGATTAAGAAATGAAAACTCATGGGATGCCTGGGTGGCTCAGTTGGTTAAGCAGCTACATCTGACTCAGGTCGTGATCCCAGCGTCCTGGGATTGAGTTCCACATCGGGCTCCTTGCTCTGCAGGGAACCTGCTTCTCCCTCTCCCCCTCCTTCTGCCTGCCACTCTGTCTGCCTGTGCTCACTCTCTCTGACAAATAAATAAAATCTTAAAAAAAAAAAAAAGAAATGAATACTCACAATAGTTTATTCCTGACATATATCCCACTGGTTAAAAATCAACCTAAAATTAAGTGATTTTCTTCTCTCAATACAGTTCTTGTTGGTCTTGGCAAGGATAAACCTTTGATGTAATCATCATTTAATAGGTATCTTTATAAAACCCTTTACTATCAATATTACATTTTCACTCTCTTCAATATTTCCAATACTATAAGCTATATAAACTTTAGAATCCCAATTTCAAACTTTCTATGTCTTTTTTTTCACAATAATGATTCATTCAATTAACAAATAAACCCAGACTACTAAACAAAAATGCAACACACAAACACACATACCCAAACATACCTTGAGAGAAAAGCCTTTAAATATTTACAATAGATATATTTAAACTGTGGAATAATAAATAATTTTCTTCATGTTCATATTATTTGTCCACCTTTGCTATCATAATCACGTATAGTTTTAGAACAAGAAAAGTGTATTCAAATACATTTCAATTACATAAAAGAAAAAAAAATACCACATTAAATCGGTAGCATTTAAGAAATACTTTATAATTGGCATTATGGCACACATAAGAATATATTTTTAGGGGACATTCAGTTAGATTAGACTACTTAAAGCGAATAGCTGTCAGCCTAGTTAACTTGGTGTCCTGAAACTGAGGCCACCAATACCTTGGCACAACCGGTAACTCATAATCTGTACACCAGTTTGCCACATTTTGAAGAGAGCTCTAGGTTATCTTAATACATACTTTACACTAATATTTCAATTACTCTTTAGAATATTGAAACTTTTTTGGCAGTATAACTTCCACTATTCTTTTTTGTTTGGTTAGTTGGTGGATGATTAGGTTCTCAGAATCAACTAAAAAAAGGTGAATGGCAGTCAAGTATTTGTCTCTTAAAATTCTTTATAGAGTTTGAATATAATACCTTCTCTTCTTATTCCTTTTTTACCTTTTTTATGTAAGTATATCAAATAAAACAAGTTTATGAAAATGATTATCATATGATCTTGTCATCTGCCAAAGTGAAATTTAAAACTGTATTCTAGTTAAAATTATTATTGTACCAATATTTTATAGTGTGCTTCTTTGCAAACATATATAAAATACAGGACAAATATAGTATTCTTACCCATTATTACATATTAGGTATAGCTAAGCCTAAGTATTTAAAATTTTTGTCATTAGAAACATTAAATTATCCTAAATGAATAGCAATAAATATATGAGTTGTTAAATTGACATAATGAATTAATACATAATTCAAATAGCATTAAATTAGCCTATTTAATAAAAGAAGTAAGTCATATGGACTCAACTAGGACTAAAAAGTATATTCATTTTATATATCATGATAATACTGCCTTATAAAATGCAATGAAAACTACAATGAGATATCACCTCCACCTGTCAGAATGGCTAAAATCAACAACACAAGAAACAATGGGCAAGGGTGTGGAGTAAGGGGAACACCTTTGCATTGTTGGTAGGAATGCAACCCCGGAAACAGTAGGGAGGCTCCTCAAAAAGTTAAACGGTAGAACTATTCTACAATCCAGCAATTGCTCTACTGGGCATTTGCCCAAAAAATATGAAAGGATGCATGTGCCCCAGTGTTTTTAGCAGTATTATCCATGATAGCCAAACTGAGGAAACCACCCAAGTATCCAGAGCCTGGTGTATGAAGAAGGAAGATGTGGTATATATGTGTACATTGGAGTATTACCAGTCATAAAAATGAAATCTTGATATATGCAATGACATGGATGACTCTAAAGAGTATATAATGCTGTAAAATCAGTCAGAGAAAGATGAATACCATATCATATCCCCTATGTGTGGAATTTAAGAAGCAGAACAAGCAAGCAAAGAGGAAAAAGAGAGGGAGGGAGAGAGAGAGAGAAACCAATAAATGACTCAGCTATAGAGAACAAACTGATTTTACTAGAGAGATGAGCAGGTGGATGGTTATATAAGAAATGGGGATTAAGGAGTGCACTTGTCATGATGAGCACTGGGTGATGTATGGAAGTGTTGCATCATGATACTGCACACTGGAAGCTAATATTATACTATATGTTAACTAACTGAAATTTAAATAAAAACTAAAGCAAATAATAAAATTATATTTAAAATAAACCTTCCATTATCCTTACCCCTTTTTTCAAGATAACATCCTATTTACCCTTCCTTATTCTCACAAATACTGTTAAACAGTATTTTTTAACTTTGTGACAGCAAATTAATTTTTTAATGCTCCCAATCATGATTTATCCTTACCACTCTGAAGAAACTGTTGTTATCAAGGGTTTCAATGACTATGTAGTATCTGAACCTCCAGCACTTTACTTCCCCCACCCCCTGACTTAAATACCTGTGGCCCAGCTGGCTTCCCATTAATTCGTTGAAATCCATTTTCTTGGCTTCCACCAAAATACTCACCTTGGCTTTTGCTATGCTTCTTACTAGTTTATCTTTCTGTGTGTATCCCTGGAGTACTAGTGTCCCCTATGTTAAAGGCTTTCAGAACTAGGTCTCCAAACTCTAGACCAATATTTTGCAATTCTTGAATGTTCAATTTATTTAAAATACAGTGGTTCCAAAACCGAATTATCTTCCCTTAGCATCCCAATTAACCAGTTAACGCATTTAGGAATCTATAAGCTCATTTCTCTCCACTCTCTCTCATACACAGTAAGTTACTAAACTCTAAATTCTACATCCAAAAGCCATTATACCCCCTCTTTATTTTTTAATCTCCCCAACTCCACCACCATTTTGTTGGTGGAAACATTTATCATGTTTTCAGATATGTCACCTAAGTTCCCTATCAAGAGACTGGCAGAACTACAGTAATATTATCCACATTGTTACTAAAATTATAGTTCCGATGCAATTCTGACAAGATAATTATGCTTAAAATGCAGTAATGAATTTCTATTGCCTACAAGAGAAACCTAAGCTTTGTGTAATGGAGTAAAATTTTCTATCCAATATTGTATCAGTTTATTATTTGAGACTCAGTTTTCTCTCTTTCTCCTCATAGTGAGCCTTTACTTTGTGTTGGTTAACCATCTCACACTGGGCACCTAAAGGTCCAAAATTTCCTTCTTCCATCCTTATATTTTTGTGTCCCACAATATGTGAAAAATTGCTACTACCAAGAATATGAACCTTAAAGGAATTATGAACAGTCAGAAGGAGTCAGAAGGGCACTTGTGATGAGCACTGGGTATTGTATGTAAGTGACAAATCATTGAATTATACACCTAAAATTAGTATTACACTGTATGTTAGCTAGCGGACTTAAATAAAAACTTGGGGTGCCTGGGTAGTTCAGTTGGTTGGTCAGCTGCCTTAGGCTTGGGTCATGATCCTGGAGTCTGGGGGTCTAGTCGCGCATTGGGATCCCAGCTCCACAGGGAGTCTGCTTCTCCCTCTGACCTTCTCCCCCTCTTGTGCTCACTCGCTCTCTCTCAAATAAATAAATAAAATCTTAAAAAAAATAAATAAAAACTTGAAAGAAAAAAAGCCACATAAAAATTGAAAAAGAGTGACAGTAATGACATCAGGAGTCCAGCTGTGTGGGCAGCATGGAGTGTCCAGTTATACAGTTGCCCCAGGTAGTATCATGACTAGTTATTTTCTTAGAGCTCATACTCCCTTGTCTCTACCTTGCTTTGGGAAACTAATTCTCTAGCCTCCCCTTTGAATCTGGAGATATCAGATGTCATCCCATTTAATTATTTTTCTTAAGCTGACCAAAATCTGTTTCCATTATTTAAAGGTAAAAGCTACAACTGATAAAACCATATCACATATAAGCACAAAGTATATTAAGACACATTATGAAATATCATACCAAACAATTACACTGTTCTAATGTCCAAGAATTATTTTCTTATTCCTATTTTGACTTCAGATACTATATACTTACACTTGTGACTTTTACTTTCCTTATCTTTCCTTATCTTTTAAACTAAACACATCTGTGGACAGACTATATGTCATTGGTGTGTGTGTGTGTGTGTGAGAGAGAGAGAGAGAGAGAGAGAGAATACACCAGGGCACCTATTTCAATTTAGAGATTTGGTTGAATTATACAATAAACAATTTTATAACTTCTAATTCCTTAAATATTTACTGCAAAACCAATGACATGATCAAATTTAAGGAAATTACTTTATAGAATTTGAAAGTTAAAGTTTTATTCATATACTGAGAATACACTCAACACAAAATGACATGGGGATGACCATAATTATCATATCAAAATCCCCTTGCTTCCTATTCCACATCTGGCTCATTGAGCAAACTATGGTAAGTCTTTCTTACTATTATTAAAATTTTATTACTCTATTTATTATTTTATTATTAAAAGTTGATTATTATCTTAAAATATAAAATTTTATTTGCTCAACTGATTTATACGTTAATTGATCATATGTGGGTGGGGCTTATTTCTGGATTTTCTATTCTGTTCCACTGAACTATTTTTTTTTTTACAATTTTATTTATTTATTTGACAGAGAAAGAGAGATCAGAAGTAGGCAGAGAGGCAGGCAGAGGGGTAGGGGGAAGCACGCTCCCCGCTGAGTAGAGAGCCTGATGTGGAGCTGGATCCCAGGACTCTGAGATCATAACCTGAGCTGAAGGCAGAGGCTTAACCCACGAGCCACCCAGGTGCCCCAACTGATCTATGTTTTAGGCCAAGGTAATGCTGTTTTGATTACTGTACTTTGTCATATAGTTTGTGAATACCTAAAATAAGAATTCATTCCAGTTAAAAATGGCTAGTGAAAAAATGCCTTAGGTTGGACTGTGCTTAATGTTTTAAGAAATATTAAAGAGTCTGGTAGGTCTGACTGGAGCAAAGTGGTCAAGAGAAAGTGTTAATGATGAGGTAAGAGAGAATAAGCATGATGTCAGGACACTCAGAACTTTAAAATGCAGGTAGTGGCTTTATTTTTACTCTGTCAAAAGGATGAGACTTTAAGGGATTTTTGAATTTAGAGATAGATTGATATGAATTATATTTTAAAATGTTACTCCAGTTGAAGTATTGAGCAGACTATATAAGCTATACAGGTGACTTGGGATACTGTGTCATCAGTTAGCTTTTGGTTTAAAAAATGTGTGGTCCCAACAGTCCCTATTTGAATGGGTTGAGTTTCTCAGTTTTTAAGAAAGTTACTTGCTCTCATTAAAAGGCAGTCCCAGATGCCTGGGTGGCTCAGTCTTTTTTTAAGAGTCTGACTCTTGATTTCAGCTTAGGTGGTGATCTCAGGGTCCTGAGATCAAGCCCTAAACTGGTACCTTGTTCTTATTTTAAAAATGTCAGAATTTTCTTCTGGTAAGATGTGTGCAGTCGAACTATACAGTGGGGTCAAAGGCAGCTATCTATTAAGAGCTGTTATATACCAAGGCTAACCAACCCATTTCACATAAATAAAAGGTCCTGTCTAGTAGATGACTTCATACATTTAATTCTATCCTACTTGATGCATGGATAGCACACTAGTATTCTTTCAGATATAAAGGTATAATATGATAGAAATGGATCTAGATTCCCATATTATAAAGAAAATACAAGGATTTTGAAACTTATCTTTTTATATTTACATTCCATTTCTAAATAACAAAGGAATAAAAGCAAAGTTTTTTTTTAAGATTTTTAAATTTTTTATTTAGTTTTTAAGATTTATTTATTCATTTGAGAGAGAGAGCGTGAGTGCAGGGAGTGGGAGTGGAGGAGAGAGAGACTATCCTTACCAGACTCCCCATTAATTGCTGAGCCGCATGTAGTGCTTGGTCTCAGTACTCTGAGATCATGACCTGAACCAAAACTAAGGGTCAGAAGCTTAACCAACTGAGCCACTCAGTTCCCCCAAAAATGTAATTTTAAAAAGAGAATCTTCTGTAGAAGATAAAAAGCAATTAAAGGAAATGGAAAAAAAAATAAAGAGAGATTAAAATCAATAATAAAACTTGACCCATTCAACAGTTAGCTAAGTTTTAGCAACTCTGGAATTTTTATTTATTTTCATTTTTATTTTTATATTTTTTAAGATTTTATTTTTGTTTATTTGACAGAGAGAGAGAGAGAGAGAGAGCAAGTACAAGCAGGGGGAGTGTCAGGCAGAGGGAGAGGGAGCAGCAGGCTCCCCACTGAGCATGGATCCCATTGTGGGTCTTGATCCCTGGAACCTGGGATCATGACCTGAGCTGAAGGCAGCCACTTAATTGACTGAGCCACCCAGGTACCCCAACTCTGGAATTTTTAATTCAAGTCTTTCATACCCTGATCATATACTCCTATTCCTCCAGAACTATTTTCTCTCTGTTGCACATGTTTATGATCTTCTAAGCAGTTCTATCTTTTGTGAATTCTTTAATTTATTCCATATAAAAGAATCCCACCCCTTCTCTTCTAATTCTAAACTAGAATCTATGTTTTTGCCAATACTCTCAACACTGACCCATTTTTGTATTATTATTCTAGCACAGATATGCTATACTACTTATATCCTGGATGAATTAAATTGTTGTCATTCATGGCAACTATGTAATTATTTATGAATTCAACTGAACATAGTTTACAAGTATTTTGTCCTGATTCTGAAATGGGTTGTTAGAACTGGCCCCATGTCTTTCATTTTCCTAATCAACATTGTTTCCCATTAACAAATACAAGTTTCCAATATGTTTCCATTTGAATCAGCTCCCAATTACAACTTCCATCATTGTCAACAAACTCATTAGTATTTTGCCTCAGAGAAAAAATATGGACCTTTTACTTTCTTACACACCATTAATAAATATCAACATCTATCTTTCCTTTTTATTTCCTGCACAGGTGTTCTTATACAAAGTTAAGATGTCATCTTGACTTCTGGATATCATTCCAACTTCTTCAACAGAAATATCACTTTTTTTTTAAAAGATTTTATTTATTTATTTGACAGAGAGAGAATACAAGTAGGAAGAGAGTCAGGCAGAGAGCAGGGGGAAGCAGGCTCCCTACTGAGCAGAAGCCTGATGTGGGGCTGGATCCCAGGATCATGACCTGAGCCAAAGGCAAAAGCCTAATCCACTGAGCCACCCAGGTGTCCCCAGAAATATCACTTTGCTGAATATCTCTTCACTTTTCTAAATCTCTCAACAACACTCACCAAAAAACTACTGAGTTTCTCCCTTTACCCAGATAGTAGTCTGTAGATTAGAATAGTGAAACTAAACAAAGGCAAATTTGGCTTGTAAATCATATTCTCTGCTTTGATGAGTTATGTAATATTCTAATAAACACGTTTAACATGAACAATTTAAAAATGTAAATTTCTATTAAAAAACAGTTTTAGGAGATAATTTGATCAATAATTTAATAAAGTAGGACCTCAGAGAGGCTTCCTAATGAACTAGTTATTTATCTCTGGTAAGAAAGGAGAATCAGCAATTTTGAAATGGTTTTGCAAACAAGTGAATTTCCAAGCAAGAAAGAACTCTACAGATGGAGAAAGCATGACATTCTAATGCAAATTATAATGATAAAAAGTCCAGGATGACTGAAATGCAGAAAATTAAGAGATAGGTGGATGCTGGGCCTGGGGAAGTGGATGTAAATCTATTAAATGCCAGGTTATTTGTATAATCAAGTTTCAGTGCTTGGGACAGAAATGACTCTAGATATTTTCAAGCATGAAAAGAATCAGTACAGGAAATTAAGATCTTTAAAAATTTGGGGAGTTGCTAGAGAAATACAACTGCCACATGGTGATGCAGCTCACCCTCACAGCAAATTTTACAAAGGCCAGAAGATGGCCATTTCCTCTAACAGTAGTACAATTGCCTTTATTAAACATGTGCCAGACATGAAATGATACCACACTGGTCATCACAAACATTAAGGTCTCTCAAAATTCATTTACCAACATCATAGCATCAAGCCATGTTAAAGTATTTTACCTTAAAATTCCCTGTTTCATGGAGGCACATTTCCTGTCCTAAGTCTACATTGCTCATGAACCTAAGAAATGCCATGTTTAGATCCATTCATTGCAGGTCAGGAAGGTGCTTTGAACTGGGTAAGAACAGATGCTGAGGGACAATATACCATAAACTGGACACTATGTAATTTACATTGGCTTTTAATCCTAAAGTCATAAAATCCATTAAGTACTTTTAATATATTATGTTTGCATTTTGGAAATAAATTGTTGTATGGAGAATAATTTCAACAGATGTAGAATGGATTCTGGAAAGAAGTTTGGAAGGTATCGCCATGCTGGTCAAGTTAAGAAATGATAGCATGCTGTATTGTAGTATGGCCACATAAATAAAGGAATTATTAAAACAGATTATTAAAACAATGACTTTATTTGAAACAATATTCCTGTTATTTTTTTCATCTCCACTTTCCTACACCATTATCCAATCACTTCCTTTTCCAATCACTTACTTTGTAAGCCACCTCCCAAAAAATTATGTGCACCTTAATCATCATCTGACATGAGTACAATACAAAAGCAGGTGGCACGGAACCCCATGGCACTACCGTTATTGCACTCATACTTTAAACTCAGATCACATCTCTGGTCACATGCAATGTTTAGTTAGAATTGCTGAGAGAAGAGAAAATACCACAGGCTTAGTTTATTCATGTGTTGCCCAGGGATGTAGGAAAGGTAAGGATGGCCTGTTGCTGCAACACAGCGACACTCAGGGGCTGACATGGAAGATAGTTTTGAAAGGCAGTCCTCTGTGTTATCAGAGCCTTAGACATTCACCTGTCATGTACTTTCTGTGGGGAAGGTAATAACCTGAGTTAGAGGTGTACTGAGAGTCTTGGGCAATGGCAAATGGCTAACCTGGTCTGAGGTCTGAAAGGGTAAAGATTGGAAGATTAAGGACAATGCATTTTCAGGAAGAGATAGAAAGATCGTCCTACCAAAGGTGACACAAAGTATAAGGATCTTTCTACAGCACCTTATTCCTCACTGGAGATCAGACCCCACAGGAAAAAACAAACAAACAAACAAACAAACACCATTAACAGAATGAATATGATGACTCACGCACATCATACCAGTTAGCTGTGTCACTGGCTACATCAGTGCTCTCAAAAAGGCACATAGTCATAACAGTAGAGATGGATGGTACAGATGGAAGATGGGAGAAAAATAAGATTTTATACATTATGAATTCTGATCCTGCTTTATGAGAAATGGTCACAAAAGTCACCGATGAGGGATGCCTGGGTGGCTCCGTGAGTTAAAGCCTCACTAAGTTAAAGCCTTAGGCTTACATCATGATCTCAGGGTTCTGGGATCCAGCCGCACATTGGGCTCTCTGCTCAGCAGGGAGCCTGCTTCCCCCTCTTTCTGCCTATCTCTGCCTACTTGTGATCTCTATCAAAAAAACAAACAAACAACAACAACAACAAACAGTCACTGATGACACCCTTGTCATAAAATCCAATAATGACTCTATTTCTGTTCCAAAGACCTTCTTATCAGTTTGAGAATATTTAGCACTCTGCCTTTGCTGAGTACTTCACTTTTGACATTTAATGAACTGTGGAAGTTTTCTTTCTTCTCTAGAACTACTTGGATTTTTTTTTTAAGATTTTATTTATTTATTTGACAGGCAGAGATCACAAGTAGGCGGAGAGACAGGCAGATAGAGAGAGAGGTGGAAGCAGGCTCCCTGCTGAGCAGAGAGCCCCATGTGGGGCTTGATCCCAAGACCCTGGGATCATGACCTGAGCTGAAAGCAGAGGCTTTAACCCACTGAGCCACCCAGGTGCCCCACTACTTGGATTTTTGAAGACAGATGTTTTCAGTCTTTTTTTTTTGGTTTGTTTTTTGTTTTTTTGTGGGTTTTTTTTTGTTTGTTTTCAGTCTTTTTTAGTTTCTTTTTCCTACTCTCCCTTCTTTGAAGGTTATCAATGGCCAAGATTTTAGTCAGATTTAAAAAGATTTAATAAAATTTTAATAAGCTCTATTAGTCAATATTGATAGGATGACATGGAATATGAAGAGATAGGTATAATAACTGCCATAGGTAGGTAGAAGAGAGGGACTGTATTTGTGATTTCTAGAATGCTGGGGCAGGGTGGGTAGAGACGTAGGTCTAGAGGTGGGAGGTGTTCTCACAAGGTACTTTTGCTTTATTTACATCATCATTATGATGAAATATTACTAAAATTGAAAAAGAAAACATTTTGAAAATTTAAAAATGAATTCAACAGAATAAAAAGAGTTCGTGTAGGTAAATCCATTTGTTTATACATGACTGGTTATCCTGTTAAGGAATGGAAATTTTTGAACCATTTTCATCATGAAATATAGTGCATATACAGAAAATTCTATAAACTAAAAGTGCAAAGATCAATAAGTTTTACAAAACAAACAAACAAACAAACTCCATTTGTGCAACCCTTACCCAAAAAGGAAAAAGACTTCCAATACCACCGAAGATAGCACACTCCCAGTCCTTTCTATCTCCTTCCTTCCCAAAATAACTAATATCTACACTTTATGGTAATTCATTTTTTCTCTTGCATATTTAGATTTAAGACATGCCTACCTAAGCACTGTTTTTTACTGGTATATGAATGTAATCATATAATATTACTGTTTTCTGTCTGGCTCATCTTCTTCAATATTATTGTGATTTATTCTTGTTGTTGCATGCAGGTATAGTTCATCCATTTCCACTGCTACATAATAATTCAATTAATGATTCACCACAATGTATCTATCCTCTATATAGATAGAAAATTGTATTTTTTCCAATTTTTATTATTATAAATAATACTACATTTAACTTTTTTTTTGTATTTCTTCATATGGATGTGCCAATATTATTCATAAACATATAACTTTGGGTTACAAAGTATGTACATTTTAACTGTTGCAAATAATACCAAGTGTTTCCAAATAGGTGTATAAGTTATGCTTCTGTAAGCACTGTGTAATTCTTATCCCTCCACATGCTTACCAAGACTTTATATTGTGTGTGTGGTATAATTTTTGCTACTCTCTTATAATTAATGAAGATGGCTCATTTTCAAATACTTTTTGGTAATATCCATACCCCCATGTTTGGAATGTCTAGTTATATGCATTTTTTCTATTTCATATTGAACTTTAATTTTTATATTGAATTTTTACCTTTAATTATAGATTTGCAGTCTCTTTCTACCTTCTAGATACAGTTTCTACATCAGTTGTATTTGTTAAACAGTGCCTGCCATTTTGCAACTTGAATATTAAATTTCATAGTGATATCTTGTGACAGACTTTTGTTTTTGTTATAAATTTGTTATGTTCATTACATTTATATTCTATTTAATATTTTTATTCCATTTCACAAATCATGAGAATATTCTATAATAGTTATCGGGAACCATATAATTTGCCTTTTGAATTTAGTTCTATAATCTACATGAAATAGATTTTTAATTATAGTATGATGTTGTAGTCAAATAACTATACTTTTTTCATTTGCCTATCAAATTGTATAATTTTTGAAAAAATTATCCTTTCCACCTGATCTCTAGTATAATTTGTAATCTGTCTTTATTTACAACTGCATATATTCATACATGTTATATAAATAATACAAAATGTTTATATACACAAATGTGTGTATATATACACACACAAATGTGTGTGTGCATATAGGTGTATGCATGTGTGTGTGTGTGTGTGCAATAACTAACACATTACCTACAAATTAACTATAAAGAAATTATTCTGCTATATTGATATTATAATAAAAGCTTTAATTTCCAAACCTAGTTGGGCTTTAAAATTCAAATGTCCCCAACTGCTTTTCTAGTATATATGAAATTTAAAGTTTTGAAGTAAAGCACATGCCTACTTGAGCGAAGGGTTGAATTATTTTTGTTCACTTTGTAGCCTACAGTAACAAGGATTTGTGTCACTTATTTTATACTTTCCTATTTATTGGCAGATTTACTTGTTCTCTCTAAGAGACTGCTTACTAAATTACAAAAGCATATCTCATAATTTTTGAGGATTTGCAATAATGCATTTGTTTTATATAGAGTCAGAATAGTAAACTCTTCCCAGTTTAACTTTTAATGACTTAAAATACTAATAAAAATGCTTGTACACTATTATTCTATTGTCTTACTCATTTTCAGTAGAAATAAAATTTAATATTACATAAATTATGACAGTAGATAAAGAATAATCAACCTACCACTGCTTTTCCAATTTTAGTATATGTGCTGCCTAAGCGAGCACGTACCACTGCTTTTCAAATGGAACAACATGTCACTAATGATTCTGTTTTCGTCATGGGAGTGATTGGCTTAAGACACATTTGCTTAGAATTTATTGATTGTTAAAACAAACATTGATTTTGACACATACTTTATACTCTTTAACTGTAAGAAAGCTTAAAGATTGAACATTAAATGAAATCATAGCAAAATAATATTATGTAAAACAAGAAAAATAACACTTGTTATAATACTGGTATATTCCACCAAATTGATGAGTGTGTATGTACAAGTATCTGAGTGTGTGTGTGTGTGTGTGTGTGTGTGTGTGTGTGTGTGTGTGTGTATTCTGTACCTCTGCTCTCCGAGAGAATGTTAGATTAAGAATCCAGAACCTCAACATGGTATCCATAGCCTTGGGGATATTTATTGTAGATTAAAAGAAAATATTCATAACTTGAAGGTTTGAAGGACTTTAGTTGATTCTTGTGATACTTTGAGTGGTTCCTAACTATAAACATATTTAGACACTGCTTTAAAATACCAAAATTTACCAGGATTAACTGTTTAATTATTGAGTCAATGTTGCATTTAATTTCATTTCCTGCAGAATAATTTTATAGAATATGTACATGAAAAGTGAAAATTACTTGCCCTCTTTCAAATATATTATATCTTTGTTTATACAGTGCTACTTACTTGAATTAGATATTTAATTTTGGACATTTAATTTTAACTTAATTTAAAATTCTAATATGTAATATGTTAGCTCATTTGTCTTAGTATGTTTCTATTGGTTAATTCTGCTTTATAATAGAAAGATATACAGAACAGAGGTTTAAGTTATTAAATCTATGACCAGTATATGCTTAAGAAATTGAATTTGAGAATGCCAATAATTCTTTATGCAAGTGTTTAAATTATTAGATTTTAGAAAAATGGAATGCTCATTTAATTTGTCAGGGAGCAAACAGAACAGAGGCTTTACAATATGTATGTATTTATTTATTCATTCATTCACTTACATTTATTTAATAAATATTTATTATAAGCTGCATTGCATAAATATATTGATATTTTTAAAGAAATCGTGGTATTACAATTAGCTACACATTCCTTTTTTTTTTAGGATTTTATTTATTTGACAGACAGAGATCACAAGCAAGCAGAGTGGCAGGCAGAAAGGGGGGAGGCGGGGAGCAGGTTTCCTGCTGAGCAGAGAGCCCAGTGTGGGGCTGGATCCCAGGACCGTGAGATCATGACCTGAGGCAAAGGCTGAGGTTTAACCCACTGAGCCACCCAGGTGCCCCAAACTACATATTCCTGCTAATAGAAATACTATGGGAATATGAGCTAAAGTTCTCCCTACACACTGTCTTTTAGCCAATATCATTCCTCTCAAGTTTATAAAATAAAATAGAAGAAATATAAATGTAGCTTATCAAACATTTATTATACATATATTATGTTCAAAGTATATATATAAGGATACATATATTCATGTGTACATTTATGAATATATATGCATATATACATATATGTGTGTGTGCTGTGTTAAAGCAGAATGTACATAAAGGGAAGTTTTTAAGGAGCAAAATTGGAGTGCATGAATGGTCAGTTAAAGTGTTTGTGTTTTTCTATTAAGCGTGAAAAACCATTAATCTTAGTTATGTAATAGCAGAAAAACACAACTGAAGTTCTTAGCTAACTGAAGTGTGTATCAGTAATAATAACAATGGTAATATAGAGGATATGATTTTTAGGCCCTAACACATTGGCATATAAGAAATTTTGTATAATAAGTTACATAAGCTAATCGCCAATCTACCTATTATTGGAATCCCTTACCCCTCTACCATGATAATCTCTAAAACAAATACTAAAATGATTCCCTAATGGATTGCTTAAGTAACTAGGATGAGCCGTGCTGCTCTAAAGAGCCAGGCTGAATGCATCACGTTAAAGAAAAAAATTACTCTGTCACTAGTTAATGATGGCAAAAAGATTTTATAAAAGGAATTACTGTAATTTTTTTTTTTTTAAGTAGGGGAGAAAGATTGGGCTCAAATTCAAAATGTGGGGATTTATAACCAAGGAACAGGGTGGGAGTCAGTGGATGGAATATTATTAAGAGGAAACAACAGGGGAGCAGGGGATTCTGGCTGAATCAATTTGACTATATTCTTGCTAAAGGCAGGTCAGGGTGACCAGATATAACCTGGGGGATGGTATGTGAAGAGAAATTTGATCAGATATCTACTGAGGATAAATCAAGTATCCATAGTTGGAATCTCTCTGCACCAATTTAGCTGCAACTGGGCATCGCAGGCCCCATGAGGAAAGACAAGAAAGTTAAGGCCTGGACTAAATAAAAGGGATCCTAATACTTAATATCTTATCAGCAGCTATGGTCAAAGGCATTTGGGAGTTTGTTGTTATAAATAATACAGCCTGTCCTATTCTGACTGAAACTTTAAATTTATAATATTTCTTAATTTATTTGCTAACTCTAAGAATGTATGCTTCCTGAAGTCATAGAATTTTGTCTGTGGGATCACAGTATTAACAAATATGACACAATATTCACGTCATATATATTTGTTGAATGAATAGATAAATGAAGATAGAATCAGGAATTGCTTTCATTACAAGAAACGCCAAGCCAAGTTAGACAGGAATTTCAGGGAAGTTGTAGATTTGGGAAAAAGTATATTAAATTTCTTCTACTCTCTCAATGAAATAAATAGGAAAAAAACTTTACTAAATAGTTTAATAAATGCTTGCTAATTGTGTTAATAAATTAAAACAGAAAGAAACATTTACTCATATTTTAATACAGAAAAATACCTAGGATTTATGAATGTGTAGGTAAGGGCTTAAAACTACTTAATAATGACAAAAATGTACATTGAAATCAACATAAATATGTAATTTATGCTTAAAAAATAAAATTCACCTTTATTTAAAATATGTGATGAGTGTAAGAAGGCTACTAAAGTTTGTGTTTCCTAGAGTTATCTCTCAAAATATGAAATATATATTTGGTTTCTGTGTTTTTTTTTCATTTTTTTGTTTTTGTAAACAATGATTTAGTAACATAGATTATTCACCTATTTCTTAAGCCTTATAAACATCATTCATTCTCTTTGAAGGGACAGAGTGGTTTTCATTAATAGAGCAACATCTCTTCTTTTAGAAGCAAATGAGTTCCCTGAAGGGCAATTAATAAAATAATATTGGCACTAAACACAACTGCTAACGTGTTAATAAAAATGAGACAAGTTGGGGCTCCTGGGTGGCTCAGAGGGTTAAGTATCTCTCTTGGTCTCAGGGTCTTGGTCATGGTCTCAGGGTCCAGGGATCAAGCCCCACATCAGGCTCTCTGCTCAGCAGGGAGCCTGCTTCCCCCTCTCTCTCTGTCTACTTATGATCTCTCTCTCTCTCTCTGTCAAATAAATAAATAAAATCTTTAAAAAAAAGAAAGACAAGTTAAAAGGAAAGTAACTATGGATTCAACAAACATGAAGATAGTTACGTATATAAATAATTTTTTGTTATAAAATCAATTAAACTAGAATTTTTAATTTTTAACTTAGATGTACCATACTATTCAATAATAGCACATTGAGGGGTGCCAGGCTGGCTCAGTTGGTGGAGTGTGGGACTCTTGATCTCAGGTTTGTGGGTTTGAGCACCAAGCTGGATGTAGAGATTTCTTAAAATATCTTAAAAAAGAGCATCTTGATTATTAAAACCAGAAATACTCATTATCATTTTATAATTGCAAAATGCAAATTGTTGGATTTAATAAACAAAATACTGATGGAATAAAAACTTGTGGAATTGAAATGATGTTTCATGTATTAGAAGAAACGTATCAGTTGAGATCCTCTTAGGTTCACTCTGGTAAGCGGTAGCGTAATTTGTGATTAGCTGAGCAGACACCTGCTATTTATCTATTTACTTATTCATTATCTATTAATATAAACATTGGAATGGAAAAAAATTGACTAGATAGCATGTGGAAGACTTGTAATATTAGGCTAAAATATTAGAATTAATTTGGTAGTCTACTACAATCACTACAGAGTTTGTAGAAGAATGTAAAGCAGTTCAGTAAGTGCTGGAGGAAAATAATTTGTAGCACTATGCTGAAAGAACTGGACAGAATAGAAGAACGGAAAGAACTGAAGCCAGCTATTTCATTAAACTTCAGTTTTCACTTTCAGCATCATTAAGTAGCTGTAAGGCAGTGATTCTAAAGTTCAGTAGTCTTAACATTTGTCCCAGTGAATTCCTCTCAGGGAAAGGTGGTGAACTCCTGTTGACTGCCAAAGGTCCCCCGAAGTTCCCAACCCAAGTGGGTCGGGAGTGTAAAATTGCCCATGGTCTGAATCACTGCTTTACAGTGAAAACAATTGTTTGATATATGTACTTACATAATGACAAATACTTGATTTTTAAGGACATATGTATAAGAAGGACATGCCACCTTTCAATCCCTATTTTTAATTTATCTTTGGAAGCTTTCTGAAAATTTCACAGTGAAGTAAAATTGCCTCTCATGTTTTCCCATGGTAAATTGTTTTTTGCAGCTATTCTCTTATATTCAGTTGTAAGAGTTTTAACACATAACAGGTTTTAGAGTTTAAGGATTACACTGCATTTAACTGCCTTGCAGCTATATCACCGTGTCTGAAAATACTGGTTGGTAAATATATTCATTTGTTGAATTGAATAATAATAGACATTTGGAAAAACAGAGGACCACGTTTATCATTTTGTCACATTCGCTTAATTTTTTAATAAGCTCACTGATGGCCAGAAATGGTAAGTATTTTTCTTTTCTGGTTGCACATATCTGTAACATATCTGGTAACATATCTGAGTAACCTATCAGAGTAACATACCTGGTTACTCAGGCAACAATATCTAGGACAATGTCCATACTGTATCTGTTAGGTTCACAAGCCAGAAATTTCTTACTTGACTCCTTTATCTTTTTTTATCTTTCACATTCAAAAAGAATACGATTATCTGTTTCTCTTAATTTTTAGTGAGAGTGCTCTGATCCTGGGCATTACCATATCCTACCCAGATTACTGCATGGGTATCCTTGCCCCCAGGCTTTCGACACTTCTTACTGTATTCAAGTGGGCATTGACATGCTTGAAACCATACTCTTATCTTTTCAGAGGATGCAGAATAAAATACAACCTCCATTAAATAACTTATAGTGAGCCAATTTACTTCTCTATCTCTGTAATTCATGTCTGCCATTCTCCATCTAATATTCTGTTTCATTTTTTTAATAAATTCATGTATCATAATATGATTGTCACTTTTGCAGCACTTCTATCCTGTCACATAATTATCTTTTCTTTTTTGTGATGGAAATAATTAAAAGCTAGTCTCTTAGCAAGTCTGGTGATCATAATACAACACTATTGTTTATATTCACTATAGTGTGCATTAGATCTCTAGGACTTATTTACTAATTCCAAGTTTGTACCTTTAAACAGCTCTCTTATTCTTCAGCCTTGGCCGGTAACCACCATTTTACTGTTTTTTTTATTATTATTATCTTTTTAGATCAAACAATAATTGTCTTTTCTGTCTTATCTCACTTAGCATAATGCCTTCAAAGTCCAGCTATTTTTTTGCAAATGCCAGAATTTTCTTTTCTCTCATTGATAAATAATATTCTGTGTATATACTGAATCTTCTTTATCCATTCATCTGTTGACAGTTTGTTTCCATATCTCCATTATTATTAATGCTTTAATAAACATGGATTGCATATATATCTTTGATACCCTATTTTCATTTTCTTTAGGCATATACTCAGAAGTGGAATTGCTCAAGCATATAGTAGTCCTAACTAACATTTTGAAGAACCTACATCATACTTTTTTCCATAGTGATTGAATCAGTTCACATTCTCACCACCAGTGTACAAGAGTTCCCTTTTCTCCACATCCTCACCAACTTTTGTTATTTCTTATCTTCTTGATGATAGACATTCTAACATGTGTGGAGTGATATCTCATTATAGTTTTAATTTGCATTTCCCTGATTATTAGTAATCTTTTCTTTTGTCAGTTGTCCATTTGTGTCTTCTTTGGAAAAAAAAGTCTACTTAGTTTTTCTGCCCATTTTTAATCAGATTTTTAATTGATTTGTATGAGTCATTTGTATGTTTATATATTAACCCTTCATCCAATATTCGGTTTGTAATCATTTTTTAATTTTTTTTCACGTTCTGTATTACCTCTTCATTTTGTTGATTATTTCTTTGTTGTGCCAAAGCTTTTGGTTTGATGTAGTCCCAGTTGTGATTTTTAGTTTATCTTTTTATCATTTTTATAATGGTTTTATCATTTTTCAATATTTAGGCTTATATATAATATATAATTTCAGCCTGAATCATCACCTTCTCTCTGACCACTGCTTCTTCTAGATAACTCCAAACTACTTTATGACTTCAACTTAGACATTCATTTTTGAAGAAAGCTTTCTCTGCTGCACTATTACCAAGCCAACTGCCTTTGCTTGTTATTTAATAACATTTAACAAACTGGGAAATTTTATTGCTTAATTGTTAATCTCTTTGCATCATAAACTCAGAGGACAGAGGCCTATGTCTGTTTTCTTCTTCTTCTTCTTCTTCTTCTTTTTTTTTTTTTTTTTTTTTTTTTTTTAATCCAGTCACCTGGTGCCTATTCAATTCTTATTCACTTTTACATGAATAACATTTATGGATAACAACAATCACTTGTCTTTTACCACACACTAGGCTGAGTGCTGTGCATTCACTTTCCTGGGAAGAAGTTGTTTAAAAAGAGTGAGTACAAACCATAGGAGACTTTTAACCTCACAAAACAAACTGAGGGTTGCGGGGGTTGGGGGAAGGGAGAGGATGATGGGGTTATGGACATTGGGGAAGGTATGAGCTATGGTGACTGAAGTGTGTAAACCTGATGATTCACAGACCTGTACCCCTGGGGCTAATAATACATTGTATGTTTATAAAAAAAATTTTAAAAAATTAAAAAAAAAAGATTGAGTAAATTATCCAAATCCCAGAGTTACTAAGTAAGAAAAGCTAAACATAAAAACAGGAATATGTGTCCAATGTTGATTCTCCTTACCACTGCAACACTTCTGAAATCATACTAAGCACTAGGAATGGATTTGTTTTAGAATGGAATTAAACTTCAATTTTGCTTTTTCCTAAGAGGAACGTTAATTACTTCTAAATGATATTTGTACAAACTTTCCAAGTTCTTCAGTGGATACTTTCATTCAAAAGATGCAATCAAGTGATAATGATGGTTTTGTTGTGTTTATTATATTCCATGAATCAATATGTCCTTGTCTTTCTAGCAACCCTCTTTCTGGTTCAAACCATAGATTTTTTTTTTTAAGATTTTATTTATTTATTTGACAGACAGAGATCACAAGTAGGCAGAGAGTCAGGCAGAGAGAGAAGGAAGCAGGTTCCCTGCTGAGCAGAGAGCCCGATGAAATACAGGGCCCTGACCCAGAACCCTGGGATCATGACCTGAGCCTGAGGCAGAGGCTTTTACCCACTGAGCCACCCAGGGGCCCCAAATCATAGATTTTTAAAATGCAAATCAAATCATCTTACTTTCTCCTATTCTCTGTGTCCAATCTAGGCAACATCATTAAATCCTATAACTAAACCCTATAAATTTTAACTCACATAGATCTTTTTTTATCTTATTATAGTTCTATTTTTAGATTTTACCACTTTTATCGATATTTTTCCTAATTACTATTTTATTTTTTACTATTTTTCTATTTATGTTTTTGAGGTTCTGTCCATTGTATCTATCTGATGGAAATACACTGGAATAGAATGCTACTGTGCGTCTCTTCATGAATTCATGTTTGGTGACATCATCTTGGTATTTTGAGATCAGCTACAGTGGGAGTATTTACACCAAAGAAACCAGCAAAAGACACAATTATGGTTTGATTTACTGTTCTGCGGCCTGTATGAACTTAAGAAAAGGATGGAAGAAAATGCTAATAATCCATAATAACTTAAAAGTGTATCATGTCTATAATCATTAAATTATAAGTAGTACAAAATGAGGAAATAATTCTTCTAATACTTGAAAATTATTATCTAATTCAGCAAAGATGTTGCTTGTGTCATTGATTAGTGAGAGAAGTTCAAGCATGCATCTTCATGTTTTTATTTTTATATTTTTCATTATACTAAATGAACATTTTTTTAAAAATCATTGTTATAACTACTCTTTTTTTGTTAGGTCTTAATACATTTTACTAAATTTTTTATTGAATTAATTACTTGAAGAAAAAAAATGTGCTTATACATGTAAATAGAAGATGTTACAAACTGTTAAATATAACTGATACTCCTGTTAAATGACCTATGTTTATACCTGGATACCAACTTAATAATCTTCATGGAAACAATGATATGTTCTACATTGTTTCAGAAGGCAATATGACAAGATCATTCCTATATTTTTATTTTATATTTTTATTCAACAAAATCAGCATTCACTTCAACCTATAATTCTTTTTTTTTTAACTTAAGTTTTTTTTAAAGTTAGTTAACATACAGTGTATTATTAATTTTGGGTATAAAATATAGTAATTCAACACTTTCATACAACACTTATGCTCTTCAAAATTATTCTCATTAATCACCATTACCTATTTAATACATTCCCTGCCCACCACCCCTCTGGTAACCTTCAGTTTGTTCTCTGTAGGTTAAGAGTTTTCTCTCACTTTTTTTTTTTTAAAGATTTTTATTTATTTATTTGACAGACAGAGATTACAAGTAGGCAGAGGAGATAGGCAGAGAGAGAGGAGGAAGCAGGCTCCCCATCAAGCAGAGAGCCTGATGTGGGGCTCGATCCCAGGACCCTGGGACCATGACCTGAGTCAAAGGCAGAGGCTTTAATCCACTGAGCCACCCAGGTGCCCCTTCTCTCACTTTTTTATCCCTATGTTCATCTGTTTTGCTTCTTATATTCCACATATGATTGAAAACATATGGCATTTGTCTTTCTCTGACTGACTCATTTCACTTAGCATAATACACTCTAGCTCCATCCACATCATTGCAAATGGCAAGATTTCATTCCTTTTTTGATGGCTGAGTATTATTCCACTGTGTGTGTGTGCGTGCGTGTGTGTGTGTGTGTGTGTGTGTGTGTGTGTAAAGAAGATGTGAAGGACAGGATTGATGAATGGGGGTATTCAGTGGATGCTTAGGCTGTTTCCATAGTTTAACTACTGTAGATAATGCTGCTGTTAACATTGAGGTGCATATATCCCTCTGAATTAGTATTTTTATATCGTTTGGATAAATACCTAGTAGTGCAATTGTTGGACCATAGTAGGATTGTTCTATTTATTCTTGGATTACAAGGATGGTTCAGTATTTGCAAATCAATCAACATGACATACCACATGAATAAAAGAAAGGATAAGAACCATATGGTTATTTAGATAGATGCAGGGAAAAAAAATTGTCAGTGTACAACGACCATTCATGATAAAAAAAAAATCAATAAAGTAGGTTTAGAGGGAACATACCCCAACCTAATAAACACCATGAAAACCCCAAAGCTATTATCATCCTCAATGGGGAAAAACCAAGAGCTTTTCCTCTATAGTCAGGAGCAAGACACTGAAGTTCATTCTCACCATTGTTATGTAACATAGTATTAGAAGTCATAGCCACAGCAATCAGAACACAAAAAGAAATGAAAGGTATTCAAATCAGCAAGGAAAGTGTAAAATTTTCAGTATTTGCAGATGGCATGATACTCTATATAGAAAACCCAAAAGACTCCACCAAAAAACCTAGAGCTGGTATTCAGTAAAGTCCCAGGATACAAAACTGACATACAGAGATCTGTTGCATTTCTATATACCAATAATGAAACAGCAGAAAGAGAAATTAAGGAATCCCATTTACAACTGCACCTAGGAATAAGCCTAACCAAAGTAGTGAAAGACCTATACACTGACCTACTAAAGCAAGCTACATTTAATGCAATCCTTATCAAAATAACACCAGCATTTTTCAGAGATAGAACAAACAATCCTAAATTTTTATGGAACCACAAAAAAAAAAAAAAAAAGAAAGAAAGAAAAACCCCACAAAAAAACAAACATTAAATAGCCAAAGCAAACTTGAAAAATGAAAACAAAGCTGGAAGCATCATAATTCTGGACTTCGAGCTGTATTACAAAGTGTTAGTGATCAAAATGGTGTGGGACTGGCACAAAAATAGATGTACAGATTGATAGATCAGAACAGAAAACCCAGAACTGAATCCAAACTATATGGTCAACTAAACTTTTGACAAAGCAAGAAAGAATATCCAATGGAAAAAAGACAGTCTCTTCAACAAATGGTGTAGGGAAAACTGGACAGCAATATGCAAAAGAATGGACTGGACCACTTTCTAACACTGAGCACAAAAGTAAAATCAAAGTGGACTGAAGGTCTAAATGTGAGACATGAAGACACTAAAATCCTAGAGGAGTAACTTCTGACATCAGCCATAACAACTTTGACATAGATATGTCTCCTGAGGTAAGAGTAAGGGAAACAAAAGCAAAAATAAACTACTGGGACTTCATCGAAATAAAAAGCTTCTTCACAGTGAAAGAAACAATCAACAAAACTAAAAGGTAACCTTCGGAATGAGAGAAGATATGAATAACATATCTGATAAAGAGTTAGTATCCAAAATATATAAAGAACTTATAAAAATAAACACCCAAGAAATGAATAATCCAATTAAAAATGGGCAGAAGATAATGAATAGGCATTTTTTTTCCCAAAGAAAATCTACAGGTGGCCAACAGATACATCAAAAGATGTATCATCACTGATCATCAGAGAAATACGAATCCAAACTACAATGACATATCACTTCCTTCTGTTAGTATGGTTAAAATCAACAACACAAGCAACAAGGATTATGTTGGCAAGGATGTGGAGGAAAAGGAACCCTCTTGTACTGTTGGTAGGAATGCAAACTGGAATAGCCACTGTGGAAAACAGTACAGTTTCCCAAAAAAGTCAGAAATAGAACTTCTATATAACCCCGCAATTGCACTTATAATGAGCAATGGGTGTTCTATGCAAGTGATGAATCACTAAGTACTACACCTAAAACTGCTATTATGCTGTTGTTAACTAATTGGAATTTAAATAAAAACTTAAAGAGCAAAGGGAAGTTGTGGTAGAAGCAGTAGTATAGAGGGTAGCAGTAGGTGTTTTCTTATTTCTAAATGACAAAACCAGTGATGTTATTTTGGAGTTAAAAAAAAACAGTGAGTCTTCTCCCAATCCTGATTTCTTCTCATCCAAACCTCATCCCTGTCAAATAATTTAGTATTTATTTTAATATATTAAATTATTTCCCTTTGAATGTCTAGATTTTTCTTCTCTCTTTCCTGCTTTGGGTCCCTGACTGCTATGCTAAGGATCTAACATTTTTAATTGCAAATAATATAGTTTTAAGGAATTTACCTTGGAGAACTAACAAATTCTTTAATTCTTAATATGGTCATGTGTAAAATTAAATAACTGATCCTTAAAAATGTGTATTACATTTTACTATCTCCTCTGTCAGCTATAAGCTTACATCAGATGTCAGTAATAAACCATGAAGAAAGGGGTGCCTGGGTGGCTCAGTGGTTAAAGCCTCTGCCTTCGGCTCGGGTCGTGATCTCAGGGTCCTGGGATCGAGTCCCACATCGGGCTCTCTGCTCAGCGGGGATCCTGCCTCCTCCTCCTCTCTCTCTCTGCCTGCCTCTCTGCCTACTTGTGATCTGTCTGTCAAATAAATTAAAAAAAAAAAAAATCTTTAAACCATGAAGAAAGAGGTTTCCAGGAAAACACTAGTGATAAAGAACACTTGTATACAGTAGAAAGAGAATTCCTGTAGGGAAAGAGAAACAATTGTTTTTAAAAGAAAAGGATACACTGAGATGGAGTAAGACTTAAAATATTAAGATAACTGTAGAGAATCTAGACCGGAAGAGATCAGAATTTTTAATAAATGAAATTAAGAAGGGAGATAAAAAAAATTTCAGATATTGGGATCTGAAAGTGTTCAATCTCCACGTCTATACTATTGTTAAAAGGTTTTGAAATCAATAGTGTTGGTTTAAAGTCATTAAACTCTTAGAAAATCCTGAAAATACATTAATGAACCTCAACCTGACTAATGCAGCTCATTGTAAATTCAGTGTACAAGACATCTGTTATAGCTGTTGTCGGTATCCATTGCTCCTCATATTAACTGCATCCCGGTATATATTATGGAAAACACTCCCTTCCATGTGAACAGAAGAGGGCTGAACTCACATACTGGGTTTAGGAGAAGTCATATGATCTGGTCTTTTAAGGGAAATTACTGAATTCTCTTGGATATACACAAGCAGCTGGGGATTGTCCCATGACGCAGAGTAATGAAATAATGAAATCTGGGTGGGCATTTTTTGTTTGTTTGTTTTTTGTTTTTGTTTTGTTTTGTCTTGTTTTTTATTGCTTCTGTTATCTTTATAATAAATTTGGGATTTATTTGGGATTTGGGATTGCAGGTTTTAATACGTGGAGAAATTGAAACTGAAATAAATGATTCAGGATGAAGTATATTAAGTTCTTGGCTCTGTCATGTTATAAGGCCATTTAAAGTACTATATCTTCTCTGATGTACAGATTTTTTTTTCTTAAATCCATTTGAGCAGACTATTTATTCCTTATAACCCAAAAATCCTGACTAATCCACTCAGTTTAAGTGATTATGGGCAACAGTGAAACAACAGACTCTGATTATAATTGGACATGGGAATGGCTGTTGCAAACAAACTGAAACAAGGGAAGTGAATGGGGAAAATATTTTTGAACAACAAATTCATGTCAGTCACAGAAATCAGAAAACAGTTTTCACAACCTTCCCATGACAAAGATAGCAAGTCATATTTTTTCTCAATGTAATTATTAGGGCTCTGGAAGTGTATGTGGAAATATAATTCAAACTTGGGTCTTTCAGATTTCAAATGCCTCATGGTATCAACATTGACATTTATTGTTAACTAAATCTCTAGTAATTCTATACAAAACCTGAACAGATTTGACTGCTTCAAAGTTGGCTGGCATAAAGTTCCTTTTTGCCTGATGACTTCCACTGAGAATAAAAATCACCCCTCAGTATCAGCTCAGTATTAATTTATATCGATAATAACAGATAACAGAGACCATGGAACTTTATTTAAACAGTCTACAGGATACTCTAAATAATGATCATGGTAATTATTATTTGCATCATGATTAAACCCTTCAGTATATGTTCCCAACTATTATTTCATTTAAATTAAACCCAAGGAAGATACTTATTATTTATGCTCAAAATATATATAAAAGGAGACCATGGTTCCAGTTTTCTATGATGATCCCATTTCCTTTCTCACTTTTCTTGTTATAATAGGTGGGAAGTGATTCAGCTACTGAAAGAAAATAATTTAAGCTTGCACAGATACACTCTATATAAGTGAACAGGAGGTAATTATAATGGTATTTCAAGGAAGGTTCTTGATTTGGAATATTAGTTGTTATAAATGTAAAATGTACTATTAAATGTGTTTTAGAAAAATAGTTTTTACTGAAGTTCAGTTGATATACAATATTATATTAGTCTCAGGTGTATCAGATCACACAGTGATCTGACAATTATATACATTACAAAATGCTCATCTTAAGTGTTTCACCATACAAACTTATTACAATATTATTGACTATATTCTCCATGTTGGATTTGAAAAATGAAATATTATTAATCAAAATAAAAGCAGTATCTATAAAATAAAACACTAAGCTTAAAGAAATGCATTTAGATAATGCTTTTAAGAAGTTCTGAAGAAAAAGAAAAAAAAAAAAGTGTTCCTGTAAATGGAAATTGAAGAGGAGAACAGAGTAAGTCTCATTCCTAAATCATCTAACTCAAGTTATAGATTAAGTGCCTGTGTAGAATTATTTGAACTATTTAAAAATATAGGACAAACGGAAATGCCAAATTCGGGTAAAATTCTGTTGACAGGAACTGCCTTGGAGAAAAATCAAGAAGGAACAGTAAAAAGTATATTTTAAATCTAATAGTCTCCTTTGTCAGAGACAAATAGAAAGTCTTTTCTGCCTCAATTAAGATAACTGTAGTGGGTAATGCAAAATAACACACTATATAGCTAAATAATAGTTCTTATTTAGAGCCAAAATCCTTTACAGTTCTCTCCAGAGTGTACGTTAATGCATAGGACCTAGAATAACCAAAGAAATCTGGAAAAAAGTACAGAGTTCAAAGATTTACACTATCTGACCTTAATTCTTATAAAATCAGACATCAATACCTTGTATATTTGGAAAAAAAGGAAAAAAAATGATCAACATAACATAACAGAAAATCGAGGAATAAACCACACTGATATGATTAATTGATCAACTGATTTTCAAGAACTCCACCTAAATAATTCAAAGTAGAAAGGAGAGACTATTCAAGTGTCATGGAGGTCATGTATTAATAATGACAACAAACCAAAAACCAAAAACCAAAAACAGAAACAAAACACATGGAAAAAAATGAAACTCAAGTTTGATCTCATACTCTCACAAAAATGTTTTCACGTATCAGCTACAGAAACTTGTCAGTTAAATCTATGTTTCTAGAATAAAATCTAGAGAAATATTTTTTTCAGCCTAAGGGTAGGAAATTCTTTCTCAGATAGGATGTATAAAGCAGGTAACAAAAATCAAATGATATATTAGAATTCATTAAACTGTTAAGAAAAGACAACTTACACACTGAATATTTTTGCCAAATATGTATCTGACAAAGACCTGTTTAAAAAACGTTTAAAGGACTACTACACTCAATTCAAAGGCAGAGTTTTCTCTGAGTAAGCCAACAACATAAAAAAAAAAACAAAAAAACAAAAAAAAAACCAAAAAACCACTTTCCAAAGAAAAGGTACAAATGGTCAGTAAGGAACATTAAAAAAGTGCTGGAAGTCAGTCATAGAATGCCAAGGAACCAGCCTTGGGGTGGGAATGAGAAAGAGACACAAAGGATGGGATCAAGGGTCGCTAAGAAGACAGTTTGCAGCAGTTTTATAGGATTTAAGCACAATACAATCACGTGGGAGTCACCTTATTCTTTGCATTTACAATTCAATAGAACAATCAACATAACAAAGTACTGGTAAATACATTGTCTGATTCAGCCCTGTTAACACTACATTGTGTCAGATCAACTAGCTTAAGAGAAAATCTGCTTTTCTAGGCGTACTCTCCGCTCTGTGGTTTACAGACTTCTGCAAACTGCGGTTGTGGCACCACTTTAGGGCTGAACCATGGTGGAAAGGGCTGGTCTCTGACCTGGCTCTAGGACTGCAAGAACCCTGCCAGCTTGCTGTCTGGTCTCCACAATGCAAAACACAAATTATTTATTTATTTGACAGAGAGAAAGAGGGAGAGAGAGATACAAGCAGAGGGAGCAGCCAGCAGAGGGAGAAGGAGAAACAGGTTCTCTGCATAGCAGAGAGCCTGATGCAGGGCTCGAACCCAGGACCCTGGAATCATAACGTGAGCCACTGATACTTAACTGACTGAGCCACCCAGGCACCCCACAAATTAAAATATTGATGAGATACCAATATATATACAGCTGCTAGAATGGCTAAAATTTTAAAACCTGTCAATAATAAAATACTGCTGAGGACATGAATCAAGTGAACTCTGTATTGCTGCTAGGAAAATACATGGTGGTTTGAATTGTGACAAGAAATTGAGAACAATTAGTCACATACACCCTGACACCTAAAGATCTATTTTTCTATGGAAAGACTTTACTTCAAAGTACCATAAATATCCAGAAAATTTATGTATATAATTAATTATTTGATGTTAATTTAATGTGTTCTTTATCAGAAAGTTTTCTGTATGTTTTGTTAATATTTTTTAGTGATTGAAGTAACATGGCTGGCAAATCTGCATTAAAATGTTCAAAACTGGGACGCCTGGGTGGCTCAGTTGGTTAAGCGGCTGCCTTCTGCTCAGGTCATGATCCCAGCGTCCTGGGATCGAGTCCCACATTGGGCTCCTTGCTCAGCGGGGAGCCTGCTTCTCCCTCTGCCTCTGCCTGCCTCTCTGTCTGCCAGTGCTCACTCTATCTGACAAATAAATAAATAAAATCTTTAAAAAAAAAAAAATAAAGTTCAGAACTGACGATTACTTCATTTTCAATAAAATCTTATGTGCATAAATGACATACATGTTTTGCAATTTTAACTGTATTGTAATTACATGATTATGCCATACTGAATTCACAGGTTTTTATCTTTTTTTGCAAATACACACACATCTGTGTGGCATCTTTCTTTTTTCATTATTTTTTTCCTTTTGATCCTATACATTTTTGTTTGTTTTCATAATACTAGTTGTTATATAGCAACCATACTTTAGTGTAAGAACTCATGCATTCAACTGTATTGTCTAAATGCATATTTAAATGCATATTTTAACACCGTTCTCCTTTTACTTATTTTTTTGCTTTGATTTCATTGTTATGTACTGATTTCTATATGTCACTTACTTTAAATATGCTTAAAGAAATTATTGTATATTGCTAACCATTCATTAGTCTTTTCATGAAACATTTCCAATTTTACATGTCTAGCTAGAATGCAATTATCTGATTTTTGCAGAATTCCATTATAATTTCTAGAGAAAATACTAGTATTTGTAAATGAGTTTAGTTGCAACGCTGAGAGTTACATGGAAAAAGAATGTTATTACTATTTATTTTTATTCTTATATGGGTACTTTTCAAAACTTTTTATTTTATAATAAAAGTATAATTATCATTATTTTTAACATACTACCTTAAAAACTATCTTAATAGTATTATATAAAAAATAACAATAACTCAATTACAAAAAATTATTGAACAAAATTCCAGACATTTTATGATTCTAGTATTCCAAAAATCATGTTCCACTAGGGCAAGTGCCTTACTTTTTCATTCAGTACTTTAAGATTTTCTGGTTCAAAAAAAAAAAAAAAATCAGTTTACATTTCTTGAATGAATTCTCATTTTTTCCTTTCTATTTCTGTATGTATTCTCATGGAAAGAAAAGTATTTAAATTTTGATAACTCATATTAAGCTTGCTTATTTTATTTCAAAAGACCTCAGAATAATGTGTTTTAGTTGTTTGACTTGTAACTGCAAAATATAATATAATTTACAGGGCTTCATGGAATACTAAGTATAAACAAATACTTCTCATTGAGTTCATCCTCCACTTAAAACAACAAATTATGCATGAAATATATAATAATATGGGGCACCTCTGTGGCTCAGTTGTTAACTGTTTGCCTTTGGCTCAGGTCATGATCCCAGGGTCCTGGGATTGAACCCTGCATCAGGCTCCCAACTCAGTGGGAAGCCTGCTTCTCCCTCTCCCACTCCCCCTGCTTGTATTCCCTCTCTCACTGTCTCTCTCTCTCTCTGCCAAATAAATAAATAAGTCTTAAAAGATAGGAAAATATAAAAATATATAAATTGAGCTCATAAGAGGGAATTATCATTAGCTAATTAGTAGAAATGTTTTTGCTGTTGTGAATGAATATTATTATTAATATATTTTAAATTTAATATATATGCAATATTATTTTGCAATTTCAATTTTATTGTTTCAAATGTTCATCCCCTATTTTTTAACTGAAATATGTTTGACGTATAACATTGCATAAATTTAAGGTATACAACATAGTCGTTTGATACACTTTTATATTATAATATGATTGCCATTATAGCATCTCTATCGTGTTATATAATTTTAATTCTTTTGTGATGGAAATAATTAAGATCTAGCAGGTTTGATAATTATTACAGTACTGTCATCCAAATTCACTATACCCTTCTCAGGACTTAATTTGTCTACTAGTTGCAGGTTTGTACCTTTATACAACATCTAGCAGGGCAACCAAAACTAATGCTTATGCTGTGGAAAACAGTTTCTTCAAAAAGTTAAACATAGATCTACCCTATGACCCAGAATTTGTACTAATAGGTATTTACCCAAAGTATACAAAAACACTGATGTGAAGAATCACATGCACACCAACATTTATAGAAACATTATCAACAAGAGCCAAACTATGGAAAAAGCCCAACTACCCATCAACTGATGAATGGATAAAGAAGAAGTGATACACACACACACACACACACACACACACACACACACTCACACACACATCCATACACATACTCCATATAGATAGATGATAGATGATAGAGGGAATACTACTCAGCCATCAAAAATAATGAAGTCTTGCCATTTCCAGTGATGTGGATGGAGCTAGAAAGTATGATGCTAGGTTAAATAAGTCAGAAAAGACGAATACCATATCATTTCACTCATATTGGAAATTAAGAAACAGATGAACTTAGGGGAAGAGAAAAAAAGAGAGAGAGAGAGAGTGGAAAGCAAGGGTTGATGGAGGAATGATGGACAGGGGATGGGATGAATGGGTGATGGTTACTAAGGAGGGCACTTGCATTGAGTATTTATTGGGTGTAATTTGGAAGTGATGAATCACTAAATTATGCTCCTGAAAACAATATTACACTTTCTGTCAACTAACTAAAATTTAGGGGCACCTGGGTGGCTCAGTGAGTTAAGCATCTGCCTTCATTCAGCTCAGGTCATGATTTCAGGGTTCTGGGATAGAGCTCTGTGTTTGGATCCCTGCTTAGTGGGGAGTCTATTTCTCCCTCTCCCTCTGCCCCTCTCCTCCTGCTTGTTCTCTCTCTTTCAAATACAGATAAATATTAAATAAATAAATAATAAAATCTTTTAAAAGGGAAAAGAAACTAACTAGATTTAAAAATAAAATTTTGAGAAAAGTAATGCTTAGAATGCTATCTTTGCTGACCTGTCCTTATTTTTTACATTAGTGTCCAATTTCTCTTTCAAATTTATTCTTCTTTGATTAATAATTATTATTATACATTTATTCCTTCCTGCTTACATGCTCAAGGCATCAATTAAAAAAAAACCTTTTTTGCAATTGTTTCCTTATGTTCCCTATCATATTGCTTTTCTATCTTGATATGCTATTTAAGTACTTTTAAATATAGTTGTTATTTTTTCTGTCAGTGTATCTGTCTTCTAACTTCTTGTTTAAAAGAGATGAATTGTGCATCCTTCCATGATCAATGACTATTTTGTATTGCTTCTTTAATTCCATTATATATCTTTCAATTCCACAATAACTGATTCTTAGATTTTTTTTTTTTGCATTTTTTTACTTTTTCCTATGAAAACATAGAAAGTTATAAAAGATGATTCATAGGCTTTTTGGTCAAAAAGCAGTGGCCAAACTGTGCCTTGGATCATGGTTTAAGGTAACCCCGATCTGAGAGCTCATTCCTCAGCTCTGTCTCTGTAGCCAGTTTCCTTGCTCCAATACCTGGCAGCTCTGTCACACTCAGACACCCCCTGGTCTTTCTGTGACCCTGTGGGTCCTGAGACCACACTGTCCCCATGAGGGCTCCACCCCTGCTTAGTCTCTGGAGCAATGTCCCTCAATGGATCAGACTTCTAATAGTTTTGATTTTGTGCTCTGCTGTTTCACTGCTTGCCAGGAGCCAGCCTTTCCCCCACGGTCTATCTTCCCATCGCTTCACAAGAACTTCTTCTCACGTCCTACCTTCACATAGTGGTCAATTTTCTCTTCCTAGAATAGCTGCTCTTCTTCTCTTCTATCTCCTGTTGAGTTTGTAGGTGTTCAGAATGGTTTGATAACTATCTACCTGAACTCCTAGGACCTAATGATATTTCAGTCTGCTAGTCCTCTGCCATCTTGCTTCCCACTTAAAGATTTTATGTATTTTGGGGTGCCTGGGTGGCTCAGTTGGTTAAGCAATTGCCTTTGGTTCGGGGAAATGATCCTGGAGTAATGTAATTGATTTCTGTGCATTGGCTTTGTAACCTGCCATGTTGCTGTATTGCTCTATGAGTTCTAGTAATTTTGGGGTGGAGTCTTTTGGGTTTTCCACATTAAGTATCATTTCCTCTCTAAAGAGATTGCCAATTTCAATGCCTGTTATTTATTTTCATTGTCTGATTGCTGATGATAGGACTTCTAGTACTATGTTGTACAATAATGGTGAGAGTACGCATCGCTGTTGTGTTCCTGACCTTAAGGGAAAAGTTCTCCATTTTTTTTTCCCATTGAGAATGATATTTGTTGTAGGCTTTTCATAGATAGCTTAGATGATATTGAGTTATGTTCCCTCTATCCTTGTATTTTGAAGAAGGTTTTGTGCGTGTGTTTGTTTTGTTTTGTTTGTTTGTTCGTTTAGATTTTATTTGTTTGAAAGAGACAGAGAGAGAATGAGCAGAAAGAGGGGCAGAAGGAGAGGGAGAAGCAGACCCCACACTGATGGGAAGCCTGATGTGGGGCTTGATCCCAGGACCCTGAAATCATGACCTGAGCCAAGAGCAGATGCTTAACCATCTGAGCCATCCAGATGCCCCTCTTCTTTGAAGAATTTTAGTCTACAAAAGATGTTTTACTTTGTCAAATGATTTTTTTTCTGCATCAATTAAGAGTATCATATGATTCTTGTCTTTTCTTTTATTAATGTGCTTTATCTCTTTGATTGATTTCTGAATGTTGAACCATGCTTGCATCCCAGGAATAAATCCCACCTGGTCGTGGTGAATAATCCTTTTAATGTATTATTGGATCCTATTGGCTAGGATCTTGTTGAGTATTTTGGCTTCCAGTTTCATCAGAGATATTGGTATGTAATTCTCCTTTTTCATGTGATCTTTGGTTTTGGGATCAGGCTAATGTTGGCTTCAGAGAATGAGTTTGAAAGTTTTCCTTCCATATCTATTTTGAAACAGCTTCAGGAGAGTAGATATTATTTCTTCTTTAAGTGTTTGGTAGAATTCTCCTGAGAAGCCATCCGGCCCTGAACTCTTGTTTTTTGGGAGGTTTTTGATACTGCTTTGATTTCCTTGCTGGTTATTGTTCTGTTCAGATTGTCTATTTCTTCCTGTTTCAGTCTTGGTAGTTTATAAGTTTCCAGGAGTGCATCTGGAAACTTTCCATCTCTTTTTTTTTTTTTTTTTAATTTATTTGACAGACAGAGATCACAAGTAGGCTGAGAGGCAGGCAGAGAGAGAGAGGTGGAAGCAGGCTCCCCACTGAGCAGAGAGCCCGATGCGGGGCTCGATCCCAGGACCCTGGGATCATGACCTGAGCCGAAGGCAGAGGCTTTAACCCACTGAGCCACCCAGGCGCCCCTCCATCTCTTTTTATTGCATCAGTCATTCAGAGTCTTATATTTGCTGTCTTCACTTGCCTCTCCCAGTCTCAAACCACTCCCATAAAGGGCACCTGGGTAGCTCAGTGGGTAAAGCCATTCCCTTTGGCTCAGCTCATGATCTCAGGGTCCTGGGATGGAGCCCTGCGTCCAGCTCTCTGCTCAGCGGGGAGCCTGCTTCCCCCGCCCCTCTCTCTGCCTGCTTCTCTGCCTATTTGTGATTTCCATCTATCAAATAAACAAATAAAATCTTAAAAAAAAAAAAAAACTCCAATAAAGTATTTTTTCCTTCAATCTGCTGATACTTTTGTGAATATCCAGGCCATCTTTGACCTCAACATAAGAAAATTTCATTTTCTTTTCTTTTTTCTTTTCTTTTCTTTTTCTTTCTCTCTCCCTCCCTCCCTCCCCTTCCTCCTTTCTTTCTTCCTTCCTTCCCTCCCCACTCCTTCCCTCCTTTCTCTCTTTTCCTCCTTCTTCCTTCCTTCCTTCCTCTCTCTCCCCCTTTTCTCTCTCTCTCTTTTTCTTTCATTATGAGACATTTATGCCTTACCCTCTAAGCAAATTTCAAATATAAAATATTATTAACTATCATCACATTGCTATACATTAGATCTCCAAAATTTACTCATCTTGCACAACTGAAACTTTGTACCCCCAGATAAGATCTTTCAATTCTCCCCTTCCCCCAAACCCCAACTAAACTCTTATTTCACACCATATACAAAATCAACCCAAAATGTATTAAAGACTTAAGCCCAAGACCTGATACCATAAATTTTGTGGAAGAACACTTTGACATTAGTTTTGGCAGTATTCTTTTGGACATAACACCAAAAGCACAGTCAACAAAAGTAAAAATGGATAAGAAGGATTGCATCAAACTAAAAAGCATCTACCTCCTAATTTCCTGAATCATATTATCTAGCTATCTCACCTTCAATATATTGGTTTATTAAGCAGTTCAAACTAAGCATGTCTAAAAATTAACTCTTCGTTTCCACAAACCTCTAAATTCTGTAGATCTCATATTCTCCCTCTTCTTAGTAAATTTTCCTCCCTTCTTCTCATAGTTCAGGACAAAAATACACAGAGTTACATTTTATTTTATTTATCTCATCACTTTTTCCCACATCCAACACTTTGTTGGCTTCATCTTCAAAATTTGTCAAAAATTCAATAGTTTCTTACATTTTTCCAATGCTAAATGCATTGTCAACTTTAGACTATTTGGCCCCATTTTCTCTCTACCATTTTCTAAACGCACACACTATTTCAATTAGTGCTTTTGGAGGATGAAGACTTATCTTTTGTGCCACCTACTGGGTTTTCAAAGCATGTATAAATTTATATGTTCTGCCTTAATCATACTTTATAATATCAGACTATCTCATATTAAGCTGTTAAGCAAAATAAAACAGAAAAATAGTAATTTGATTTTTTTCCCTAAAAGGGAATTTATTATTTGGTGTGTCAATCATCAAGCAAGTTGAAAAATAATAACATATATGCAAAGCTTCATCTTGATGCTTGCTCTCCTTTTTGTTTTGTTTTCAAATTAACTTTTATTTGACAATCTTACTTTCGCATTTTGTTTCTCTATCGTGTTTATGTTCTATATTCATAGATACTTGTTGATTTTCCCTGCATCACCGACCACCTGGCGCTCCGTGTACACTGGCAGGATGAGGAATGCTGTTTATGATACTCATGCTGTGTGAATAACCTTGGGATCTTGGTTATTTGAACTACATTATCTGGCCTCCGGGTCAGAAACTGCCCTTCTATTCTGAATGCCAAGAGCTTCAAATCTTGTCTCCAACCCGCTCTTGCTTCAGGCAGGGCTTCCCCACACCAACGGAATCTGGGATGGGAGGAAGTCACACATCCACCAGGCTTCTTAAGAATACAGAAACATGGTAATATGGAAATGCGGCTTACTCCAAACTACACACAGGCAAACTAACGTTCAGTTTCAAGACTTATTATTGGCCCTATATATATGGCCCCTTATGGGAATGGTCTGTTGGAAGTCTCACCTGAGGAGAGGACACTCTGCAAAGACCTCTCAGTTGGGACTCCAGCCTGGCTATTTCCAGGGGTCTTCCCCAGCTGATGAGGTTGGAGGCTGTAAGTACCTGATATGAGGTAACTTTGCCTTGTTCTCATTTAGTGTTTACTACTACCTTCATCTATGCATAGATTATTTTCCTTTCCTGTCTCTATTAGGTTTCTATAATAATAAAATTTCCTTTCCTTTTCAGAAATGAAACACAGCTGTTGTGAATCTTTTATGCAGAACAGTATATTTTCTATCTTTCTACATTCCTGAATTTCCACTTATCCATAGTGATTACATCAGTATTTATTTAAATCTTAATGTCTATTTTGCCACTTAAATGTATGTTTTTAACAGTGAATCAGGCCTAAATTTGAATTGTAATCAAAAGATGTGCTTTATTTTTAATATTTAACCTCTGTGACTTCTGAATTAGCCACATAATCTGGATAACTTTCAGATCCCTTAAAATTACTTTTTTTTTTTTAAGATTTTATTTATTTGAGAGACTGAGAGCAGGGTAGAGGGAGAGGGAGAAGCAGACTTCCACTGAGCAGACAGCCCAGTGCTGGGCTGGACCCCAAGGACCCTGAGATCATGACCTCAGCTGAAGATAGTTGATTAAACAACTGAGAAACCCAAGCAACCCTACTTTCTTCCTTTTTTTCCTTTCTTTTTTAACTTTATTTTTTCAGTGTTCCAAAACTCATTGTTTATGTACCACACCCAGTGCTCCATGAAATACATGCCCTCCTTAATACCCACCACCAGGCTTACCCACCACCCATCCCCCCCCCCTCCAAAACTCTCAGTTTGTTTTTCAGAGTTCACAGTTTTTCATGGTTTGTCTCCCCCTCTGATCTCTCCCAACTCCCTTCTTGTCTCCTCCCAATATCCTCCATGTTATTCTTTATGCTCCACAAGTAAGAGAAACCATATGATAATTGACTCTCTCTTCTTGACTTATTTTACTCAGAATAACCTCCTCCAGTCCTGTCCATGTTGATACAAAAGTGGGGTATTCACCCTTTCTGATGGAGGCGTAATATTCCATATGGACCATGGACCATTGCATATTCCATATGGAATATGGACATTCTTTATCCTTTCATCTGTTGAAGGGCATCTTCGCTTTGTCCACAGTTTGGTGACTGTGGCCATTACTCCTATAAACATTGGGGTAAAGATGGCCCTTCTTTTCACTTCATCTGTATATTTGGGGTAAATACCCAGTAGTGCAATTGTAGGGTCATAGGTCATAGCTCTATTTTTAATTTCTTAAGGAATCTCCACACTGTTTTCCAATGTAGCTGCACCAACTGGTACTCCCACCAACTCCCACCAAGAGGGTTCCCCTTTTACCACATCCTCTCCAACACTTTTTTTTTTTTAACTGTCTTGTTAATTTTGGCCATTCTAACTGGTGTAAGGTGGTATCTCAATGTGGTTTTGATTTGAATTTCCCTGATGGGTAATGATGATGAATATTTTTTTCATGACATGTCTCCAAAAGCAAAGGAAACAAAAGCAAAAATGAACTTTGGGACTTCATCAAGATCAAAAGCTTCTGCACAGCAAAGGAAACAGTCAACTAAACAAATAGGCAACCCAGGGAATGGGAGAAGATATTCACTAAAGACACTACAGGCAAATGGCTGATATCCAGGATCTATAAAGAACTCCTCAAACTCAACACTCAAAAAAACAGATAATCACATCAAAAAATGGGCAGAAAACATGAACAGACACTTCTCCAAAGAAGACATACAAATGACTAACAGACACATGAAAAATTGTTCATCCCTACTTTCTTAGTTAAAATTTGGGTTTAAGATTTGATGTACTTGATAGATTTATTTTTTTTAATCAATGTAGCCTATTACACTTCAGTCACTTAAAATTAATAAAATTTAAGATAATCTATTTTTTAATATTTTGAACATATAAATAGAGTTATATCTGAGATAGGATCTGCATAAAAAAATGTTCAATGTTTATTGCACAACCTAAACAAGTCTCATCAAATCCAAGTTTTGGAGCAAATGGAAATATCAGAATTGGAAACTACATGAAATAATTATGTGACACACGGGTGAATGAATTACAAAAAAATGCTATTTTGTGGTCCAGATGGCTTAATACATCACTTTGGAGAAACAGATTTCTGAATTTCTATGGACAATACATTTATATTCTGACACATTTATTACATATTTTAACCTAATATTATCATATTTGTGATTTATAATCTTTTTAGATAAAAATGAAATAACAGAGGCAGGGCTTCAGACTTTGCATAGAGAGCATCAGCATTATTGAAGAAGCATCTTAATATATCGCCGAGTGTTGTATTAGTTTGTTAGAACTGCCCTATCAGAATACCACAAACTGAATGGCTAACCAAAAATGTATTGACTGACAGTTATGGAGACTAGACTTCCAAAATCAAAGTGTCTGCAAGGTTGGTTCCTTCTGTGTGTGGTGAGGGAGAATATGTTTTATATCTTTCTTCTGCCATCAGGTTTTCTGGCAACTTTGGGTTTCCTTGGCTTATTGTTGCATCACCGCATCTCTGCTTTCATGTTCAAATGATGTCCTTCTTGTGTGTGCATGTCTGCATCTAAATTCTCCATTATTAGAAAGATGCCAGTAACATTGTTTTAGGGGTCCATCCTCTTCCAGTAGGACCTCATCTTAACTAATTGCATCTGCAATAATGTGATCTTCAAATAAGGTCACATTCTCAGGTACTGGGGATTGGGACCTCAATGTATGAATTTTCAAATAAGATCACTTTCTCAGGTATTGGAGATTAGGACCTCAATGTGTGAATTTTAGAAGTGTACAGTTTGTAATGGTTAATTTTTTGTGCCTCCTGACTGGGTCACAGAGTGTCCAGATATTTGATTTTACAGTATTCTGGGTGTGTCTGAGATTTTTTTCTAGATGAGATTAATATTTAGAAATCAGAGTGTGGGCCTCAATCCAATCCACTGAAACCCAGAATGTATAAAATGTTGAGGAGGAAAAAAAAAATGTCTCTCCTTGACTGTCTTTGGGTGGATCATCAGTCTTCTGCTACCTTCAGATTCAAACTAGAACTGGAACTTATACCATCAGAAATTTTGGTTATCAGGCCTTTGGATTGAACTAGAATTTCACCATTGGCTCAGCTGGGTACTTAGCTATTTAACTATAGATATTGGGATCTATTAGACTCCATAACCATATAAGCCAATTTTTTTAGTAAGTAAATATGTGTATGTGCATGCACACACATACACACACAAGCATACAGAAATAATATCCTATTGGTTCTCTTTCTCTAGAGAACCCAGACCAATGCACAGTATACCTTATAACAAAGTGTCATGTACATAACATTTTTCTTCATAGTTACATTTTTCTGTTAAAATTAGTATAATCTGAAAGAACTTGTGCCAACAAAATAAATAAATATGGTTAAGAACTCATTTAGAAATTTTGATCGGAATCTCATTAAAAGTATAGATTGCTCTAGGCAGTATAGACATTTTAACAATGTTTGTTCTTCCGATTCAAGAGCATGGAATGACCGGTATTTTTCAAAGAACTGGAGCAAATAATCCAAAAATTTGTATGGAATCAGAAGAGACCCCGAATCACTAAGGAAATGTTGAAAAACAAAAATAAAGCTGGCGGCATCACGTTACCTGATTTCAAGCTTTACTACAAAGCTGTGATCACCAAGACAGCATGGTACTGGCATAAAAACAGACACATAGACCAGTGGAACAGAGTAGAGAGCTCAGATATGGACCCTCAACTCTATGGTCAAATAATCTTCGACAAAACAGGAAAAAATATACAGTGGAAAAAAGACAGTCTCTTCAATAAATGGTGCTGGGGAAATTGGACATCTATGTGTAGAAGAATGAAACTTGACCATTCTCTTACACCGTACACAAAGATAAACTTGAAATGGATAAAAGACCTCAATGTGAGACAGGAATCCATCGGAATCCTAGAGGAGAACATAGGCAGTAACCTCTTTGATATCAGCCACAGCAACTTCTTTCAAGATATGTCTCCAAAGGCAAAGGAAACAAAAGCGAAAATGAACTTTTGGGATTTCGTCAAGATCAACAGCTTCTGCACAGCAAAGGAAACAGGCAACAAAACAAAGAGGCAACCCACGGAATGGGAGAGATATTTGCAAATGACAGTACAGACAAAAGATTGATATCCAGGATCTATAAAGAACTTCTCAAACTGAACACACACAAAATGGATAATCATATCAAAAAATGGGGAGAAGATATGAACAGACACTTCTCGAATGAAGACATACAAATGCCTATCAGACACATGAAAAAATGTTCATCATCACTAGCCATCAGGGAGATTCAAATTAAAACCACATTGAGATACCGCCTTACACCAGTTAGAATGACCAAAATTAGCAAGACAGGAAACAACGTGTGTTGGAGAGGATGTGGAGAAAGGGGAACCCTCTTACACTGTTGGTGGGAATGCAAGTTGGTGCAGCCACTTTGGAGAACAGTGTGGAGATTCCTTAAGAAATTAAAAATAGAGAGATGTAGTGAAAAGAAGGGCCAACTGTACCCCAATGTTCATAGCAACAATGGCCACGGTCTCCACACTGTGGAAAGAACCAAGATGCCCTTCAACGGACGAATGGATAAGGAAGATGTGGTCCATATACACTATGGAGTATTATGCCTCCATCAGAAAGGATGAATACCCAACTTTTGTAGCAACATGGATGGGACTGGAAGAGATTACGCTGCATGAAATAAGTCAAGCAGAGAGAGTCAATTATCATACGGTTTCACTTATTTGTGAAGCATAACAAATAATATGGAGGACATGAGGAGATGGAGAGGAGAAGGGAGTTGAGGGAAATTGGAGGGGGAGATTAACCATGAGAGACTATGGACTCTGAAAAACAACCTGAGGGTTTTGAAGGGGTGGGGGGTGGGAGGTTGAGGGAGCCAGGTGGTGGGTATTATGGAGGGCACACATTGCATGGAGCACTGGGTGTGGTGCAAAAACAATGAATTCTGTTATGCTGAAAAGAAATTAAAAAAAAAAAGGAACTCATTTAGGTATTTTGAATAAAGGAAAATTATAAAATTATGCTATGAGCTTTTGTTAGAACAGTTTATTCCTCATGAAGAAACAGATGAGCCTCATAATTTGAGAAGATTTATGCTACTAATTATGGAAGTAGCTGTTGAACATAAAAGAAATTATGCAACAAAAATGCTGAGTGAATAAGTTTGAAATAAATAACAGTTTCAAGTTAAATAATAGTTTTGTAAAATATTCTTAATTAGAAAGTCCAAAATTATTGTGTTTATAAGAAGACACTAGAATAATGATTAGCAATTTTGGAAAAAGCTGTGGAAGAAATAAAACCAACTATATCATTTTTAAGTATCTATGACAAAATCTGTAAGGTATTTATACATGATAAAGTCTGTAAATAACTAAGGTACATAAAGGTTTACATTTAATAGTTTTTTTTTTCTTTTTATATTGAGGCAATAATTATTGGGTTATTTTCATATCACATCAAAATGGTGGGTTTTTTAAATACTTGCACAATGCATCATTGCCCACATTACTTTTAAGCTAATTTTTATTTGCACACATAGACTTCATGTGATTATTTACCACAATGGTCTTTCAGAATTCATTTTTCATTTAATGCTGCTACAGTATAGTAGAAACATCTTTAGTTGACTTAATAAATACTAAGATCGTTTTTATCGTTTTCTCAGGAGATATTTTGTGAATGTTGACAGAAACTTTGTCTGATACTTCCAGAGGTGATTAAATAACACTTGTTCTAATAAATTTCCAAATTTATCATAGATTATTTTATCCAGGTTAATTGTGGAACCTTTTTATATTTACACAGTTTCTTAAATTTCAAATTTTTATTTATTTTATTTATTTTTTTTAAGATTTTATTTATTTATTTGACAGAGTTCACAAGTAGGCAGAGAGGCAGGCAGAGAGAAAGGAGGAAGCAGGCTCCCTGCTGAGCAGAGCCAGATGCAGGTTTGATCCCAGAACTCTGGGATCTTGACCTGAGCTGAAGGCAGAGGTTTTAACCCACTGAGCCACCCAGGTGCCCCAAATTTCAAATTTTTAAAACATTGTTTCATAACTGCAGCTAAATCAAAACTAATAAAGAAAAGCTACATATAGTAATTATTTTTGGCACCATTGTTTTTAAAGTCGTGTAAAAACTTGGAAGGCATTAAACAAACAAACAAACAAAAAAAACAAGCCAGAGTGAGAGTGAGAGGTTTATTTTGTACACAATCACTTGCATGAAAAGCCTTTTTTTTGAGGAAGGTGAAAAACAAGTGGATAAAAATGCCCTTTGCCAAGTGTTTGTCTTTAGTAAGAGCTGTATTTTTGTCTGTTCATACCTTTAGTGTTTTTAATTGTCTGTCAGTGTTATTTCTGTGCTTCTCAAGAATGCACAGAACTGTCAGTCTCTCCTCTTTGTACTTAGAAATAAATTATTATTTCATAAAGTAGAAAAATTCAATAAATTCAGAATATAATAGTGCCTTCAGTAATTCTTCAGTAAAATGTTACATCACTGCTACCCCATTACAGAAGTACATAAGGGGAAGAAATACACTGGTTGCTTTCAGGGGAAAACTACGAAAGCCATTGGAAGTATATAAATATTTTATTTAGTTCTCTGCTTCCTTATTCCCTTCTTTTTGTTGGAGTTAATTATGATGCTGTGATGGCTTCGGCTCTTCTGTGACTATCTGCTCCTCAGTCCCACATACATTTATTGCAGATACTGTGAGTTAATGTACTCAACTCTCATTTCCATAACCTTCTAGACTTTATTTAATTTAAAGATTATGCAGCCTATACATGAATGTTCATAGCAGTTTTATTCATAATAGCTAAGAAGGAAAACAACCTGAATGTCCTTCAATGGGTGAATGGTAAAACAAACTGTAGTATATTCATAACATGAAATGCTACTCACCAATATAGAGGAACAAACCATTGATACCTACAACTGAGATGGATCACAAGATGCTATGTGAAAAACAGATTAATCCCCAAAGGTTATCTACCATGTGATTCCATTTACCTAATATTTTGAAATGACATAACTTAAGAAATGGAGAGCAAGTTAGTGGGTACCAAGGGTAAGAGCAGGGTAGTGGTGGGTGTGGCTGTAGCTATACAAGGGCATCAAAAGAGATCCTTGTGGTGATGGAAATGTTTGTATCAGTGTCAATATGCTGGTTTCCTTGCTGTAGTAGAGTCTCACAAGAGGCTATTTTGGTAAACTGTGAAGCATACAAAGGATTTCAAAATTAAAAAATTAATTAGAATTTGTCCTGAAAGTATTTTATTTCCCAAGTTATCTTACATTTTGAAGTATTCATTTAATATGTTTCTGGTAAAGGGGTTGTAGAGAAAAGTTCCTAGATAAATTTCTTTTCCATTTTGGCCTTTTTTGCTTTCTGTTTGAACCATGAAATGGCTTACCTTTCAAAAACCAGAGCCACTTTGCTGTGCAAAAGCTTTTGATCTTCATAAAATCCCAATAGTTCATTTTTGCCCTTGCTTCCCTTGCCTTTGGCAATGTTCCTAGGAAGATGTTGGGCAAGAAAATAGAGGAGGTATGATTTGCTAAAATAAAGTAAATAAAATAAGCCCCTTGTTGTTCATAATATGGCTTGGTTTGTTTGTTTTTAAAACTGTAGGCTTTGTTCTTATTCAGGAATGGGGAGACCCATAGATTAGGAGTTGATGGCCATTGAGAAGAAAGTTCTGTACTCACAGTTCTCAAGGAAACATGTCAAGCCATGTCATGTAAGGGAAAAGGAGACACCAGAGTCAGTCAAGAGGAATAGGAATTACTGCAAAACATGGGCAAGGGCCTTTACTGTGGTTTCCAAAGAACAGGTGAAGGAGGGGAAGTAGGTTTAAGATTGGCTAGTTTGAATAATTTCAGCAGGCTCTGGGGATAAAGATTTTCCCTAGTTGTCTGGCACCTCAAGGCCTCATATATCACAACATCAGACATGTGGTGAATACAGTTTGTTTATTTTGTTGTTTCATTTTGTTTTTGCATTGTTTTTAATAGCCAAATATAATGTCCTTTTTTTTGACAATAGGGATAGTAAAAGGAAATGCTCTTTAATTGTGCTAACTTCCAGTAGAATTACATTCCAGATTGGTTTAGATTATTTGGATATAATAATATAATGGAATTATATTCCAGAGAAGCTTGGATTATTATAACTAAATAATTCAGAAATACAGTTATAACTAATAATTTATTTAATGCTTTTAAAATATTTAGAAGTTAAAATTCATCTCAACAAAATTCTGGAATTTTGGAAAATTCACTGCTAAGAGAATGCTGGACACAGTGCCCAGGTTTTCACATAATACAAAGAAATGAGGAAGTTCACTGAGGAAGATGTGACCATCTTTATTCAGTTGCTCATGTGTTAGGATCTTAACTTGCCTTTGGGTCCCAATAATAGTCTTGTTCATATCTTTCATCAAAGGCATAGCATATGTAGAAAGTGATCAGAGCAGAGCAATTAAAAATGTCAAAGTTTGAAGAGGCTCTTTTATGTAAATATTATAATTAAGATACAAATAATTTGAGCAGAAGATGACAAACATAGTTTTGATAGTGCTTTGAAGATATTCAATTAGTATTAAAATTATTTAAAGAAAACTGAAAAGAGAAATACTATAAATATGAGAGTTAAATCAGCAATGTAATTATAATGATAATAAGAGGGTAACAACAACAGCAACATATATTACTAAATTTTAATGATGATTATATATCAAATACTACACTCAAGCTCCAAACACATTATCCTATTAACTCTGAATAATAATCCAGAGATACAGGTTGTACTGTCATCATATTCCAAGAGACGACATAGAGACTAGAAGAGATATTAAAGTATCTAACAGCAAGTTACCTCAGAACAAGTGTCTATATAAGATGTCTGATTATAATACTCATGTGTTTGCATATGTTATTGAGAAAGTCAAAAGCAATGGTTAATATAATTTTTATTTCTAACACATTACAGTGTATTTGTTGATGGCAAAGGAAAATAGCTTTCTCGTTCATGCCATTTTAGTAGAGGTCTAGAATAGCATAGGTCTGTTACAAATGACAGGATTTTTTTTTAATATTTTATTAAAAAAAGATTTTATTTATTTATGTGACAGACAGAGATCACAAGAAGGCAGAGAGGCAGGCAGAGAGAGAGAGAGGGAAGTAGGCTCCCCGCTGAGTAGAGATTCCAATTCGGGGCAGGACCCCAGAACCCTGAGATCATGACCGGAGCCAAAGGCAGAGGCTTAACTCACTGAGCCACCCAGGAACCCCAAATGACAGGATTTTGATATGCATATGTTAAAACTGGAAAAAGAATTTAGGTGTGAATATTTTTTTAATTCACATTTATTGAGGTATAACATGCATCAAATATAATTTACTATTTTTAGATATAAAGTTCAGTGTAATTGCATAATTACCACTATAATTGAGATATTAAAAATTTCCAATATTCCCCCAAATTCCCTTATTATATTTTTTATGTATTCCTTACTTCCAATCCCAGCTCCTAAAAAGTACTGTATGATTTTTATCTCAGCATTTGTTTTTTTCTATAATGTCATATAAATTGAATCATACTAAGTAGCTGTTTGTGTCTGGCTTTTTTCACTTAGCATAATATTCTGAGTTTTAACCATGTTATTCATACTTTGTCTCTGAATAAGCCAAAGAAGCTGTGTTCCCATTTCAGGGGGGGAAAGCAAGAAAGTTAATCATTCTCTAAGTTTTTTCCTAGGCCCCGAACACCAGATAACACCTAAGAGCTAAATCCCAAACATATTCTAGGACATTAGCTTCAAACAAACTTTGGCTGATGCTGCCATCAATACCCCTACCTTTGATAATTTATGGATTAACACCTACTGTTCATCTGACAGCTGCCTTCGATGACACCCTACTCTGAATTCCTGGAGGAACATTTACCCTAGACCCTCTTCTAAAATAAAACCCCAGCCACAAGCAACTATGAGACTCACTCTCCTTTCCTTTCTCAGTCTCCCAGACACTCCATTTGCTATTCTCTGTCACTTACATTAATTAGTAAACTCTGTTTTCACTTTCTCTGGCTTTCTTTTGATTTCACCAACAAAGAGTGAGTCCTCAAAACTCTAGGGCCCCACACTCAACCCCAATAAAAGTAGACCCTAAGTCTTCTCTCTCTCACTTCCCCTCTCTCCCTCATCATCACCTTTACCTTGAACTCATTGTAGTGACCTCAGATATTTGCTGTAATTTCCAGATCCTGTAAGTAATAAACTTCCCCCCCGCTTTTCTTTTTTTTTCCTCTCTTATTCTTTTTTTTTTTTTTTTTAACAATGTTTCTTGCTCATTATTGCTGAAAGGCATCTTGTAATCATAATAGGAACCAGAAATCTGGTCCAACAAAAACACTGGTTATTGATTGGCTGAAACAGGCACAAAACAAAGGCACATGCATTAAATTTATGATTTAAATAAATGTAATTTCCTCAGGCAAATACAGTATTTCACTTGCGATTGCCCTCTGTGAACCTTAAAATAAAATACCTAATCATTTTACTAGCAAAATATTTATCTTTAGAGAAATACAGATTTTAAGCACCTCTTGTTCTCCTCTCTTTAAAGCTATGTATAACATATAGCAATTTGGCAAAATACTCATTTTTTAATGATTATTTCTATACATAGTTACATAAGTTTCAACAAGATGAAACATATTTATGAAAGCATCATAATAAAACAAAGCCTGTCAATGGCAACCAATTTAAAAATGTTAATGGTTAAAGATCAAATGAGAGTCTTTATGATGTGATTGATAAAGAAATTTGGTTATTTCTGTGACATTTATTTTAAAATGAAGACTGATAACATTATACCAAGACATACCAGAATTTTATGAATTTACATAACTTCAGGAATACTCATAACATATATAAATATAAATACAACATAGAGGGGGCTTAGTATTATTTTTCATTTGCTAATGCTTTCCAAGTAATATAATATACCAAATAAGACTAAGTAATGATGTAGGAAAGGCATTAGGGTTTGAAGCCAATGGCCAAGAAAGAATTTTTGAAATGTCTTTAATGCAAATAGGTGATTTTATCAAAACATCTTCCACATATTGGTGTGATGTTCTTAGTAGAATAAATAAAATCCTTAACATGTACTACAAAGTTGCTACAATTCCTCATGTCTCCACTTTATCTCACATCAATATCTCCTTTAATCTTTTTTCTTAAGATGTATTTATTTTTTGTTTATTTATTTACTTATTTATTTAGTTATTTGAGAGAGAGAGAGTATGGGAGTGGGAGAAGGAGCAGAGGGAGAGAATCTTAAGCAGACTCCTACTGTGCACAGGTCCAGATGCGGGGCTTGATCTCACCACACATGAACTCATAAACTGAACCTGAATCATGAATCTGACACTTAACCTACTGAGCCACTCATGTGCCCCAGTATCACCTTTAATGTTTGTGTACCAGACCAACTGCCCTCTAGTTTTTCAAAAAATACCATCTCCTTGTCAAGGATTTATCACTGTGGCTCCTTCTTTGCCCCTCCCTATGCCTAAGTAACTTCTATTTGGCTTTCAGAGTTCTGTTTAAATTTTACTGCCTTGGGGCATCTGGGTGGCTCAGTCATTAAGTGGCTGCCTTTGGCTCAGGTCATGTTCCCAGACGGCTGGGATTGAGCCCTGCATAGGGCTCCCTGCTCAGAAGGGAACCTCATTCTCCCTCTCCCACTCACCCTGCTTGAATTCCTTCTCTGGCTCTCTCTCTCTCTCTCTCTCTGTAAAATAAGTGAATAAAATGTCTTAAAAAAATACTACGTTGGGACCATCTACTCTGACTTCCCCAGATCAGATCTCACTTACATATACTTTCAACATGCTATTATCATTCATACATTAAATTAATGAAACATTTGAAACATTGCATTATTAGCTAAAGTACATTCCATTATTAGCTAAAGTTTATTCGTATTTCCTTAATTTTTTACCTTCTTCTGTTTTAGGATTTCACCACATTACATTTATTTACCATGTTTCCTTAGGTTCCTCTTGGATGTGACAGTCTCTAAGACTTCCCTTGTTTTTGATGACCATGCCAATTTTGATGACCTTGACTAATCATGTATTTTATAGAATGACTATTAACATTTGTCTGATATTTTTCATGATTAGACTTAGGTTGTCTAATTTATGATTATTTATTTATCTGAGAGAAAGAGAGAGAGAGATTATTTATTTATTTGAGAAAAAGGGGAGGGGTAGAGGGAGCAGGAGAGATAATCTCAAGCAGACTCCTGCTTAGTGCCAACTCTCACTCAGGGCTTTCTTTATCTTGGGACCTTGAGATCATGATCTGAGCTGAAATCAAGAGTTGGCCACTTAACTGATTGAGCCACTCAGATGCCCTAAGGTTGTAGATTTTTCAGAGGACAACCACAAATGTAAAGTGTCATTCTCATTGAATCACATCGAGGGGACATGACATACTATAAACATGACTTACTACTATTGATATTGACCTTGATCAGCTGTCTGAGATAATATTTATCAGGTTTCTCCACTATAAAATTAACCATTCCCCAATTTACACCTAAGGAGAGGAGATTAATGGTTTCCTTTTGTGATGGAATGTTCTACAGAAATTATTTTGAATTCTTCTGTAAGGGAAATTTGTTATTCATGTATTCATTCATTCAGTTTTTGTTATTCAGTTATTTATTCATTCATTCAACCCTTAATATATATCAGTATACACTCATGGATATTTCTTATATTATTTGAGTTATAATCCAATACTACTTCATTTTAATGGTAACACTGTTACATCTTTGACCATTGAGGTCATTAATTTGTTCTTCTGTCCCTTTGACATATTCCCTCAATGTAGGTTTTGTTTGTATTTTGACCACTTCCTTATTATCTGTCCTACAAAATGCTTCAGGCTCATGTTGTAATTTCCTGCTGTAGCACCTGAATTTTCTTAAGGGAATCTTCATTCCTTTTATTAGAAAATAATATTTAAAATGAAGGCTTAGGAGCTAGTGTGCTCATTTCATTTCTAATATTATTATTGTGTATCTTCTCTCTTTTATTTTTAATTATTTTGGCTAGAGATATGTCTATTTTAGTTAACTTTTCAAGGACCAGTTTTGGTTTTAGTGATTTTACCTGTTTTTAATTTCACTGATTTACACCATACTTTTCGTTATTTACTTTTCTACTGCTTGCCTTAGTCTTATATTGTGCTTCTCCCTCTGGTTTCCTAAGGTTGATGGTTAGATTGCTGGTTTTAGACCTTCCTTCTAGTCTACTATATGTATTAATTTTATAAATTTCCCTCTAAACACTGCTTCTACTCCATTCTACACATTTTATTGTATTTTCATTTTCATTTAGTTATTTCTTAAAAATGTCTCTTGAACCTTCTATTTTGATGCATGTGTTCTGTAGATGTGTGTTGTTTAATCTCTAAATATTTTAATTTTTTTCAGACACCATTCTGTTAATAGTTACAGTTTAATTCAGTTGTCCCCTGAGAACTTATTTTTGCATAATTTCTACTTCTTTTTAAACATTGTTAATGTGTATTATAAGGTCCTGAATTTAGTATATTTTTGTGACTGTCTCATGTGATTTGAAGAGTGCATTTTGCTATTTTTGAATAAGGTGTTCCATAAAGGTTGATTAAATCAAGTCAATTTATACTGCTTATTAATACTATTCAAGTAAACTACATCTTTACAGAATTTCTATTTTCTTGACCTTGTAGTTACTAAAGAAAGTGATGAAGTTTGAACATATACAGTGGATTTGTATAAATGTCCTTTCTGTGTTTTTCAGTTTTTGATGCAGACGTTTGATGCTCTATTGTTGAGTGTACACCTTAAGGATAGTTAAGTCTTCTTGGGTTCTCCATAAAGACCCATTACGTGAAGATCTTCACAAAATCCCTTTCTTCATCTCTGTTACATTTCCTTGTTCTGAATTCCACTTTCTCAGAAATTAACACAGCTACTCCAGTTTTCTTTTGATTACCATGGTATAACTGGTACTTTACTATTAACTGTGTCTTTACATGTAAAGCAGGTTTCTATTTTCATCCACTCTTTAATAAAACTACCTCTTTTAATTAGTATATTTCAATCATATTCAGTGACTATTGATATAGTTGGTTTCATATCTATCATATTTTCACCATTTGCTGTTGACTGCCTGACTGTACTTGTTCTTTCTTTATTTTCCTTTCATTTTTTTTTTCCTGACTTCTCAGGGTCTAATTGAGCACTTTTTGAGATTTAGTCATATCTCTTCTATTAGTATGTCAAATATTCTCATTTTTTTTAGTATTTGCCCTAGAATTTGCAATATACATTTACAGACAATATAAGTCTATTTTCAAATAACACTATACCACTTCATGAGTACTACAAGTACCTTATAACAGATAATTTCCTGGCCTTCTCTCTTAGACCTTAAAGATTGCTCTCATTTATTTTTATTACCAGTATGCTATAGTTGCACAATACATTGTTACCATCATTTACCTATTTATTCTGATGCAATACTTTTCCAATTTTTATACAGACTAGATTTTCTGAATTTTATTATTACTCTATTTTCTTACTGAAGAAAACTTCAATATTTCTTTCATGACATGTGATAAATTTCCTGTTTTGTTTGTCTGAAAATTTCTTTATATTTCCTTCACTTTTGAAGGATAATTTCCCTGGATGTAGAATTCTAAGTTGTTTTCCTTTTTTCTTTCTACACTTGAAATATTTCATTCCATTCTCCTTTGTATGCTTGGATTCTGACAAGTGTTCCACTACCATTTTTATGTTGTTCCCTTTATAGGCAAAGGTTTATCTCTACCCACTTGCCACTTTTTAAAAATTCTTTTATTTAAATTCAATTAGCCAACATATAGTATATCCTTAGTTTCAGGCGTAGTGTTCAATTTTTAGTCTGTTGCATATAATACCCAGTGTTCATCACATCATGTGATGTCCATCACCCAGTCCCCAGTTTCTTTTAAATTTCCCTCTTTGTTTTATTTCACTGCAGGTGAAATAAAACAAAGATATATCTAAATGTAGATTTACATATAAATTCCCTGGGATCTGTAATTTAGGATTGGAGATTAATTTTCAACTTGTTGGATTTACTACTTCAATATATCTCCTTCATCCTTTTTTTCTTCTACTTTTAGTATTTCAGTTATGAATATCTAACACTTGTAAAGTTGCAACATTGTTTTTAGATGTTCTCTTTTTTATTCATTTTTTGTCTCTTGATATGTCAGTTTGTAATTTTCTACTGATATAATCTTAAACTCATTGATTCTTTCCTCTGTTATATCCTATACATTGATGAGCCTTTGAGAATAATTTTTCATTTCTAGTCCAGTATATATAATTTCCAATGTATTTTTAAATCTTTCTTACTGTTCTTACTTACTTCCATCTCACTGCTAACATGTCTCATTTGTTCTTACTTGTTGTCTAACTCTTACATGAAAGTCCTTAAAATTTCAGTCATAGTTATTTATAATCTCATGCCCAATAATTCAAAAATGTGTGCCATATCTGAATTTCATTTTGATGCTTGCTTTGTCTCTCAGGCTTTTTTCTTATCTTTCAGCATGACTTGTATTTTTTTCTATTTTTAATTGAAAAGCAGTCATGATATATAGGGTATTAAGAAATAGAGTAAATAAATATTTAATGTTAGATTTTATGTTAATCCAGCTAAGAGTATGGCTGGGTTTTGTATTTCCTATAACTGTGGGCAACAAGGATTTTAAATTCCTCTAGAGTCCTTGTTTTTGTCTTCCATGTTATCTTTGGTTTCCCTGAGAGATACCTATAAAGCCTGAGATTTATAGCTTTTTCAGCTGATTTTCTGTTGTGTTAGTGCCCTATTTAAGTTGTAGTAAGGAGTGGAGGAGAGGAAAGATTCTACAATATAATGTTTAAATATCAGTCTTTTAGTGGGCCTGTGTTTCTGAGTTATAATCTGTACAAGCATTTTTTGTCTTTCCCTTCCTAACATTCCTCTCACAACCTCCCTTTACATGAGATGAGAAAGCTAGAGAGAGCTCCAGTTGGGTAATTTGTCTTTCAACTATGTGAGATAAGTAAAGTATTTTCTTATTATTAAAATATAGTTGACATACAACGTAATAGTAGCTTCAGATGTACCACACAGTGATTTGACAATTCTATACATTATGCAATGTTCACCATAAGTGTTGTTACCACCTGTCACCATATGTTGCTACAATATTATTGGGTATATTCCCAATGCTGTACTTATCAAAGCTGTGACTTACTTATTTCATAACTTGAAGTTTGTATCTCTTTATGTCCTTCACTTATTTCTCCCATCCTCCTACCCCTCCCCACTGGCAGTCACCTACCTGTTTGCTCTCTGTATTTATAAGATGCTTGCAAATCATATATCTGATAAGGGGTTAATAACCAAAATATATAAAGAACTTATACAACTCAACACCAAAGAACAACAACAAATAGTTTAAATAAAAAATGGATACTAAGAAGGCATACAGGTGGCCAACAGAGAGCTGAAAAGATGCTTAACATCACTAATCATCAGTGAAATGCAAATCAAAACCACAATGAGATATTAATTCTCAGACTAGCTGTCAGAACAGCTAGTTTTAAAAATATAAGAAATAAGTGTTGGCAAGGATGTGGAGTGAAGAAAATCCTCTTGCACTGTTAGTGGGAATATAATTGGTACAACCATTATGGAAAATTCTGGGTGTTCCTCAGAAAATTAAAAATAGAATTACCATATGATCCAGTAATGCCAATACTGGATATTTAAAACAAAACAAAACAAAACAACAACAACAACAAAAAACTCTAGTAATGTCTTTTTAATGCAGAATAGGGCTGTAGAGAATGCACTGGGTATGTTCCAAAATGGTTACTTTTCGCCTTTCCCTGTCAGAGACTTGAGATGACTAATACAATTTATGTGCTCCTACCAGTTTATGGCTCTAACATTTTCTTTCATGTAAGCTAATCTCATTTGTGTTTCTTGTATTTATCTGTTTCTGTTTGTTTCTCTCTGTTTCTTTTTCTCCTGACTTGTCCTACTGCCTCAATCCTCTGTTAGGTACAAAAAGTTGTTTATTCTCAGTTTTTTTTTCAGTTTTTTTTTTTCTTGCTGTAATAAAGTGAGTGACAACTTACAAGTTGTTTTCATGTTGGCGCAACTACATAAATTCATTGTCATTTGACCACTTCAGTTTCTTAGACATATGTATATAAGCATATATGCATAGAGAGACCTATATATGTTTATATATACAGGTATAATTTCAAAATATGTTACTTCTCCTTGTAGCATTTTTTAAAAAAGATTTTATTTATTTATCTGAGAGAGAGAGAGAGATAGTGAGAGAGAGCAAGAGTGGGGGCAAGAGAGAGGGAGAAGCAGACACCCTGCTGAGCAGGGATTCCCCCCCCATTGAGGGGGTCCATCCCAGGACCCTGGGATCATGACCTGAGCCAAAGGCAGACACTTAACTGACTGAGCCACCCAGGTGCCCCCTTTAAGTATGTTTTCAAAAGTATTATGCTATAACACAACATTTAAAGAATAATTGATTTTATATCCATAAATGTACTGGTACAGAGCATCAGGGCTAATATTTAATATTAGTACAACAAGTATTTATTTACAACTGGAGGAATAGCTATAATTTGTAAACTGTATTTCAAAGCAAAACTAAATGCTTTATGGAATATAAAAAATGAATATAACTCAGAAGTAAATGAATCATTATTTTATTTAACATCGATGCACATGCAGAAGGCATTTACCTTACAGCAACAAAGTAGAATGTGTGTCCTCCAAATGGGAAAAGAAATTCCCAGATACAGTATTAAAGCACTCTGTTATGAAATATTGCAACATCGATACACAATGCTACAAAGGATGATATCTTTGAAATATTTCATACACTATGTATAAGAAGTTATTCAGAAGAGTTGGACTCTAAAATTTGAGGAGTATCTTAAGCAGTTTATTTTGTTTAATCATGGATAAGACCCTAAATGTCCTTTCAGAAAGGGTAAGAATAATTTCCAGTCATAATACATGGTCTAAAATGTAACAAGGCCATGCTTAACTTCAAAGGAGGAGGGAAACTTCAATCCTACCACATAAAACAGAGTACTATGAGTATATCTATGAAACCTTTATCACTATGTTTTGCTGGACACAAGCTGTACCTACTAAACATTTGATAAAATTAAACATTAATTTATATTTTCTATCTTAAATTACACTTGATAAAATATATTAAGACATTTCAATATTTCACTAAGCATACAGATATTAACTAAGAAAATATGTATGCATTATTTGATTAAAAAACAGCTAGTTTTAATCTGTCACTGATAATAGCAGAACATTGTTTGACAAAAGATGTAATATAGCAATTTCTCATCCCGTTTAAAATTCATGAAGCCATATCTTGAAAGACAAATGCTTATTAATTTCTAAATTGCTTTATTGACTCTAATGACAAAAATGCAGGCTTCATAGGCTGCAGTACAATTACAATTAAAGTGAATTTTTTATTGCCTTTTTATTTGGACAGATAGTTTTGAGTAATTTCAATCTTGTAATTCTTTTATTATACTGGATTATTGAAGAAAGTAAGCATTTCTCAAATAAACACATTTCCCAAGAAAAGATGCTTTTAGTTTATTACGATACCACATTATATCAAATATATGAGCCTCTATGTAGTAACTGAGGAAAAAATGACAGGACTGTAAACAGCCTACCTCTTATACTTTTCTATGTGAAGCATAGCAAATCACATGATAGAGTCTATTTCCCTGTTTCTTAAATCTAGGTTGGACTTGTGACTTGCATTAGCCAATGGAATTGCATCACAACTGAAACAGTGCCATATCAGAGCCTGCAAAGTGTAAGGAAGTTTGTGTGCTTCAGCAGCTTGTCTTTACTTATCTGCCATAGTAAGGCAACAAGACCAGACCAGGTTAATCTGCTAGTAGATGAGGAACCATATATAAATGGGCTGAGTCAACCCAACTCTACTCCCTAACTCAGTTGGACTATCCTACCAGGCTATAGCCAACCCTCCAGCTGACCATAACTGCATGAGTAAGACTAAAAGAATCAGCCTGAATGAGAAAAATCATCCAGCTAATGAATAAAGTCCTAGGCAATAAACAAACAAACAAACAAACACACAAACATTTGTTGCGGAATGCCACTGAAGTTTTGTGATTGTTCGATATATAGCATTAATTGTGGCCATAAATAATTCAAACAATTTTACATGCTGTTGAGAATTTGGCTCTTGGAAGTATTTAGTGTTAGTTAATGCACACATGCAGGGATATTTCAGCTATATAAACTTTCTTTCCAGTAAATTTATTTTTATTAAAATATGTACTTAAATAGGCCAAGCTTCATGATCTTGAAATATATAAAGTTTTATGGGCAACATAGATATATAAAGAGCACGGATTTTATAATATTTCAATCATATAGTATGTCTTTATTGCTAGTTTTTTTTTTTTGCTTCCCAGCATCATTTATTGTACATTATATAAAAATGAAACTCTTGATTTACATTAAACCATTGATTTTATTCAACTGGAAAAAGAATGACTTAATTATATGTTATTCTCATTAGCTCCTGCAATTGTTATTCAGAATGTCTGATTTTTTACTGTGTTAATTTCTGCTTGTTAAGGAATAAACAGGATCATAGAGAAACATAAATGGATAAATGAGAGGAAGTGTTGTTTGTTTTCCATGTTAATATATTTTAAGAGAAATGCATATTTTTAATCCTAAAATTTATTGGTATTCCTAACCCGATTAATGTCTCAAATGGTATTTGTTGAATGACTCACTTAATGAATAAAGAATGAATGAATTTCAGAGATATTCATTTCTTGTAGTATAACTGATATATCTTTGGAATGATTTTTGAGATTCTTGTTAACTGCAATCCACTTCATTAAAGCAATATATCTGATATTAATTACTTAACATATGACAGTTTTACAGGCATATATTTTTTGGAGTTTGATAATGTAAAAAGAGAGAGAGAGCGAGAGAGAAAACAAAATTTAGGTAAAGTAATATAAATTTATTGGCTTATGAAATTGAAAAATGAGAAGTAAAAAAGATACATTGAGAAAAAGTGGATCCCAGGATGATTTGAGTGCTCAAATTGAGTTAACTGCTCCCAACACTGGTGGAAGAATTACTGTCACCTTTTTGACAACCTCAACAAAATTACATAGAGTAAAAGAGAGAAACTTCTAAAAGTAAAATATCCTAAGAAGAAAAAAACAAAAAAAAAAACGAAAAACACATTTAGTACAATGCATTTCTTATTTGATCATTTTGGTAAGTACTTTTTTTTTTTCCCCCAATTAATAGGTTAGAAGACTGAGATAGGATTAGAACACTGGTATAACTCCAGACAGTCTTAAAGATTACACACAATGAATTTTTCAGGGGTTACAAACTTGTCTTAATTACTGTTATTTTATCAAAATAATATGGAGAGATTAGGAATACATTTAGTAACAAAATTTGGCATCTGTTTTGGTGAGTTTTGATAAAAATATACCTATATAAAATATCTTTGTGTACATATGAATATTTAAAATTAAAACAAAATAGTTTACATTAGTATGCAGTTGTATGGTCTTCAAAAGTTTTGCTTGCAACCAACTTAAAAGAATTTTTGAAAAATTAAGTATCTAGTTAACAATTTTAAAATTACTATCTAGATATTTCTTATAGATGAAAATAAATTTGATTCTTGCTAATAAAAGATACAAATCATTAAAATTTTTATAGTGGTAATAAGAGGATTTATATTTGAAACAAATATTTAATGGTATGATTTTATTAGTGTGTTTTAACCACCTATTGAGATAAGCAGAAAGAATTAGAAATTATTTGTGTAAACATTATATATATATAATTTTTATTTAATAATATAATTTTATATTGAATAAAATATATATTTATAGTATATATAGTATATATACTATATATATATTTTATTTATATATTCATAATACTATATATAATATATTTATATAACTATTTTATATATATTTTTATATATAACTATAACTATATGTGTGTGTGATTTATATATATATATATATATGGTGTGTGTGTGTGTGTGTGTGTGTGTGTGTGTATATATATATATATATATATATATATATATATATACCATATTTATATGGTTTATGCAATGTGTCTTGAAGAACAAGATCCTGCAGAACATTCCATGTATATTTAAAAGAATCACATCAGGTGGTTGCTTTGGTTTTTTTCTCAACTTAAACTTTCCCAGTGAGTTCCACAATACTCTGATACTAATGCTGAGTCTCACTCCAGGTAAGTACTTTTAAATCACATAATGGTAGAAAGCTTTATGACTTATGTTTTTGTTTTGTTTTGTTTTTAAGATTTATTTACTTATTTGAGGCAGAGAGAGAGCACACGAGCAGGGGGCGAGGGAGAGGGAGAGAAGTAGATTCACTGCTGAACATGGAGCCTGACTCAGGGCTTGATCTCATGACCTCAGGATTATGACCTGTGCTGAAACCAGTATTCAGACACTCAATTAACTGAGCCACCCAGGTGCTCCTATGAGTTTATGTTCTTAATTAGCTATATAATAAATGTCTCTAAAACTAAACTTTAATTATATCTTTTTGCTTGGCACACATAAAATTTTACTTCCCAAAATAAGCACTTCATGAAGACTTGAAATGGATGAGGAAGAGTATAGTTGAAGAAGACAGGCAGAATAAAATGTGGCAGGCAGAATAAAAACGTCCTAAAGAAGTCCATGTTCTGGGCACCTGGGTGGCTCAGTGGGTTAAAGCCTCTGCCATCAGCTCAGGTTATGATCCCAGAGTCATGGAATGGAGCCTCACATCGGGCTTTCTGCTCAGCAGGGAGCCTGCTTCCTCCCCTCTCTCTGCCTGCCTCTCTGCCTACTTGTGATCTCTGTCAAATAAATAAAATCTTAAAAAAAAAAAAAAAGAAAGAAAAAAGAAGTCCATGTTCTAATTTCCAGTATTTGTGAATTTTTATTTTACAAAGCAAAGGGGTTGGCAATATGGTTAAGGATCTTAAAATGGGAGATTACACTGAATTATGTAGGTAGGTTCAATATAAGGACAAAGGTCCTTAAATGATAGAAGAAAGGCGGAAGAGGAAGAAAGGTGGGTTGATGGAAGCAGAGGTTAGGAGATACAATTGGTTTTCCAGCTAAAAGAGGGCCACAAGCCAAGGAATGAAAACATCCCCTATAAGGTGGAAAATACATGGAAAAAAGTTCTTTCCTAAAGCCTCAAGAAGGCGTGTATACCTTCCAATACATTTTAGATTTCTGACCTTCACAACTGGAAGAAAGCATATTTATGTTTTTTTAAGATCTAACAATGGTAATTTGTTACAGCATCAATAGGTAAGTAATACATGTATTTGGATAAAATGGGAAACTACTGTGAGCAAGGCTGATTCTCAGATAATGAGTTTTTCAAAATATCATATATCAAATTATGTATTTGGAAAATTATTTCACCTGAAGAGTCTTTGTGTGTAACAATGGAGCATATTTACCAGAGTTTGGAGACTAACCAAGGAGCATAAAACTAATGAAAGCATGGACTCTGTGGTCAGATTTCCATGGTTAAATTAAATCTATGATACTTTCTAGTTTCAGGACCTCATGAAAATTACCTGCTCTCTCCATGTCTGAATCTTTGATACTTTTTGGTTCTTAACCTCACGAAAATTACCTCTCTCTGTCTCAGTTCCCTAACTTTTGAAATTCAGAACATTATGAATTCCTAATAATTCTGATAAGCAGATTAAATGTAAAAAAAAATACATAAGCAAAGCACTTTTAAGAAAATCTGCCACCAAATTTACTAGTAACTGAAATAAATTTCTTAACAATTATTTATTATAAGTATAATCATTACTAATTATTGAAGACATATGTAAAACATGAGATATAATGTTTTCTGTTAAAATTGGAATACAATTGAATAATTACAAACAAGGAATGAGTTGGACAGCATAATACATCCTGCCATGAGTTAAAATGATTCATATGTCATGAAAAATACTTTTTCACTTTGTTTTAATCATAGTTTTAATCACTCATTCTCAACTTAAATACTTTCAGGAACCTATTTTCATGAAATAATCATACACTCAGATTACATCAGGCATGACTATTTTCATAGTATTATTTTACAAAATAGTAGAAACATATTGCAAACAAGATAAACAGAGACAGTTTATATGATAGGATATTATGTATCCTTTAAACATTGTACTCCTAAAGACATCTTTCCAGCATGATTAAAGAATACACAAATAAATAAAATAGTTAAATTATACATTCCAGAAAGGAAAATAATAAAATAGTACTAGCTGATATTTCTCAATGATAGACTTTATAAAAAGTATTTTACATAATTTTCACAGTTTTCTACCTTTAAAATATTTATTTAGTTTTTACTTAATTCACTATAATAGAAAATCAAATATGTTGACTAATAAATCATAAATCCTTTAAATGTCTTAAATTTAATACAGGTTCAAAATTACATATTTGATTAAAATAATACAACATCTCTATGAGTAATATGTATTATCTCATAGAAGAATAGTAGTTCTCAATTGTAACTGTGAAGCAGAATGAAAAAGAAACCTTAAACAGAACAAAAACATGATAAACAATCAAATGACAACATTACCCCAATCCCAGGGTTACTGATTCAACTCTTCTTGGGATGGGACAGACACATACGCTCACATTTCCAGTAATTATAATCAGTTCTGAGAAGTAGCTTAGAGTTTTACCAACATTTGTAAAAACAAAAAAACCCACAAAAACAAAAAAACCACAAAAACACTAAACAAAAAACAAAAACTGTTAGTGGGTCTTCACTGTAAAGTTTTTTTTTTTTAAGTATTTGTAATAAATAATTTTGATTAAATTATTTTGTTTTACTATGCATTATGGTATTATCCAAAAAAACAAGATGCTTTATTGGGAACCCGAATGATTTTTAAGAACATGAAGAATTTCTGAGACAAAGAAGTTTGATACTACTGCTATAGGTCATAGTCTGGTAATCTCATAGAAAAAAAATTACTTATTTCTAGGCTTCCTACTAATTATAATCTACTATTCAGTTTGTTGAACTCACATGTTACAATAAAGCTATTCTGAAAGTGAACAGGGTAAAAATTTGATGAGTGGGAAGATTAAGAACTACTTCAAAAGATACAAAATAAATAGGTCACTTAACTAGTTAAATGTTACATATTTCTGAAATTCAAATGCAGCCAAAATAAGAACACAGGGAAAAATCAATAGAAACACTTTTTAAAAAATTATTAGATTTGAATAATATAAACTATATTATGACTCTATAAAAAACATGATGAACTCCCTGACATTTTGAAAACTGCTATTATATAGTCAACTAATTAACCAAGTAAGATTAAAGAAATATAATGGTAAATATTTGTATGTTTTCAATGATCTTTTTAACAGATGATGCTGATACAGTACTCTAAAGACATTTTAGAAAATTATTAGTCCTTTGAGTCAAAGAAATTTATTACTTAATTTATATGAAGAAATATGTTTGAGTTCTTCTCGGAAACTTAATTACTCTTATTGAGCAATCTGGAAAGGAGAACGAATTATATCTAAGTTTTTCATCCAAATGCACTGTACGTTTTTGAGATCTAAGATATATGCCAAAATAACTGTCCCTCAAGTAAAAACAAGAGTGCAGAATTTTGTTTCCTAACAGACTTCATTCCAAAACAAAACAAAACAAAACAAAACAAAAAGGAATGTGAAATTAATTTAACTGGCCAAGTAGTTTGATTCTTTTTTTTTTTTTTTAAGATTTTATTTATTTATTTGACAGAGAGAGATCATAAGTAGACAGAGAGGCAGGCAGAGACAGAGAGAGAGAGAGGGAAGCAGGCTCCCCGTCAAGCAGAGAGCCCGATGTGGGGCTCGATCCCAGGACCCTGAGATCATGACCTGAGCTGAAGGCAGCGGCTTAACCCACTGAGCCACCCAGGCGCCCCTAGTTTGATTCTTCTATTGAGATTTGCCAGAAACTCCATGTTATCTTTACCTGCAACTCTTATTTCTATCATCTTATCTCCTGCAAGATCATATGGCTCAAGTGTCAAGGTTACTTGCTACAGAATACTTTATTGCTCTGTCCCTACTCAAAACTGGCAGTTGTCCAGGTCACCTGATAAGTGTGTCAGGGCAATATTTACTATATGCAAAATCCAAAGAGGGCTACCAGGTGCTCCACTTCTTTATTTCTGGTGGGAAGGGCAAGGTGCAATAGTATATCATTTAACTTGTAGGGGATATCTTGGTGTACCTAACAGCTACAGATCTTTAAATCTTCACTAAGGTGGGGCTCCCCTAAATTTTTGTGTTTTATAATATTTCACCTAGCATTCATGGGTCTAGCTGAGCAAGCAAAGCACTTGCTAATTACTGTTCCTAGATTTAATTTACATAGTTTTATTTTTTTGGTTCCCAAATAGCAAGAAATCAAGTGCAAAAACAGAATTATCTGTCGATGTAAAGGAAAAACTGTGTTAACTGGTTTTACACTTGGTTAAGTTTACAGTCGTCTTTGACATCCACTATAATCCATGTGATTATTGAAGGGTAGAACTGATGAATTATAAACAGTTTTGATGGGGCAGCATTATCAAAAATAACAAAATTATGGAAAGACCCCAAATGTCTATTGACAGATGAATGGATAAAGAAGATATGTTGTGTGTATGTATGTATGTATGTATGTATCTATCTATAGATAAATATATATTACTCAGCCATAATGAATGAAATCTTGTCATTTGCAATGACAATGGATGGAGCTAGACTGCATTATGCTAACTGAAATAAATCAGTCAGAGAAAGACAGATATAATATGGTTTCATTCATTATAGGATATGAGACAAAAGAAATGAATGAAGGGGGAAAAAAGAAAGAGAGAAAGGCAAACCAAGGCAAGACTCTTAACTATTGAGAATAAACTGATGGTTATCAGAGGGGAGATGGCAGGAGGATGGGTTAAATGGGTGATGGGAATTAAAGAGAGCGCTTGTGATGAGCACCAGGTGTTGTTACATAAGTAATGAATCACTAAATTCTATACCTGAAACTAACATTACACTGTATGTTAATTAACTGGAATGTAAATACAATCTTGAGGAACAAGAAAAAGTTATGATGGGGAACATTATCCTCCAATTAGGTAAGTATTTAAGACTGGCTGATCTCGGTCATTTTACCTAAATTCTATTTAGTGCTTCCAATTTTCTACCTTACTCAGGAGTAAGGAAGATTCAGGAGCTTCTATTTGACATTTTCTACTATAATGACTTTTTTTCTCATGACAGAGAATTAACTTGAAGGTTCAGCCAGCTGTCGAATGTACCAATCTTGATTAATACCTCAGGACAATGCAGGGCCATAAATTTAGGGCTGTGATTACCAAGAAATGGATTTGGGCCACTCCTTTTACCATCTGTCCCTATACCTACTAGGGAACTGTGGTAGTATTTCTGCTTTTCTGTTGTCCTTGTCCTTTATGTAAAATCTCTTGAAATTGTTGGGTCTTATTTTTCCCAATGAATAGTTACTCTGCTAAATGGTTGTAAGTGACTTCAGAGAATATCTGGGGGTAAGCACTATCATATACACTTAATGAGATGTTTTAGTGATCTTCCTCAATGTGCCTTAACCCTCTGTTCAACTATGTTCTTCAGTCCTGGAAACTGGAATTTGAATGAGATATATGTACTGAAAGCAGACTTGGGCTCATTAACTCTTGAACAGTTTTTGTTACATAGATTAAGCCGTATCCTCACTAGCAGCTTATATACTTGATACCTAGGAATCCCATGGTCTGCTAGTCATCCCCATAGATCTCTGTGAGTTATTCCAGCTTTCCTACTTGTCGCAGTAGCCATATAAATCATGTATCTGATAGGTAAGTGTTGCCACCAGGCTTCCGCTTTCTGGAATCTTATTATCATTATTGACATGTAGGAGCCCAGCTGCATAACAACTTCTCCTATTACCAACCTGTCTGCAAAGGACAGAAAACACTATTTTTGTTAGTGATTCCAGGTGCTCTATCATTAGCACACTGTTTGTTTTAGAGAAAGACATATCCTCTGGATCCTCCAAAGAAATAGAATTAACCAATAGGTCCTCTAGTCTCATAAATCTCTACTGGCATGGTACCCAGCTGAGATGCGACTTCATAATGTGCCAAGGCATATTTTCCATTTCCACCTCATTTACCATAGACCATTTTTTTTTTGGTATGTGTTTGTCTTGTTTTGTTTAATTTTGCTTTGTTCAAGATTAAAAAAAAAAAAAATCCAAGCAGCGTAATAAGATCTGCTCAAGGATGTTAAATCCTAGCTTACAAGAAGGAATCCCTATTAGTAAATATCTTATATTAGACATATTTGCCTCACCACTTCATTCTAGTAACCCAAGATCCATTTCCAGTTGTATTTTTCTGTCTTATATGAATATATTAGCCTGAACTTGCAGCTCTTTTGTAGCTTATATCCTTTCTCCTGAAACATGCAATGATTGCTAAGTAAGGCCATGCTGAGATTTGATACTAGCTCTTGATCTAGAATATCTTACTAAATATTAGGGCAACCTTTGAAGAACATTACTTGAGACATCCACCTAGTAGAGGCTTCTTTCTACATGTTGTCAAAGCATAAGTAGGGTTTGGGGTTTAGAGATAAGGCTTCTCAAACAGGTCTAAAAAGACGTCCCCATCCCAGATGTTAGGGTCTAACAGGTTCTATCAGAGTCAAGGCTTTAGTGAATTTTTAGAGGTTTGAATAAGCCTCCTTTGCAATTCTACTCTCTGAAATCAGGTCCTGTGCCCTGTTACAGTCAATGGGGTATGCGAAATCTTTAAATCCTTTCACAGAGGACTTGTGGTTTTCATAGAATTTCTGATTTTCATAGTTTACTGATTTGATGATTGGTTGGCTTGTACCTATTATCTTCTTCCTTGAGTACATCAGTGGCACGTAACAAAACTCAGCCCTCCAGTGCTAGCATCCTCACAACTCTCATGTCCATCATTTTCTCAAATGCAAGGAAGGTTGCATAAGTCAGCATGACTCCTTTCACCTGTATCCTGTCCTAATTTCACACATGTAGGAGCCTTATAAACTCCAATGTTGCAGCATGCCAGCACTTCTAAACACACCACTTACCACCAGAATGTGGTTCCATAGTCATCTTGCTGACAAGTAATTCAATTCCATTATCTCCTCATGGGTTTCTGCTTCCTTGGATCATTTCTAGTACCAAATTAGTAGAGGCACCCCTGGAAGCAAGTACACAAGTATACAAGACCAGATTCTTTGTTTGGGAGGCACAGAAAACAATAGCAGAAGGATAGAGAAGTAATACAGTGAAGGAAAGGCAGCCAAAATAGAGGAGTTATTAAACCAGTTACCAAAGTTGATGAGCTTAATCCAGTTGGGGAAGAGGGCAAACCCCGACAATTACTGCTGCTGCTGTTGCTTCTGCTGCTGCTGCTGCTTCTTCCTCTTCTTCTTCTTCTGCTTCTCATTATTATTATTATTATCATTATCATCATCAAGTAAGATGAAATATAGAAATAATCATCAGCATATCTAGTAAGACACTAAAATTTTAAAAACATTTTTATTAGTATATTTAGAATTGAACAAGAGCCCCAATAATGTTGGTTGAGTTGTTACTATATTCTGTTTCATGAAGACTATTCCGATGTCTAATTGTGCTTCATAAAAATGAAGACTGTAAGCTGAATATGAAATTCATTTTAAGGCTTAACAAATCTGAAATATTATAAACTGTATTAAAGAGTATCTATGTACTCTCTTGGTCTAGTCCTTTTTTTAAGTCAGAGGAAAGAGCTTAACTTTGACTTTTGGCAGAAAGAGGTTTGCACGTAGAAGATAATCATATTTGTCACTTTAATCATATGTTTGTTTCAGGGGGCTTTGTTTCAGAAACATTGATAATTCAGTCCATGTGTGTGTTTGCATTTGTTAATGTGTACATAGAAATAATTTTGAACATTATTGTAAATACTTGCTTAACTTGTTCAAAAGAATAAATACTATGTGACAGTATATTCATTATATTATGATTGTTATATTTTGATAAGTGTCCCAAGTTCTTAAGTATTGGAATTCATTTCCTATTTGTCCTCTATGTGGCTTCCTGTTCTCTGCTTTCTCTTTCTTTCTCCTTTTTCACTATTGTTCTTTCTCCCTCTCCCTCTCTCTTTTCCTTTCCCTTTCATGCTCATCCTCCAGTTCAGTGTACTTGCTTTCCCACATGCATATTAAAAAAAATACACAATAAAAATATGGTTGTAGAAAGTAACATAGACCAAAGCAAAAGTTCAAAAAATTATTTGTATGCATTTGTTACATTTTGTGTATATTTAGAAAGAATGTATTTCCCTTCCTAAGAATATTATTTCTTTTACTTATGTAGATTATTTAAAATTTACATTTTCAATTCCTTAAGTAATTTTAATATAGTAGTGGAACTTAGAATTATTTTTTAAATATACTATTAAAGAAACTATCACACCTACATCGTATTTATTATTGTACTTCCTTCCACTAATCAAATCTTAAAGGAAGCACATATAGGGGCACCTGGGTGGCTCAGTGGGTTAAAGCCTCTGCCTTCGGCTCAGGTCATGATCCCAGGGTCCTGGGATCGAGCCCCGCATCGGGCTCTCTGCTCAGCAGGAAGCCTGCTTCCTCCTCTCGCTGTCTGCCTCTCTGCCTGCTTGTGATCTCTGTCTGTCAAATAAATAAACAAAATCTTTAAAAAAAAAAAATAAAGGAAGCACATATACCTAACTATAAAATGTTAAGTATACTTAGTTATATGAGGTTACTTGTAAGAAGTATCATTTTTTTGGCATATCTAATATATTGCAAAATGCAGATTTATTTTCTGTGTTAGAAAGAAAGAGAAATCTGATAAGCCCACTCTCTTGCTTCAAAGCCTTTTGTACCTCCCCCGTGCTCTAAGAATTGTTTCTAAAATCTGTTATAGTGAGTGGTGGGAGGTGGCTTGCATTACCAGGTAAAACATTGCATTGGCTAAGTGTAGGCTCACATCGCACCACTCACTATAATGTCTCACTGGGTCCTCAGTGTTCTTTAAAACAAAATAAATTTAATTTAGAAAACTTTAAAGACTTTCTAACACACATAGCAAAGAAAATCCAAATTTCTTACCATGAACTTAAATGTCTTACATGCCCTGGCTTCTAATTCTCTTCTGTTTCACACTGCCTTCTGTTCACTCTGTGACAACCACACAGAACTTCTTTCAGTTTATCAAATCAGTCCAGCTTCTTTTGCCACAGAGCCTTTGTATTTTGTGTTCTAACCCCTCAAACTCTTTTTTTAGTTATTTTATTTAAATTCACTTAGTTAACATATAGTGTATCATTAGTTTCAGATGTAGAGTTCAGTAATTAATCAGTTGCATACAACACCCAGTGTTTATTACATCATGTGCCCTTCTTAATGTCCATCAATCAGTTACCCTATCCCCCCTGCACCTCCCCTAGAGCAAGCTTCAGTTAGAGTTGCGAAGATTCTCTTTGGGTTTGTCTCCCCTCTGATTTCATCTTATTTTCCTTTTCCCTCCCTTCCCTTCTGATCCTCTTTTTTTGTTTCTTAAATTCCACAACTGTCTTTCTTTGATTGGCTTATTTTGTTCAACATGATACCCTCCAGTTCCACACATGTTGATGTAAATGGTAAGATTTCATCCTTTTGATGGCTCTGTAGTATTCCACTGTATGTATGTATGTATGTGCACATCACATCTTCATCCATTCGTCTGTCGATGGACATCTGGGCTCTTTCCATAATTTGGCTATTGTGGACATTGCTGCTATAAACACTGGGATGCAGCTGCCCCTTCAGATCACAAAGTTTGTATCCTTTGGGTAAATACCCAATAGTGCAATTGCTGGGTTGGTCATAGAGTAGCTCTATTTTTAACTTCTTGAGGAACCTCCATACTGTTTTCCAGAGTGGCTGCACCAGCTTGCATCCTCAACAACAGTATAAGAATGTTTCCCTTTCTCTGCATCCTCGCCAACATTTTTTGTTTCCTGACTTGTTAATTTTAGCCATTCTGGCTAGCGTGAGGTGGTATCTCATTGTGGTTTTGATTTGTATTTCTCTGATGTCAAATGATGTTGAGCATTTTTTCACGTGTCTATTCAACAAATGGTGTTGGGAAAATTGGACAGCCACATGCAGAAGAATGAAACTGGACCATTCTCTGATGCCATACACAAAGATAAACTCAAAATGGGTGAAAGACCTAAATGTGAGACTGGACGCCATCAAAATCTTAGAGGAGAACACAGGCAACAACCTCTCTGACCTTGGCTGCAACAACCCTTGCTAGACATATAGGCAAAAGCCAGGGAAACAAAGCCAAAAATGAACTATTGGGACTTCATCAAGATAAAAAGCTTTTGCACAGGAAAGGAAATGCTTAGCAAAACTGAAAGACAACACATGGAATGGGAGAAGATATCTGCAAATGACGTATCAGATAAAGGGTTAATATCCAAGACCTAAGAAGAACTTATTAAAATCAACCCCCCAAAAAACAAATAACTCAATCAAGAAATGGGCAGAAGACATGAACAGACATTGCTCTCACCCCTCAAACTCTTGGCATGGATTCCTCTCAAAGTCTAGAAGAGCTCAAAAGTTACTTCTTCAGAGGCAACTTCACTGTTCACTCTGTTTAATGCAGTTAAACCACCTAACCACATAATAGCATAAGTAGCATAAATAGAAATTAATAGAAAATAATAGCATAAATAGCATAAATAAATATATGTGTTACATATATACATGGGAGTTGTGCATACGCATCTATGTGTGATTATATGTGCACACACAAACATACACATTCTATCTTTTCCCTTTAACATGTAAGCTCTGTGAGTGTATAAGAGTAGGTATCTTGTCTGTATTATCCACTATCATATATCTCAAATCTAACAAAGAAAGATACTTGATATAATATTAGATGGGTTAAAAAAAAGTTAAATTTAGATGACTCTCTCTGTGTATCATATCTGTGGTTTCACCATGTACAGAGGATTACTTCAGTTAAAGCATGAATGTAAAAATATCAAAATAACCACATATTGAGGGTTTATGTTTTATATTTCTGATTAACTGTCAGCTAAATGATGATTTTAAATAAGTGAGGAGCTTCATGAGGTCAAAGAATTGATTGAAATTTTAAACTGTATAATCAGAATTAGTGCAACTGAGAGTTTATTCATTGAAATCAGTTTATTATTACTTAGCTGTTTATAGAAAGAGAAAATGTGTTCTAAGCATATAATGATTGTTCATTAATTTATAATAGTTAATAGAATGGATTTTATTATAAGAAAAAAACTCCTTGTTAATAAGGGCTCTTTTCACAATGAACATCCAAGTACCAAGTCATGAGAACAGATGGTTCAATCAAGAGAAAGAAATAAAAAATAAAAATCTTCCCTTATTAAATACATCTTCAAACTATTAGTGTGAATTTTGCCCTAATTCTGTAAAAGTTGTATCAATTCTAGGATTGGGATAAATTGGCAAGATATGCAATTAGAAGTCTTATGCAGACTTTAGAAGGCCACATCTGTTGGTGCTCTCATGATCTAATTTAGAAAGATTATCTCAGAACAGATGTTCATGAGTATTTCTAGAAAATAAAATACTTTGATAGCATAAAGTGTACTTATATAAAAAATTTAGGCCAAAGATATCTGTAATAGATTGCTTATATGTCTGAAATGTCAACATAATGTGTTATCATTCCCAAATATTTTAGAATGTATTCCTACAAACAAGGTTTTGTTTTTCCTACTTAACTACAATGCAAGTGTTAAAATCAAGAAATTGTTAACATATTGCTATCATCTAATTCTCAGATACAACTCATACATGCCAACCTTTCCAACAATTCCTTTCAAAGAAGAACATTCCATACCAGAATCATGTGTCGCTCTTTTTTTTTTTTTTTTTTTTCCTACCTAAAGTTTTTTCTGGTCTTTATTTGGCTTTTATGACCTTGACACTTTTGAAGATTATATGCCAGTTATTCTTAGAAAGTCCTTCTATTTAGTTTGCCTGATATTTCCTCATGATTAGTTTTAGGTTATATGTTTTTTGGCAAGAAAATCACAGAATGATTTTTTTTGGTTTTGTTTTGTTTTGTTTTTTGTTTTTCTCACTGCATCCTATTAGGTGGCAGACATTTTATATGTCATATTATTAGAGATGTTAAGTTTTTTGATTAGGGTACACCTGCCAGTCTTCACCATAGTGAAATACCTTTTTCCCTTCATCATTAATAAGTAATTTTAAAATCATGTAATATATCTTGGTTGTTATCAACATTTTAATGGTTTTGCTTATAGACTCAAGGTATCCTATTATTTATAATGGTTTATAATTTTATTACTATCATTATTTTTGCAATGAACGTATTCTGATTTTGCTAGTGGAGGTCCCTCAGATTGGCTTTTATGTCTTTTTGATATGCCCTCATCATTCTTTGAGTACTTCCTTGATTTCTTCTGTAAAGGATATTCTGGGGAACATACTTTTTCTATTTCAGCCTTCAAATCACACATTTCACCAAAAAAGCCCAGGTTATGTTAAGTGGAAAATGATACTATGAAATTAAGATCTAGATTCTATGACACCTGGGTGGTTCAGATGTTTAAGCATCTGCCTTCCGCTCAGGTCATGATCTCAGGGTCCTGGTATTCAGCCCTGCGACAGGCTCCCTGCTCAGCAGGGTGTCTGCTTCTCACTCTTCCTCTGCCTCTCTTTCTGGTTGTGCTCTCTCTGTCTTTCTCTGTCTCTCAAATGAATAAATACAATCTTTAATTTTTTTAAAGTTAAAAAAAAAAAGGATTTAGATCCTATGCATGCTCATTGTAGTCACTGCTCCTAGGTTCTCTCAGCAAACAATACTAGGAAAATGTTTGAGTGCATGTGCACACATACATACACACATTTATATGTCAGTTTATTTACATCGGATTTATACAAAAGGGCGTCCTGTGATTTCCTTTAGAATAAGTGTATATGTAAATAGATAAAATATATCAATCAATACAAGTAATTATGCAGAAAAATCTGTATATGTAACTGAATGTATAGATATGTTTATGTAGCTAAGCAAATGTTCCAGTTATCAATTCATTATCTATAGTCTCTAAACCATTCTTCATTGCCATTTAATGCAGAAAAACTTCTCATATTTCAGAAGCCATGATGGCAAATTTTGCCAGTAGAGGACACTGGAGCTATCACTACGCTCAGGGGCTTTTCATCTGGATTCCAGTGAGCTTCTCCTTTTCTTGCTTCGGTGGAGCTCGAACATCCAGTGAGTTTCAGTGGCACCACCAGCAGTTTCAGTGGCACCTCACAGAAAGTTTCCTAAAGGTAAACAGAGTGACAATCCTCAAGAAAGTCTCCCAGTGAATTCCATGGCATTCCACTTGACTTACCAAGAGCAAGTTCCACGGATGCCTATTTTGTCTTCCAGACCACTTGCAAGTGACAGTTTCTGGGTAAGTTCTGTGGGTACTCAGCCAGTTTCCCATAGTTCAACAGCATTCCTCCTGGGAAGATTGCCTAGCTTTGCGGAAAATTCAACTAGTGCTTCAGCTAGATTTCCAGAAAATTCATCACCATATTGCCTGCAGACAGTCTGCACTTTAATATAGACATAGAAACCTACCTATGCAGATGTGGTCATCCTCCTTTCAATGCCCTAATACTTCATTTCCAGTGGCCTTCCCTATAAACACCCTTTTTGCTGCACATAGCATCTACCACTGTCACAGGTGTCTCTCCTCGGGGATATCATTCTCATACCAGTCAGATTCTGTGCACCAAAGAAGTCTTTTGCAGATGCCTTTCTCACTCTGGGCTTTGACATCTTACGCCAGAATGTCCATTAAGGATACTCTACTCATCCTGGTCAGGATTTGCCACACTGTTCAGTGCTATGATATGTTTCTCTTTCCTACTTAACACAGATCCCTCATTCACTGTCCCAAATAATGGCTGTAGATTCAATTTGGCAGAAAGGAAATGGAAAGGAGTTAAAAAAAAAAGGGGGGGTTATGTCCATTCTTATTTTTGTTTTTGTTTGAAAGGAGGTGATCTTTGATCTATCATTAGTTGATAGATTAATGTTGAAATCTCAAACTATGACAGTGGGTTTGTAAATTTACTCTTTGTCATTTTATCAATTTATCTACCACCGCCTCCATTTTGAGGCATTTTACTAGCTATACCCAGGTAAAAATATCACAATACTTTCTTAGGAAACATAACTTTTCTTACCATGTAGTGGTTTTGTCCATCTCAAATAATAATTTTTGTTGTAAAATTGATATTTCTCAAATTAATTATCTTCTGTAACTTTGCTATTTACCAAATATTCACTCTCTGCTCCCCCAAGGGAGAGATATGCTTTCCTACTCTATTGATGTTAATCTTCACTATATGGTTTGGTTTGGGAAGTGATATTTTGTGGAAGCAATTGTGCTTTTTTTAAAATATTTTATTTATTTATTTGACACAGAGAGAGAGAGAGAGATCACAAGTAGGGAGAGGCAGACAGAGAAATAGAGAGGAGGAAGCAGGCTCCCCACTAAGCAGAGAGCCTAATGCGGGGCTCTATCCCAGGACCCTGATGTCATGACCTGAGCTGAAGACAGAGGCTTAACCCACTGAGCCATCCAGGTGCCCCTGAAGTGATACTTTGTGGAAGTGATAATGTCTGTTCCAAGTAGAGTCTTTAGGAAGTCTGGCAAGTTTCCAACCATCATCTGCCCTCTGCCATGAGAAAATATGCCATAAAAAACATATTCTTCAATTTATATGCAGAGAAGGCCTATGGGTCAGATCTGAACCCAGTATAAACCTGTAACAGAATTTTACCAATCAGCATGAAGTCCAGTGAGATAATAATAATTATTGTTATTATAAGACATGAATATTTTGGGGATTTTTGAAAATAATATTGTACCAAATGCTGGCTAATGTGGTATTTGGTAGGCGAGTGATAAAAGAGGAAAAAAAAAAGAATCCAGAAATTCTGAGATTTGAAATATAAACCCTCAGGAAAATACTGTCACATGTAATATTAAGATCTGTTATATTAAAACACCTGTCTGTTTGTATTGAAGTTGCTGCCAATAAAATGTATTAATTTAAAAGATAAAAAGGACTTAGGTAAAAAAGATTAAGTGTATGTTCCACTAATGTCTTTTTTTGTCTAAAGAATCTGTACTCAAGTCAGGAAAGAAATGGCATTTCTTTCTTTATTTTGTTTTTAATTCTTTTTTCATTTAAATTCAATTAGCCAACATAAGAAATGATATATTTTTTAAAGATTTTATTTATTTGACACAGAGAGAGAGATCACAAGCAGGCAGAGAGGCAGGCAGAGAGAGAGAGAGGGAAGCAGTCTCCCTGCCAAGCAGAGAGCCCAATGCGGGGCTCGATCCCAGGACCCTGAGATCATGACCTGAGCCAAAGGCAGAGGCTTTAACCCACTGAGCCACCCAGGTGCCCCAGAAATGGTATTTCTCAAAAAGAATTGTGGGTGTGGCATAACTGGAATCACATCAACACATTATAACAATTAGGAAAAATCTAATAATATTTTACAATGGATGGATGGCCAAAATAGTCATCTTGGATGAAACTTTGACAATTTGAAAGAGAAATTTATCTTTGAATACACAATATTTTATGAACAGAAACCTGATTGAGAAAGATACCAGCCAACAAGGAGGGGATATTTTTAAATGCTTTTTTCAAATGCATCCAAATGATATGATGAAATAGAAACACTCAGAAATAGAGTCCAAACCAATAAAGAATAATGGCCCAGTAAGCTACTCCCAGGCAGTAATAAAGGTTCAACTCAAGGCAGTTCAAAATTTCTACAGCTATCTGCAGCGTGATTTCCATTCTTCCCCTTTAGTAATAGATCCTTGTTCCATTACCTTGTATTGAATATTTCTTTCCCTTCCTCCCTTTCTCCCTCCCTCCCTCCCTTCCTTCCATCCCTCCTTCCTTCTCTTTATCTCTCTCTCTCTCTCTCCTTGACTCCCTTTTTGAATTTCCAGTTCAAGGAGAACCTCATCTAGAGCTGTTGTAGAAATTACTGAAATATCAAGGACTTTGAGCTATGTGTTTTATTTGGTTGAAGCTTTTGGGATATCTTCCTTGGTTTTCAAATGATTTGTTTTCATATAGAAGAACAGAATTCAAGTATATGTGGCTAACACAGCAGCTTGTGACCAAATATAGTATTTTTAGAAAAGTTCGCTCTTCCCTCCTGTAACTACAAGAAAATCATATATTTCCTTTCCTTACTTATATGTTTGGGTCATGTGACTTGCTTTGACACATAGAATATGGAAGGAGTCATTATAATAGTCATCTTGTGTGTCTGCCTAGATAGGAGATTCCTTTTTTAACCTGTAACCAGGAATGAGAACACACACAGAGTAGACCCAAACCCACCAGATCTCTGAAACAGAGCCATTGCAGTCAACCAGCAAACTTCAATGAAATAAATAATGAGGAACTGAGAATTTTTACATAAACTTATTGCAACACAAATGTATATGTAATTTAAATTTACCATTTGTTTGCTCTACTTTTTTGCTTATTTTTTCATACAATTTATGATTTTTTTTTAAAGATTTTATTTATTCCTTTGACAGAGAGAACACAAGCATGGGAACAGGAGAAGGAGCAGCAGACTCCCCACTGAATAAGGAGGCTGACTCAGGGCTCAATCCTCCTGGGATCAGGAACTGAGCCCAAGGCAGTCACTTAACCAACTGAGCCACCCAGGCATCCTTTATTTATGATTTTTTAACTGACAATCTATAATTCCTCCCTAATTAGAGAACTATAACCCGAAAATTAATTTGAATTCTACCATAATTGATATCTATCTTGGTAAATTTTGATAATGTAGCATATGCACTATTTTACATATTTTACATAATTTATTTACTATTTACATAATTTATTCACTACTTAGTAAAAAAATATTTTTATTTTATATTTATATTATTTGTATTTATATTTATTTATGTTATGGAACATGGAATATTTACATTCATTATCAATACTCTCATTTCCAATAAGCCTAATTTTTCATTGTTTAACTGATAGCTTACCCATTTTATAACTATTACCTAACCTTCCCTTTGCCACTATGTCTCAGTGATAGACATGCCTACTTTTAGATTTGTAGCAAAAAGATCTCGAATCTATGTTACTTACTATAAGCAGTTAAAATATCTTCACAGATATTCAGTAGAATTTTCAACCTAGAAACCCACTCTGAAAAATAGAAAAAAAAGGAATGACTGATTATGTTATAAAAACATTATTTCAGTATTACCTATTATTATTTCTTAAAATGCCATGATAGGTTTTCATTTTGAACATCTATACTCTAGTATAATTAATTATGCTTATATCTTTCTCACTTTCATTTAGAATAATCATAAGCAGGTGATTCATTTTTTGTTTTTTGTTTGTTTGTTTGTTTGTTTTTTTGGTTTGTTTTTAGTTTTGACACTTAGGCGTCTTAATCCAAAGAGTAACACTTCACATTAGTTTATGTTTTTATAGTGAGACTTCCAAAGGGGCAATAACAGTCTTTGGAACAATCAGTGCTTCTTGCAATATTGTAATGAGTGAAACAAACAAAAACCTATCTAATATATTTGGTTTATAGTTTATTTTAGCTCACAGATTTTTAGAATCCACAGTGAATTACTGATGTCACTTATTTAGTAAGACTTGTTTCTCAAAACACATGAGCGAAGGAAAAAAGAGAGAAAGAAAGAAACCAAGAAAAGACTCTTACCTATAGAAAACAAACTGATGGTTGCCAGGCAGGAGGTAGGTGGGTGGATGGGTGAAATAGGAAATGGAGATTAAAGAATGAGCCTTGGGTGATGTAGGGAGTTGTTGATTTTCTATATTGTACACCTGAAAGCATATAATACTGTATGTTAGCTCTGATGGGATAAAATAGAATTAAAAGAAAAAACTTGTTTCTTTGAAAGAAATAAAGACACCATTATTGTACACTGAAGGAAATCAGTTAATGTATTTTAATATTTTATTTGTTTTTCATTATAGGATTTTAATCTATACTTGGAAGTTTGAGAGCTAACTGTTAATTTCTATACCAGAAGTCCTTTTCACAACTGAGTCTATAATCTATATTCAGTTACCTTTTTTTTCTATTTATGAAATTCTTGATTTATGAAATTGAACATTTTCTTGTTGAGATTGTGATTTTGCCAAGCAAATGGATAGGAACTGCATCTTCTTTTCTATTCGGTATAAAACATACAAAGGCAATAAAAGCTGACATAATTTTAAAAATGTCAATCAAGTAGCACTTGCAAAGTTGAAAAGCAGAAGGCAATGGCATTCCTGACAAGCTGACAATACCTACAGTCCTCGATAGAAATCACTTTGAGTCTAAATGACTAGCACAGGGAGCTGTCTGACAGCTGATTTATACACGTAAATAAAAAAGGCAGTAGGAGGAACGTGAATGTACTGAAGACTAAGGAAGGAATAGACCATATGGAAAGGTGATGGACATCTGTTTTGTCCTTGCAACTGCTATAATAACATACCCCACGCCTTGTATTTAAACTTATTTTTTATCTTATCAAAAACAAATAAGCCTAAGACAAAGAGATAATAATATGATTAGCTGTGTAATAGTTTATTTAGTTGTTCGTTATTTATTGTCTTCTTCCATTAGAATGTAAATGCCAACTCAAATTTTACTAATTTAAATATTAATCACAGCTAAAAATAAATACAGAGTACCATTTAGAATGGTGCTTGACCAAGCAATTGGGGATTGAATTCTATCCAAGTAGACACAAAAAATTTACCATCACACTAGATTCATTATCAATTTGGTACTCATACACTTCTCCTTAAGTAATACTGAATCTCCTAATAAAGACAATAACAAAGTCACACTTCTGCCTAGCATGATGCATCTATCCTGTGTACTATTATTAAAGTCTATTAATTCTCTCCCCAGAAGAGGATGGGAAATCTTTGGGTGATGGTCATACTTCTCCTTGATAACCTATAAATTAGTTACTATGATGAAAATTTTATACTGATTATGTTACATGATAAAGTGATTAAAAAGGCAAGAAAACAAAGATAATTTAATACACGTGCATGTTCATAACAAAATAAAGAAGAACTACTAATAACAACAACAGTCCTGGTTTCCACAACTGGGCACCCAGCTCTAGCTAGTATTTAAAACTACCTTCTTACCCTGCCCATTCTCTAGTCCCTTTTTGCTCAGCAGGCACCTCAGCTGGCTAATCATGATTTTCTTAAGTGAATTCTGCTATTGTGGTTTGTTTTTTTTTTTTACTTATAACAAAAACATCGAACATGAAATGTATCCTCTTAACACATTTTTTAAAAATTTTTTTAATTTTATTTTTTATAAACATATAATATATTTTTATCCCCAGGGGTACAGGTCTGTGAATCGCCAGGTTTACACACTTCACAGCACTCACCATAGCACATACCCTCCCCAATGTCCATAATCCCACCCTCCCTCTCCCAACCCCCCTCCCCCCATCAACCCTCAGTTTGATTTGTGAGATAAAGAGTCACTTATGGTGTGTCTCCTTCCCAATCCCATCTTGTTTCATTTACTCTTCTCCTACCCCCTTAACCCCCCATGTTGCATCTCCTCTCCCTCATATCAGGGAGATCATATGATAGTTTTCTTTCTCTGATTGACTTATTTCGCTAAGCATGATACTCTCTAGTTCCATCCACGTCGTCGCAAATGGCAAGATTTCATTTCTTTTGATGGCTGCATAGTATTCCATTGTCTATATATACCACATCTTCTTTATCCATTCGTCTGTTGGTGGACATCTAGGTTCTTTCCATAGTTTGGCTATTGTAGACATTGCTGCTATAAACATTCGGGTGCATGGCCCCTTCGGATCTCTACGTTTGTATCCTTAGGGTAAATACCCAGCAGTGCAATTGCTGGGTCATAGGGTAGTTCTATTTTCAACATTTTGAGGCACCTCCATGCTGTTTTCCAGAGTGGTTGCACCAGCTTGCATTCCCACCAACAGTGTAGGAGGGTTCCCCTTTCTCTGCATCCTCGCCAGCATCTGTCATTTCCTGACTTGTTAATTTTAGCCATTCTGACTGGTGTGAGGTGGTATCTCATTGTGGTTTTGATTTATATTTCCCTGATGCCGAGTGATGTGGAGCACTTTTTCATGTGTCTGTTGGCCATCTGAATGTCTTCTTTGAAGAAATGTCTGTTCATGTCCTCTGCCCATTTCTTGATTGGATTATTTGTTCTTTGGGTGTTGAGTTTGCTAAGTTCTTTATAGATTTTGGACACTAGCCCTTTATCCGATATGTCATTTGCAAATATCTTCTCCCATTCTGTCAGTTGTCTTTTGGTTTTGTTAACTGTTTCCTTTGCTGTGCAAAAGCTTTTGATCTTGATAAAGTCCCAATAGTTCATTTTTGCCTTTGCTTCCCTTGCCTTTGGCGATGTTCCTAGGAAGATGTTGCTGCGGCTGAGGTCGAAGAGGTTGCTGCCTGTGTTCTCCTCAAGGATTTTGATGGATTCCTTTCTCACACTGAGGTCCTTCATCCATTTTGAGTCTATTTTCATGTGTGGTGTAAGGAAATGATCCAATTTCATTTTTCTGCATGTGGCTGTCCAATTTTCCCAACACCATTTATTGAAGAGGCTGTCCTTTTTTCCATTGGACATTCTTTCCTGCTTTGTCGAAGATCAGTTGACCATAGAGTTGAGGGTCTATTTCTGGGCTCTCTATTCTGTTCCATTGATCTATGCGTCTGTTTTTGTGCCAGTACCATGCTGTCTTGATGATGACAGCTTTGTAATAGAGCTTGAAGTCCGGAATTGTGATGCCACCAACTTTGGCTTTCTTTTTCAATATTGCTTTGGCTATTCGAGGTCTTTTCTGGTTCCATATAAATTTTAGGATTATTTGTTCCATTTCTTTGAAAAAAATGGATGATACTTTGATAGGAATTGCATTAAATGTGTAGACTGCTTTAGGTAGCATAGACATTTTCACAATATTTATTCTTCCAATGCAGGAGCATGGAACATTTTTCCATTTCTTTGTGTCTTCCTCAATTTCTTTCATGAGTACTTTATAGTTTTCTGTGTATAGATTCTTAGTCTCTTTGGTTAGGTTTATTCCTAGGTATCTTATAGATTTGGGTGCAATTGTAAATGGGATGGACTCCTTAATTTCTCTTTCTTCTGTCTTGTCGTTGTTGTAGAGAAATGCAACTGATTTCTGTGCATTAACTTTATATCCTGACACTTTACTGAATTCCTGTACAAGTTCTAGCAGTTTTGGAGTGGAGTCTTTTGGGTTTTCCACATATAGTATCATATCATCTGCAAAGAGTGATAGTTTGACTTCTTCTTTGCCAATTTGGATGCCTTTAATTTCCTTTTGTTGTCTGATTGCTGAGGCTAGGACTTCTAGTACTATGTTGATTAGCAGTGGTGATAACGGACATCCCTGCCGTGTTCCTGACCTTAACGGAAAAGCTTTCAGTTTTTCTCCATTGAGAATGATATTTGCGGTGGGTTTTTCATAGATGGCTTTGATAATATTGAGGTATGTGCCCTCTAGCCCTACACTTTGAAGAGTTTTGATCAGGAAGGGATGCTGTACTTTGTCAAATGCTTTTTCAGCATCTATGGAGAGTATCATATGGTTCTTGTTCTTTCTTTTATTAATGTGTTGTATCACATTGATTGATTTGCGGATGTTGAACCAACCTTGCAGCCCTGGAATAAATCCCACTTGGTCGTGGTGAATAATGCTTTTAATGTACTGTTGAATCCTATTGGCTAGTATTTTGGTGAGAATTTTTGCATCTGTGTTCATCAAGGATATTGGTCTGTAGTTCTCTTTTTTCATGGGATCCTTGTCTGGTTTTGGGATCAAGGTGATGCTGGCCTCATAAAATGAGTTTGGAAGTTTTCCTTCCATTTCTATTTTTTGGAACAGTTTCAGGAGAATAGGAATTAGTTCTTCTTTAAATGTTTGGTAGAATTCCCCTGGGAAGCCATCTGGCCCTGGGCTTTTGTTTGTTTGGAGATTTTTGATGACTGTTTCAATCTCCTTACTGGTTATGGGTCTGTTCAGGCTTTCTATTTCTCCCTGGTTCAGTTGTGGTAGTTTATATGTCTCTAGGAATGCATCCATTCCTTCCAGATTGTCAAATTTGTTGGTGTAGAGTTGCTCATAGTATGTTCTTATAATTGCTCATAGTATGTTCTTATAACATAGTATGTTCTTTGGTGTTAGTTGTGATCTCACCTCTTTCATTCATGATTTTATTTATTTGGGTCCTTTCTCTTTTCTTTTTGTAACTCTGGCCAGGGGTTTATCGATCTTATTAATTCTTTCAAAGAACCAGCTCCTAGTTTCGTTGATTTGTTCTATTGTTTTTTTTTGGTTTCTATTTCATTGATTTCTGCTCTGATCTTTATGATTTCTCTTCTCCTGCTGGGTTTAGGCTTTCTTTTTTGTTCTTTCTCCAGCTCTTTTAGGTGTAGGGTTAGGTTGTGTACCTGAGACCTTTCTTGTTTCTTGAGAAAGGCTTGTACTGCTATATATTTTCCTCTCAGGACAGCCTTTGTTGTGTCCCACAGATTCTGAACCATTGTGTTTTCATTATCATTTGTTTCCATGAATTTTTTCAATTCTTCTTTAATTTCCTGGTTGACCCATTCATTCTTTAGAAGGATGCTGTTTAGTCTCCATGTATTTGGGTTCTTTCCAAATTTCCTCTTGTGATTGAGTTCTAGCTTCAGAGCATTGTGGTCTGAAAATATGCACGGAATGATTCCAATCTTTTGATAACGGTTGAGACTTGATTTAGGACCCAGGATGTGATCTATTCTGGAGAATGTTCTATGTGCACTAGAGAAGAATGTGTATTCTGTTGCTTTGGGATGAAATGTTCTGAATATATCTGTGATGTCCATCTGGTCCAGTGTGTCATTTAAGGCCTTGATTTCCTTGTTGATCTTTTGCTTGGATGATCTGTCCATTTCAGTGAGGGGAGTGTTAAAGTCCCCTACGATTATTGTATTATTGTCGATGTGTTTCTTTGATTTTGTTATTAATTGGTTTATATAGTTGGCTGCTCCCACGTTAGGGGCATAGATATTTAAAATTGTTAGATCTTCTTGTTGGACAGTTCCTTTGAGTATGATATAGTGTCCTTCCTCATCTCTTATTATAGTCTTTGGCTTAAAATCTAATTGATCTGATATAATGATTGCCACCCCTGCTTTCTTCTGATGTCCATTAGCATGGTAAATTCTTTTCCACCCCCTCACTTTAAATCTGGAGGTGTCTTCGGGTTTAAGATGAGTTTCTTGTAGGCAACATATAGATGGGTTTTGTTTTTTTATCCATTCTGATACCCTGTGTCTTTTGATTGGGGCATTTAGCCCATTAACATTCAGGGTAAGTATTGAGAGATATGAATTTAGTGCCATTGTATTGCCTGTAAGGTGACTGTTATTGTATATTGTGTCTGTTCCTTTCTGATCTACTACTTTTAGGGTCTCTCTTTGCTTAGAGGACCCCTTTCAATATTTCCTGTAGAGCTGGTTTGGTATTTGCAAATTCTTTCAGTTTTTGTTTGTCCTGGAAGCTTTTAATCTCTCCTTCTATTTTCAATGATAGCCTAGCTGGATATAGTATTCTTGGCTGCATGTTTTTCTCGTTTAGTACTCTGAATATATCATGCCAGCTCTTTCTGGCCTGCCAGGTCTCTGTGGATAAGTCTGCTGCCAATCTAATATTTTTACCATTGTACGTACAGACTTCTTTTCCAGGGCTGTTTTCAGGATCTTCTCTTTGTCACTAAGACTTGTAAATTTTACTATTAGGTGAAGGGGTGTGGACCTATTCTTATTGATATTGAGCAGGGTTCTCTGAACCTCCTGGATTTTGATGCTTGTTTCCTTTGCCATATTGGGGAAATTCTCTCCAATAATTCTCTCCAATATACGTTCTGTTCCCCTCTTTGTTTCCTCTTCTTCTGGAATCCCAATTATTCTAATGTTGTTTCATCTTATGGTGTCACTTATCTCTCGAATTCTCCCCTTGTGGTCCAGTAGCTGTTTGTCCCTGTTTTGCTCAGATTCTTTATTCTCTGTCATTTGGTCTTCTATATCGCTAATTCTTTCTTCTGTCTCATTTATCCTAGCAGCGAGAGCCTCCATTTTTGATTGCACCTCATTAATAGCTTTTTTGATTTCAACTTGGTTAGATTTTAGTTCTTTTATTTCTCCAGAAATGGCTTTTATATCTCCTGAGAGGGTTTCTCTAATATCTTCCATGCCTTTTTCGAGCCCGGCTAGAACCTTGAGAATCGTCATTCTGAACTCTAGATCTGACATATTACTAATGTCTGTATTGATTAGGTCCCTAGCCTTTGGTACTGCCTCTTGTTCTTTTTTTTTTGTGGTGAATTTTTCCGCCTTGTCATTTTGTCCAGATAAGAGTATATGAAGGAGCAAGTAAAATACTAAAAGGGTGGCAACAACCCCAGGGAAATATGCTTTAGCCAAATCAGAAGAGATCCCAAATTGTGAAGGGGGAGAAAGGGGATAAAAAGAGGTTCAGAAAGAAAAGAAAAAAGAAACAATTAAAAAAAGAAAACCAATAAAGAAAAAATATAAAAAGGAAAAAAATATATGTATATTAGATAAACTAGTTAAAAAAACGTTAAAAAAGAAAAGGGTAAAAGTTAAAAAAAATTTAGCAGAAGAAGAGAAAAAAAAATTGAAAAAGAAAAAAAAATTAAATTAACTGCAAGGCTAAAGAATCATGGGGAGAAAGCCATGAGTTCCGTTGTTTGCTTTCTCCTCCTCTGGAATTCCGCTGCTCTCCTTGGTATTGAAACTGCACTCCTTGGTAGGTGAACTTGGTCCTGGCTGGGTTTCTTGTTGATCTTCTGGGGAGGGGCCTGTTGTAGTGATTCTCAAGTGTCTTTGCCCCAGGCGGAGTTGCACCGCCCTTACCTGGGGCCGGGCTGAGTAATCCGCTGGGGTTTTCTTTTGGGAGCTTTTGTTCCCTGAGCGCTTTCTGTAGAGTTCTGGAGGACAGGAATGAAGATGGTGGCTTCCCGGTCTCAGGCCAGAGGAGCCGAGAGCCCGGGGCCCCACTCCTCAGTGCGACCTCAGAGAACAGTGCCCAATTACTCCCGTCACCCTGGCCTCCGGCTGCGCTCTGAGCTGACGGAGCCTGCGACCGGTTCAAGGTAACCCCGAGCTGTGAGCTCACTCCTCGGCTCTGTCTCAGTAGCCGGCTTTCCCGTTCTCATACCTGTAAGCTCTGCGACACTCAGACAACCCCGATCCTTCTGTGACCCTGTGGGACCTGAGGCCACGCTGACCGTGTGTGGGCTTCACCCCGGTTAAGCTTCTGGAGCGATGTCCCTCAGCGGAACAGACTTTTAAAAGTCCCGATTTTGTGCTCCGTTGCTCCGCCGCTTGCCGGGAGCCGGCCCCTCCCCCCGCGGTCTATCTTCAGGTCGCTTTGGATTCACTTCTGTGCCAGTCCTACCTTTCAGAAAGTGGTTGATTTTCTGTTTCTAGAGTTACTGTTCTTCTTCTCTTCGATCTCCTGTTGGATGTGTAGGTGTTTGCAATGTTTAGATAAGCTATCTAGCTGATCTCCCGCTACCTGAAGTAGTCTCAGCCTGCTACTTCTCCGCCATCTTGACTCCCTCTTAACACATTTTAAGTGTACAATTAGGTATTATTAACTATAAGCATTATGTTATACAGCAGATGTTAAACACATTCATCTTGCATAATTGATTTTTTTAAATTTACACTCATTGAATATTTAACCATTTCCCTCCCCCCAACTCACTAGCAAGCACCATTCTCATCTGTTCCTAGAATTTTTACTATTTTAAATACCTCATATAAGTGGAATCATGTAGTATTTGTCCTTATGCCACTGCCTTATTTTATTTAGTAAAATGTCCTCCAGGTTCATACATATGTCAGGATATCCCTTTTTTAAGACTGAATAAAATTCTATTGTCTACATATACCATATTATCGGTATCTATTAGCCCATATGTCACATGTAGGTTGTTTCTGTATCTTGGCTATTGTGAATAATGCTGCATTGAAAATGGGAGTACAGTTATCTGAGTTCAATTCTTTTAGATGTATGCACAGATGTAGGAATCTTGGATTATATGGTATAAGAACCAACATAATGACTAATGAAACAGAGTAGAGAATCCACAAGTTCATACACAAATCATCCTCAAAAAGAATGCCAGAATTATTGAACATTACATGAAAAACAAAATTAAAAAATAAAAGAATGTCAAGAATACACAATGGGGAATTGATAGTCTCTTTAACAAATGGTGAGGAAACTGGATATTTATATGTGGAAAGATGAAATTATTCTCTTATCTTAAACCCTATATAAAAACAATTCAACCTGGATTAAAGACTTATATAAGAACTTAATCTGTAAAACTCCTAGAATAAAATATAAGGTAATATATTCCGAACATTGGTCTTGGCAGTAATTTCTTGGATATGACACTAAAAGCACAGGCAACAGAAACAAAATAGAACAGTGGGATTACATCAAACTAAAAAGCTTCTGCACAGCATAGAAAACGATCAACAAATCAAAAATCAACAAAAAGAAGGCAACCTATGGAATGAAAAAAAGTTTCAAACCATATGTCTGATTGTGATTAATATCTAAAATTTTTTTTAAGATTTTTATTTATTTATTTGACAGGCAGAGATCACAAGTAAGCAGAGAGGCAGGCAGAGACAGAGAGGAGGAAGCAGGCTCCCTGCTGAGCAGAGAGCCCAACGCCGGGCTCAATCCCAGGACCCTGGGATCATGACCCGAGCCGAAGGCAGAGGCCTTAACCCACTGAGCCACCCAGGCACCCCAATATCTAAAATATTTAAGAAAGTCCTACAACTCAGTATCAAAAAACACATAGGTGAGCAAAGAACTTAAATAGATAATTCTTCAAAGAAAGCACAGTCAATAAGTATATGAAAAAGTGCTTCCCATCATTAATCATCTGGTAAATGCAAATCAAAACCACAATGAGATAACACCTCATGCCTATTAAGATGGCTATTAAACAACAACTATAGCATCTTGAGTTCAACAAGTATTGGCAAAGATGTGGAAAAATCAGAACCCTTATAAAATGTAAAATAGTTCATCTGATATGTAAAACAAAAATGTATGGAGTTTCCTTAAAAACTGAAAGAAAAACAAAACAAAATTAAAAAAAAAACACACACACACAAAAAACAACCATAAAACTACCAAATGGTCACGGTATATACCTGGTAGTATGACCCAAACTCTCATTGCTATGGAGAATTAATTGTCCTGCTTGAATCAAGTTGTCGCACTTTTCCATTAACTTCAATCAGAGGGCATGATGATATTAAAAGTTGTCCTAAGTCACATCATACGTTCTAAACATATCCTTCCACCTTCATTATGTGGTGGCAGTACAATTTCCTCTTGGAAATAAGGATCAATCACTGCTGCCAGGACAACTGGAATTGTCTATTCTAATTATACATTTCAGAATGGGGGAAATAACCACAAGATGTGTTCATGGACCCACAAACTGATCTGATCTGAGGTAAAACTATAGACCATCTCACCTCCACAAAACCCTACTCTAACTAATGGACAACACTGACCTTTTGGGACTCTTGGAATCAGTGTCAATAATAACTGGTGTCCAGTAATCTTCAAAAATTTCATCATTTTCTTTCTCCCAATGCACACTCTGTGAAAGTTCATAAGTCCCTGTGGGGAAGACAGGGAGGAAGATGAACAGCATAAATTTAACAGAGCAGTGAAATCCTTCCTATAAGCATTCATCGTCTCCTTCATTCAAGAGGTTCTGTGTCTTGATACTGACTTAATATAGGGAATTGAATGAGAGGCTTTGAATCTGGTTTTACAATCAAGTTAGACTTCTGTTTACTTGACCTAAAACTGTTCTTCTTATAAAGATCAAATAAGAATTTAGCAGATTGCCCAACTCTTTCACTTTAAGGATACCATGACCAACTAGCCAACACTATAGGTCTTTGCAAATCACCATACTCTAATTACTGATTTGACCCTGTCATTCATTATGGTAATTATGCCCACCTTGCCTTTGGAGATTAAATGCAGCCATTTGGTTCCTGAAATTTTGGAGCCAATTATAACCATTGCATTTAGGCTTCCCAATTCAGGGGCAGTAGTTTCCATTGTAATTTATGACCTACAGAAAAGAGAAGTAACAAAGAAAGTAGTACAATTAAGAGCTCCTTTTAGTAAAAGATAATTTGAAAATAGTAAGTACCCCTTAATTCAAAATTAAGATTTTGAATATCAAAATAAATTCCATTTTATATGAAAATCAATAATCCCTATATTAATAACATAAAATTTAATATTTAATTTTCTGTATTATTTTTTCTTTGAATGATGAAATTAAAATTCACTTAAATTGAATGCAATAATTTAGTGTCATTTACAGTAATGTTATATTAATGCAAAAATTTTAAGTGACATTAAAGATGTGAAATTCATGTAAACAGAAAACTAAATTTAGAATTTATTTTATAAATTATTTCTCTAATTTCATTTTATTATACTTTATTACAATTTATTATTTCTGTAATATAATGGGGAAGAATTTATAAATGTCAATATCAATTTAAAAGCAGCAAAATGGGGGCACCTGGGTGGCTCAGTGGGTTAAACTCTCTGCCTTCAGCTCAGGTCATGATCTCAGGGTCCTGGGATCAAGCCCCGCATCAGGCTCTCTGCTTGGCAGGGAGCCTGCTTCCCCTCTCTCTCTGCCTGCCTCTCTGCCTACTTGTGATCTCTCTCTCTCTCTGTCAAGTAAATAAATAAAATCTTTAAAAAAAATAAATAAATAAAAGCAGCAAAATGTTTTACACTAAGGAAATCAGCTTAAATTTTTTCTTAAGAATATTTTCATGGTTGGAGTTCCTGGATTGCACAGTTGGTTAAGTGTTCAACTCTTGGTTTCTGCTCAGGTCATGATCTCAGAGGCCTATGTAATCTTGAGACTCTCTCTCCTTCTGCAACATGCCATCTCTCTCTCTCTCTCTCTAGAATAAATAAATAAATAAATCTTTAAAAAAAGAATACTCCTCTAGTTTTGAAATATCAAGCATATTTTTCCTGAATTATTTAAATAATCGATATATAAAATATTAATTGGTGCCTATGTAAAATACTCATAAATATGTATGTATATATACACATACACAGCTAAAATACATATACATAATTATATAAAAATTGTCAATTTTTAAAAAATTATTTATTTGAGAGAAAGAGAGGGAGAGAGAGAAAGCATGAATGGGGGGAGGAGCAGAGAGAGAGAGAAGCAGATTCCCTGCTGAGCGGGAAGCCCTATGTGGGGCTTGATCCCAGGACCCTGGGATTGTGACCTGAGCCAAAGGCAGATGCTTAACTGATTGAGCCACCAGGCACCCCAAAATTATTGACTTCATGAAGAAATCTTTATAACCTGGTTTCTTTCATTCTCTCTTTTTCTCTCTCTCTCTCTTTTTAAAGTAGGCTCCACACCCAGAGTGGAGCCCGACACAGAGCTTGAACTCACAACTCTGAAATCAAGACCTGAGCTAAGATCAATAGTCAGTCGCTTTACTGACTGAGCCCCCCCAGGAACCCTTAGCCTGTTTTCTTAACTTGTGGTTTGTGCATGTGCTTCAAAAATCCTGTAAAAATCTTTAAACTTGATGCAAATACTTACATGGGTTATTTTTTCATTTGGAAAAGATCACAAATTTCATCACTTTGCTCTATGTCCATTACTAATTAAGTCTCTAAGCCATAATTTATAATAGAAATATTGATTTTTGTTGTATCAAATGGGAAAACTGGACTAATGAAATCAATCTGGATGTGTCTTTATTACTGACTGCTATAGGTACTTTTCTTTATACTAAGTAGTTTTCTGTCCAAAAAGCCATGGACTCTTTGGGGGTTCACATTTAGCATATGCATTTATCTCCACAGTTTGAACCCATTGTACACAAATAGCAAATGGGGACTGTTAAAGACCAGAGTCAGAAAAAATTTCCACTGGAGCATATAAAATGTTGAAACTGTTGAAAAGTAGAAACCTGTCTCATCTGAGTCTACATTTTTATAGCTTATAATTATTTTATATAGTTAATAAGAATGGCTTGTAATTTGCTGTAATATCATTCCTTAGAACTGAAAAAAATTCTCAAAAATTACAGAATATTCTAAATTAGTATTTATTTAATGCATGTAAATAGTAATACTGTTGCAAAAAAGCAAACAAGACTTCCTGCTTATAATCATTATTTGAAACCATCTTAATTATCACGTATATTAGCAGTGGGGTACATTATTATCATTATACAGGGCAAAGACATTTTCAGTACTTATAAATCTAAGAGATATAATGCCAGAGTGATATTTCACAAAATGTGCTGCCACCAGGGAGTCTGACCATATTTCATTTTCAATCATAACATTGAGTATCCTAATTGCCAACACTCTCAAGCCACTATCAAGGTATTCTGTCATCCCTTTGCACTAGCGGTTTGTCTGCCTCTATCTTTGTCCTTTACTAGTTCCTCTACTTTCATGTCTCCTCTCAAATGTTGACAGATCTTAACTTACTTGTAGGTTTCATAAAAATCAACCTATAATATCACTAATCCAAACACTTTCAGCTGAGATTGAGTTTATTACAAGTTGAGCAATTTATACTTTTACAAATGGTAGTGATAATATCACAATTACTTTAAAAAATTTTTTTTATATTTAACACTATGTTAGTGCCTATCCTTCTTTGTCTAATAAAATGGTGAATTTATTATAGGGTGAATTAGTTCATGATGAATTGATGGAGCCCATAAACATATTTGATAATAATGCAAAAGAGAGTACTACTTTATTTTCCTCAAATATATGATAGTCATAAACATGATTTAGTTATAAATAATGATTTATTAGTACTCACTTCTTCTGAACTTGATGAATGTGTGCAAAAACCTCCTTCTCTATTTAACATAATCGATTCATCTTCAAATATTGAGAATTTGTTTTTCTACTATAAGTATGTAAGAAGAAACTTTCCCTAGGTATTCATTTTGTTATGTATCACAAGTTTATATATGTAAGGTTGTATCTTCATTTAAGACATTCTCATATTGGATATATTATAATTACTATTATTATTCTCCTTTAAATTTTTGGATATTTCGAATTTAGATATTTAGAATGGTGGTTTTGGAAATTCTATGGGATGTGCTTTATGAAATTTAGGTTAGTTTTCATAAATATTCTGTATGTGTTTAATAATAATAAGCACCTTGAAGTTATTAGGTACAATGATCCACAGGTATTGTATCCAGCTCGCTTATTGTGTGGATAAAATCTATAATTTGACAATTTGTATGGGAGATATGATATATATGCATTTTATTTTTCAGTTCCCATTAGTATATTTAATATGTGACTTTAATAAAAGATATTTCAGAAAAAAAGTGAAGATGAAAGACTATCTATATTGGATTGAGGAGGGAAGTAAGAAAAAAAATTAAGGAAATTAGAGTCCAGTTTTGGAAATTTAGAAGATTTTTAAAGAGATAGCCTACACTTAATTACTTTTTCAAAAAATAATTGTGTTCATGATTTTTTTAACAATTTCTCTTTTTAAAGATTTTATTTATTTATGCAAGAGAGAGAATGAGAGAGAGAGAGAGAGAGAGAGAGAGAACATGAGAGGGGAAAAGGTCAGAGGGGGAAGCAGACTCCCTGATGAGCAAAGAGCCCAATGCGGGACTCAATCCTGGGACTCCAGGATCATGACCTGAGCCAAAGGCAGTCGCTTAACCAACTGAGCCACCGGTGCTCATGATTTTCAATGATATAAATATTAAACATATGCATTTGCTTTATTTAAAATGTTGTGATTCCTCTTAGAAATGGAGGGAAAACTTCCAAACTCACTCTACAAAGACAATATTACCTTGATGTCAAAAATAAAGACCCCACTAAAAAGGAGAATTACAAGCCCATAGCCCTGAGAACTGGAGGGAAAAATTCTCAACAAAATACTACCAAATCAAATTCAACAGTACATTAAAAGAACCATCTACCACGATCACGTGGGATTTACTCCTGGTTTGCAAGCATGGTTCAATATTTGTAGATCAATTGAGGTGATACACTACATTAATAAATGAAGGGATAAGATCCATATGATCCTCTTAATAGATGCAGGAAAAGCATTTCACAAATACAGCACCATTCTTCACAAAAAACCTTAACAAAAGGTATAGATAGAACATACCTCAATATCATAAAAGCCATATATGAAAGACCTACAACTATTTTCAACTTCATGGGAAAAAGAAAAAACTGAGAGCTTTTCCCTTACAGGCAGAAGCAAGAGAAGAATGCCCATTCTCACCATTGTTATTTAACACAGTACTGGGATCCTCAGCAAGCAAACAACAAAAAGAAATAAAAGGCATTCAAATATGTAAGGAAGAAGTAAAACTTCATCTGCAAATATCATTTGCAGATGATATGATACTCCATATAGAAAATCTGAAATACTCTACCCAAAAATTGCTGGAACTGATAGATGAATTCAGTAAAATCACAGAATGCAAAATCAATGTACGGAAATCTGTTGCATTTCTATATGCCAATAATGAAGCAGCAGAAAGAAAAATTAAGGAACCAATCTCATTTACAATTGCACCAAAACTATAAAATATCTAGAAATAAACCTAACCAAAGAGGTAAAAGATCTGTACTCTGAAAACTATACAATACTTATGAAATAAATTGAAAAGAACACAAACAAATGGAAAAATATTCCATGCTCATGAATTGGAAGAACAAATATTGTTAAAAAGTCTGTACTACCCAAAGCAATCTACACATTTAATGCAATTCATATCAAAATAACACCAGCATTTTTCACAGAGCTAGAACAAGTAATCTTAAAATTTGTAGGTCTCCACAAATGACCCTGAATAGCCCAAACAATTTTGAAAAACAAAAGCAAAGCTAGAGGCATCACAATTCAGGACTTCAAGCTACGTTACAAATCTGTAGTAATCAAAAGATTATGGTACACACACAATATTAGATCCATAGATCAAGGGAGAAGAAAGAAAATCTAGAAATAAACCCAAAATTATGTCATCAATTAATGTTCAACAGAGCAGGAAAGAATATCCAATGGGAAAAATGTCTTTTTAACAAAGGTGTTGGGAAAACTGGACAGCAACATGCAAAAAGAATGAAACAGGACCACTTTCTTACACTACACACAAAAAATAAATTCAAAAAGGATGAAAGACCTAAATGTGAGATCTGAAATCATAAAAATCCTAGAGAACACAGATACTAACCTCTTTCACATAGGACCACAGCAACATCTTTCTAGGTCCATCTCCTGACACAAGGGAAACAAAAGCAAAAATGAACTATTGGAATTTCATCAAAATAAAAACCTTCTGCACAGTGAAGGAAACAACCAACAAAACTAAAAGGCAACTGACAGAATGGGAAAAAGATATTTGCAAATGACATAACTGATAAAGGGTTAGTACCCAAAATATATAAAGAACTTATCACAATCAATACCCACAAAACAAATAATCCCATTAAGAAGAGACCAGAAGACATTAATAGTTTTTTTTTTAAGATTTTATTTATTTATTTGACAGGGAGAGATACAGTGAGAGAGCAAACACAAGCAGGGGGAGTGGGAGAGGGAGAAGCAGGCTTTCCACCGAGCAGGGAGCCTGATGCGGGGCTCGATCTCAGGACCCTGGGATCATTACCTGAGTCGAAGGCAGACGTTTAACAACTGTGCCATCCAGGCACCCCCCCCTTTTTTTTATTTTAACAAAGAGACATACAGATCACTAACAGGCATATGAACAGATGATCAACAGAACATCACTCATCATCAGGGAAATACAAATCAAAACCACAATAAAATACCACTTCCCACCTGTCAGAATGACTAAAATTAACAATCCAGGAAACAACAAATGTTGGGGAAGAGTGGTGAAAGGGGAACTCTTTTATACTGTGGGTGGGAATGCATTTGTGTGTAGCCACTCCGGAAAATAATATTAAAGTTCTTCAAGTAGTTAAAAATAGAACTACCCCATGACCCAGCAATTGTACTACTATGTATTTACCCAAAGAACATGAAAATACTGATTTGAAGGGGCACATGCACCATAATGTTTACAGCAGGATGTCCACAATTGCAAAATTTGGAAAGACTCCAGATCCCCACTGACCAAGGAATGGATAAAGAAGAATGGCATATCTATGCAATGGAATATTACTCAGCCATCAAAAAGAACAAAATCTTACCATTTGTAGCTACATGGATGGAGCTAGAATGTATTAGGCTAAGTGAAATGTCAGTCAGAGAAAGACAAATACCATATGATTTCACTCATATATGGAATTTAAAAAGCAGAACAGATGAACATAGAGTGTAAAGAAGAGAGGGAATCATAAGAGACTCTTAACTACAGAGAACAAACTGAAGGTTGATGGAGGAGAGGTAGGCAAGTGATGGGCTAAACAGGTGATCAGTATTAAGGAGGAAACTTCTGTTGAGCACTGGGTATTATGTATAAGTGATGAATCACTAAACTCTATTCCTAAACCAATATTACACTATAAGTTAACTAATGAGAATTTAAATAAAAAACTGAAAAAATAAATGAAAAAGAAAAGTAATGACTAAAATATGCATAAGGATAGGGACACCTGAGTGGCTTAGTCGGTTAAGTATCTGCCTTTGGCTCAGGTCATGATCTTGGGGTCCTGGGATTGAGTCCCACATTGGGTTCCTAATTCTGTGGGGAACCTGCATCTCCCTCTACATGCTCCTCCCTCTACTTGTGCTCTCTCTTTCTCTCTGTGTCAAATAAATAAATAAAATATTAAAATATAAAATAAGTATAAGGATTGTTACAATATTGATTTGAAAGAATTCTATCAGTTAAGTTTTATAAAGTTATGTTTTTAAGTTCTACAGTCTTAATAAAAAGTTTAAAAGAAATATACTGTAATTATAGTCCATCTTTCAGGAAGACACATATTTAAAAACTTAAATCAATTTACTGAAACAGTAATTCCATGTTTCTTAAGTATCTTGCATTTAAATATATATTTTAGTTTCCATACTGTGGCTTGGGTTAGATCTCCTTTTAAAAATATTAATGTATGAAATTGTAATAATAGTTCTTAGCATAATTGCCTCAATCTCTTCTTGGTGATGTATGTCTATATTAAGAATACAGATTTTTTAGTCTTCTGGGTTGTTATATACTGTGGCTCACTAGGTGTGTGTGACATTAAGCACATTATCTTACCTCTCAAGGCTTGAGCTTTTTACATTTTTTTTTAAAGATTTTTATTTTTTTATTTGACTGAGAGAGAACACAAGTGGACAGAGAGGCAAGCAGAGAGAGAGAGAGAGAGGAGGAAACAGGCTCCCTGCGGAGCAGAGAGCCCGATGTGGGACTCGATCCCAGGACCCTGAGATCATGACCTGAGCTGAAAGCATCAGCTTAACCCACTGAGCCACCCAGGTGCCCCAAGGCTTGAGCTTTTTAATCTGCAAAATAAGATTACTAGTTTTACCTCATGATGTGAACTTAGAGGTTTAACTCATAAGGATTCATGAGGCAATCATTTATAAATCACTTATGACAAGCCCTAGCACTTTATTTTCTATCAATAATCATACATTGTTTTAATATAAATCCAGGGATCTAGTTCTTCCTTTAGAAATAAGCTGGATATTCATTACTCATTTTTAAAATAAAATAATACAAATACAAAATATAAAACTGAATGGTACTTTCCTTTAATTTAATATGTGAAATGATAGTAGGGAATTTTTTGCTTCTCTTTCTAAATTGCAACAGTTTAAAACTGGCCCATAGAACTTAAATTGTTATGTATCTGACTTACCATGATATGCAAATGCTTTGCCTTGTAATACAATTTCATTATAATTAGTATATTGTGATAAAATACATTTCTAGGCAATTAGAAAAAAGAAAACAATTGTCTAATGTTTCATTAATAAACACTTAACATGAGCTTGCGATTTTAGGTAGTATATTAGGTGCTAAGGATACCAAATCAACTAAGATATGATTGCTCCCTTAAAAAGCTACTGCACTCAATTCCAAAGTGAAAAGAAATCCTTTAACATTAATAAAGGAAAAACAGAAGCAATAGTTCTACAGATTATGACTGTTCTAGTTATTTATTTTCCCTAAATTGTACTGAATAATACAGAGTTTTGGAGAGTGAATTTTTGGGCACGGTTAGACCAATATTCCCAATAAAGTTTTGTTTAACCTTCAGAATTGATATATTTCTCTGAACATTCTTTAACATGCCGATACCTCTTCAGGAAAATCAAACAGAACAACAGAACAAACAAACATAAAAAGTGTACCTCTGTCTGCTTCATTAATGTGTTCGTGTATTTCTTACCTTTCTCATATTGTGTCATATTGTATCACTCATTTGTCACTTCTCATAGATTATGAGCTTCTTGACAGCAAGGAGCTGCCTTTGTCTTTTTTTGTCTTTCAGATCCTGATTTCCAGTGTACCTGGATCATTGTGGGTAATTATACACACAGAGTGACAATATGACCATCCAATGGTGAAGCCAAATTGTATAGGAGGACATGAAAGAAGTGACCAAACATAATGTTTTATTTTATTTTAATTCTACAGCAGGGAGAATTCAATATCCCACATTTGTTTTTTAAGAAGTTTTTTAAATTTAATTTCCAGTTAGTTAACACATACTGTACTAATAGTTTCAGGTGTATAATATAGTGATTCAACACTTCCATACAATACCTGGTGCTCATCACAAGTACATCTCCTTAATCCCCATAACCCATTTAACCAATCTCTCCACTAAACTCCCCTCTGGTAACGATCAGTTTGTTCTCTCTAATTAAGAGTCTGTATCCTGTTTTCCCTCTCTATCACTCTTCCCCCCCCTTTACTTATTTGTTTTGTTTCTTAAATTCCCCAATGAGTGAAATCATATGGTATTTGTCTTTCTTTGACTTATTTCTCTTAGCCATGTCATGGCAAATGGCAAGACTTCATTCTTTTTTTATGGCTGAGTAACATCCCAGTGTGTGTGTGTGTGGGGGGGGGGCGCATGTGCATGTGTGCATGCATGTGTGTTAGGGGAGCAGGGTTGAAGTGAGGAAATGACATGTTATAACATAATTCATCTAGTTATATCCTCTAAATATAGTCAGAGCAGACACAAATAGTAATGGGAAGCAGACTAAATGCAAATTCTAATGAACCCTACATCCTAGCTCAAAAGAAAGAATAAAACACAAGAGAGAAGAAAACCCACTTCTGGGGCTGCTCATAGTTTTGATGGTCATAATGGTCTACCATATTAATAGTTGTGTATTTATGTTAAATAGCCCCCTCAAACTTAAAGTCTGGAAAAGTTTAAAGTGATGCTATTAAGATAGTAGATGAAATTTCTTCATGTAGTTGTTTTGCCCTTAAAACTTGCATCCCCCTACTGTCTCTGCCCACCCCCCAAAAGAAAAACAATAATAAAAAGGAAACAAACATGAATAAAAAATTAAAAAAAGAAACAGGTTCTTGAAGCACAGCACAAAGATATCACTTATGCAGATACTTATTTTGCAAGCCCCTAACTGATAAGGAGGTTGGATTTTGAAAAATTTCACTTATCTCTTCCAATACATAGAGAGAAGGACAGGTAGTTCATATCCTTATTTTGTTCTTCTCTGAATTTGCTTCAGAATAGATTAAATAAGAAGTGAGTTTGACTTTCCCCAATAAAGATCAGGGATCTACAATGAAAAATGTCCAGTTTTCAGAGACCATTTCTCAATTGAAATGGTATATTGCCACACTTCTAAGTAGATGGTGTGAACCTACTGAAAGTTTGCCAAAATTTCAGGAGAGAAGAGCCCTGATGTTCTAATTGCCTTTCTAATAAAGGGTATACCCTATCTTAATCAAGACATATTGCCCACTATGCCCCCTTGAATACATACACATACACTTTATTCAATACAAAAGATCCACTATACATACTGGATAAATCAGAGACACTGTATAACTCTGATACCAAAACAAAACCTTTATACTCTCTATCAGTCTGTATTAGTTTGCTAGGGCTATTGTAACAAAAATGACAATTAGTGTAACAAAGAAGAGAAATTTATTATGTCACGGTTCAGAAGATTAGAAGGCCAATTTTCTGTTGTCAGCAGGTCAACACTCCCTCGGCATGTGTTAAAACAATGTCTGTTCTACAGCTTTCTCCAAGCTTCTGGTAGTTCCCTGGCTTATAGCTGCATAACTCTAATCTTCACATGGTGTTTTTCCTCTGTGTGTGCTTGTCTATGTGTTCAAACTTCCTCTTTGTATTATTTTATTTTATGTTTAATTTTGTATTACATTATTAAATTTATTTAAGAACATGCAGTCATATTGGATTAGAGCCCACCTTAATGACTTCAACCTGATCATTTACAAATGCACTACTTCCAAATAAGGTCACATTCTGAGGTACTGGGGGTTAGTACTTGGAATAGAAATTCTGAGAGGGACAAATGACTTCCTAGCACTGACCTAACATGACCAAAATGGAAACAAATGGCAAGGTAGTTATATAAGGATACTACAATAAATTTAGAAAAAAATTGAACTAAAAGAAAGATATTTATTTATTTATTTATTTATTTATTTAACAGAGAGAGAGTGCGCCTGCACACAAGCAGTGGGAGCAGCTGACAGAGAGGGAGGGAGCAGATTCCCCACTGAGCAGAGAGCCTGATGTAGGGCTCCATTCCTGGACCCTGAGATCACAACTGAAGGGAGATGCTTAACCGACTGACCCACCCAGGCATCACATAAAATAACAATAATTTAGATATATATTCAATTTAAGGTTAAAATGCTCTTTAAATACCCTAATTAGGAAAATAAGTTCACTACAGAATATATTAGAAAGTTTATTTCCACAGATTCTAAAAAAGATTATAAAAGAGTAAAAGGAAAAAAAAATAATAGAATTGAGGTCCTTTTATTTTTTTTTTAAGATTTTATTTAGTTATTTGAGAGAGAGAAAACATGCAGAAGAAAGGGAAAGTGTCAGAGGAAGTGGGAGAAGCAGACTCAGCTCTGAGCTGGGAGCTCTATGTGGGGCTGGATCTCAGGACCTTGAGATCATGACCTGAGCTGAAGGCAGATTCTTCACTGACTGAGCCACCCAGGCACCCTGGAATTGAGGTCCTTAAATATATGTATCTTTCAGATTTCATCCAACTGTTTTGTTTTTTTTTTTAATCAGAGATAACCAGTATCTTGAATTTGGTATACATTATTTATACTCTAATTGTTGTATCATATATATATATATATATATGTATATATATATATATATATACATATATATACATATATAATTAAGTAGTATCAAACATTGGTATGTTTGCTTCTATATAAAGATATTAAAAGACATGTAAAACTTTCCTTTTACATTCAAATAGTTACATGTTCATTTTCCTTAACTTATTTCTTGGATTCGTTTTTTGGTTTGTTTGTATGTTTTTGTCCTTTAAACTGTTATTTACCTCTATCCATACCCTCCACACTAATTAAATAAACTCCAAGGCTATGCTCTACTTTTGGATGGACATTCAATTCCTAGCATATTCCCCATCTCATTTGCAAGTACATTGTCTGGTATAGCTGAGTAGAGATTGTTATGAAAGTAAACAAAAGTATTAAATACATGTTGTACACCAGATACTAATGTAGCATTTGTATGTCAACTATACTTTAATAGAAAAACATTAAATATATCAAGTAATAAATTCTAATGCTGTAAGCATGAATCAAGTTGAAATATACATTTCCACTTCTTATTAAAGGCAAAACTGATGATTATTATATCGTGACTAATATAACACAATAAAAAACACTAAAAAGATATATATATATATCTTTTTACATATATATGTATGTATACATGTACATATATATGTACATATACACATACATGTATATGTGTGTGTGTGTATATCTGTCTTCCAATTAACCATATTAAGGTACAAAATATTTTATCTTCTGTTTTACTGAGTTTTAGCAAAAAAAGAGAGAATGTTAAGTCCCTTCAGCAAAAGCAGTACCCAGGAATGGTATTTCCTCTACTGTACCCTCAAAATTTGAGTTAATCCAACACCAACTCCCTTATATGTCACTATCTGTACATTCAAAGTCAAATTAGAATTTCACAAAATCAGGGGCCCCTGGGTGGCTCAGTGGTTAAGGCCTCTGCCTTCAGCTCAGGTCATGGTCTCGGGGTCCTGGGATCGAGTCCCGCATCGGGCTCTCTGCTCGACAGGGAGCCTGCCTCCTCCTCCTCTCTCTCTCTGCCTGCCTTCCTGCCTACTTGTGATCTGTCAAAAAAAAAAAAAAAAGAAAAAAGAATTTCACAAAATCAGAAGGGCATGTGATGTGATGAGCACTGGGTGTTATACACAACTGATGGACTGTGTTATACACAATTGATGATTATATACAACTAATGATATACTATGTGTTGGCTAATTTAATTTAAATTACAAAAAGAATTTCACAAAATCAACCTCATATCAAATACACTTCAAAATGAAGTAATTGTCAGCATATAAACAACTGTGTAATGAAAATGAATTTCCGGAGCTCAGCATCTCATACACTCTAAACCTACATTCTCACCAAGGCTTTGTGTTGTTTGCAAGAATTGGAATAGAGGGACAGAGACTGTATATCAAAATACAACTTTTATTTATAAAAATATATAAATTTATAAAAATTTTATAAATTTGTAAATATATAAAAATAAATCTCTTTACTAAATATGTATCTCTATTGATATAGATATGAATTATATATCTATATTGATATATATCAATCATAGACTTTACTATGTCTGAGAGAATGACATACAGTGATTACAAGGTATTTAAGTCTCCTATCCTTACAAGGTCAATATGAGATAGGATGCCTGTGACCCTACAAAAGTCCCCCTTAGGATATTTGACTTCCTTCAAAGAGTGGCACTGGAGAAATTCCATTAGTCTAATGAAATTAAACAATTTACATCAATTAATTATACTTTCTCTTTTTGTTTGGAGTTGAGGACAATATTCCACCTATCTAATTATCTGCATCTTCTCATTATCAAATTTCTCTCCTATTCCCAACCATTCCACCTATTCCTAAGAACACAAATTATTTTTTTCTTTTTTTTTAATATTAATCTATTTTCATTTATCAACTTAAGATATCATTTTTTTTTTCAGGATACCAACCTTTAATACCAAAATTGCCTTAGAGTGTCTACCATACGTATCTATAAACATATGTAATATTTCCAATTTTAATTAATCATGCTCAATTAAAATGACTTGTTCTGTTACCTCATTCTTTCACTATAATGCAAGTCATTTAAGTGTAATGGCAGTGTTGGTTTACTTTACTGATTTCACATATAGGAAGACATGTTGATTGAGTAGGCAAGCCCAACACAAGTTGCACCTTAAGAATAATAAAAATATAGAGATGAAAAGCAAATTTTAATGTATTTCTTTATAGATATAATACTATATAAAAATTTTCAAGAACTATATTATCATTTCAAGAAAAAGATCCAATTGTCTTGGTCAAAAACAACACCTAGTTTCCCTGTAAGGGGATTAAAGAACATTAATTTTTTTAAAGATTTTATTTATTTAAAACAGAGAGGGAGAGATCACAAGTAGGCAGAGAGGCAGGGGAAGCAGGCTCCCTGACGAGCAGGGAACACGATGTGGGGCTCGATCCCAGGACCCTGAGATCATGACCTGAGCTGAAGGCAGAGGCTTAACCCACGGAGCCACCCAGGCACCCCAAATTTTGGTTTTTGTTTACCTGGAGTGAACAAGTTGATTTGATGGGGATAAAATAAGTTGACACTTCTCTCCATAACCGTACTTTGCCTCTCCACTAAGTTATTGGTGAAGACAATGTATGTCAAGGATGCTGTGATGGACACCTGTCTTGCAATTCATGGTGCTAACATGTCTAATCACCATGTATATTTATTATAAGAATAAAAAGTTATACAAGATTTAAAAACAGCTGAAACTGTTAAGTCCACTTTGAAAACAGACTAATTAAACTGTTTGTAAAGATAAATGAAATATATCCAACACATCCACAGAGGTATAGACCCTGGAAGCAGAGAATTTTCAAGGAGTTATGCCAGATTCAGTTTCCTGACAGTCAATATTTATAATTTCCATTCATTTGCTTTCCAAGTAATTACATAGTCCAACAAACAATCCTAGCCAGATTACACCATTTTAAATAGTTCTAGTTAAATGAATGAAAATTTCACTGAGACCAATTTTTTAAATTTTTATTTATTATTTTTTACTTTTTAAAATTTTATTTATTTATTAACATATAATGTATTATTGCTTCAGAGGCACAGATCTGTGACTCATCAGTCTGACACAATTCAGAGTACTCACAATAGCACATACCCTCCCCAATGTCCATAACTCAGCCACCCTATCCCTTGCCCCAACCACCCAGCAGCCCTCAGTTTGTTTTTTGAGATTAAGAGTCTCTTATGTTTGTCTCCCTCCCTTTTCCCATCTTATTTCATTTTTGTCCCTCCTTACCCCCCACAGCCCCTCACCCTGCCTCTCAAATTCTGCATATCAGAGAGAGCATATGATAATTGTCTTTCTCTGATTGATTTATTTCACCTAGCATAATACTCTCTAGTTCCATCCACGTCATTGCAAATAGCAAGATTTCATTTTTTTGATGATGGCACAGTATTCCATTGTGTATGTGTGTATGTATATCACATCTCCTTTATCCATTCATTTATTGATGGACATCTAGGCTCTTTCCATAGTTTGGCTATTGTGGATGTTGCTGCTACAAACATTCAGGTGCACGTGCCCCTTTGGATCACTTCATTTGTATCTTTAAGTAAATATCCAGCAGTGCGATTGGTGGGTTGTACAGTAGCTCTATTTTCAACTTTTTAGGAACCTCCATACTGTTTTCCAGAGTGGCTGCACCAGCTTGCTTTCCCACCAACAGTGTACAAGGGTTCCCCTTTCTCTGAATCCTCACCAGCATCTGTCATTTCCTGACTTGTTAATTTTTGCCATTCTGACTGGTGTGAGGTGATATCTCACTGTGGTATTGATTTGTATTTCCCTGATGCTGAGTGATGTTGAGCACTTTTTCATGAGTCTGTTGGCCATCTGGTTGTCTTTTTTGCAGAAATATCTGTTCATGTCTTCTACCCATTTCTTGATTGGATTATTTGTTCTTTGGGTGTTGAGTTAGTAAGTTCTTTATAGATTTTGGTACTAGCCTTTTGACTGATATGTCATTTGCAAACATCTTCTCCCATTCTGTCAGTTGTCCTTTGGTTTTGTAGACTATTTCTTTTACTGTGCAAAAGCTTTTGATCTTGATGAAGTCCCAATAGTTCATTTTGTCCTTGCTTACCTTCACTTTGGTGATGTTTCTAGGAAGAAGTTGCTGCAGCTGAGGTCAAAGAGGTTGTTGCCTGTGTTCTCCTCAAGGATTTTGATGGATTCTTGTCTCACATTGAGGTCTTTCATATATTTTGAATATTTTTGTGTGTGGTGTAAGGAAATGATCCAGTTTCATTCTTCTGCATGAGGCTGTCCAATTTTCCAAACACCCTTTGTTGAAGAGACTGTCTTTTTTCCATAGGACATTCTTTCTTGCTTTGTAAAGATTAGTTGACCAGGGGCGCCTGGGTGGCTCAGTGGGTTAAAGCCTCTGCCTTCAGCTCAGGTCATGATCCCAGGGTCCTGGGATCGAGCCCCACATCGGGCTCTCTGCTCGGCGGGGAGCCTGCTTCCTCCTCTCTCTCTGCCTGTCTCTCTACCTACTTGTGATCTCTATCTGTCAAATGAATAAATAAAAAAATCTTTAAAAAAAAAAAGATTAGTTGACCATAGAGTTGAGGGTCCATTTCTGGGCTCTCTATTCTGTTCCATTGATCTATGTGTCTGTTTTTATGCCAGTACCATACTGTTTTGATGATGACAGCTTTGTAATAGAGCTTGAAGTCTGGAATTGTGATGCCACCTACTTTGGTTTTCTTTTTCAATATCCCTCTGGCTATTTGAGGTGTTTTCTAGTACCATATAAATTTTAGGATTATTTGTTCCATTTCTTTGAAAAAAAAATGATGCTATTTTGATTGGGATTGCATTAAATGTGTAGATTGCTTTAGGTAGCATACACATTTTCAAAATATTTGTTCTTCCAGTCCATGAGTGGGAATCATTTCTTTGTGTCTTCCTCAATTTCTTTCATGAGTACTTTATAATTTCTGAGCACAGATTGTTTGCCTCTTTGGTTAGGTTTATTCCTGGGTATCTTATGGTTTTGGATGCAACTGTAAATGGGATTGACTCCTTAATTTCTCTTTCTTTTTTCTTACTGTTGGTGAATAAAAATGCAACTGATTTCTGTGCATTGATTTTATATCCTGACACTTTACTGAATTCCTGTATGAGTTCTAGCAGTTTTAGAGTAGTCTTTTGGGTTTTCCACATAAAGTATTATGTCATCTGAAAAAAGTGAGAGTTTAACTTCTTCTTTGCTTACTCGGATGCCTTTTATTTCTTTATGTTGTCTGACTGCTGAGGCTAGAATTTCTAGTACTATGTTGAATAGCAGTGGTGATAGTGGATAGTCCTGCGATGTTCCTGACCTTAGGGGAAAAGCTCCATCAAAAAGGAGAATTATGGACCAATATCCTTAATGAACACCGATGCAAAAATTCTCACCAAAACTAGCCAATAGGATCCAACAGTGCATTAGAAGGATTATTCACCGTGACCAAATGGGATTTATTCCTGGGTTGCAGGGTTGATTCAACATCCGCAAATCAATCAATGTGATATATTAACAAAAGAAAGAACAAGAACCATATGATACTCTCAGTAGATGCAGAAAAAGCATTTGACAAAGTATAACATCCTTTCTTGATCAAAATTCTTCACAGTGTAGGGATAGAAGGTACATACCTCAATATCATAAAAGCCATCTATAAAAAACCCACAGTGGATATCATTCTCAATGGAGAAAACTTTTTAAAACTATAGCAGAAAGTTCAAGAATAGGGCATCTTTATCTCAGCTTCCATTTAAAATGCTGAACAATAACAGTTAATGTTCACTTTAGTCTCTATCTGGAATATTTTTTGATAAGAAGTAAAATTCAAAATATTTTAAAATCTAGTATTTTATTGATCATGTCAGGAAAGTTTATTTATTTAAAAAGTTATTAGGTCTGCATCGATTTATTATTTTATGACCAATTATTCAGAGACATATTTTGATAATAGTTTTCTGTCCCTTATGGAAATGAAGAAATTTAGGCTTCAAGATTAAAGCAAGTTTATAGAATAATTCAGCTAGTAAGTAGCAGAACATGGATTCTAATAAGGATCTTCCTAACACTAGTTTTCCTTACTATATTGTGTATCAGTGTGTAATACATTAAATAAATTACAATTGTGTAAGAAATTATAATTAAAATGTATGGTAATTGTTCTCTCAACAAATTTTATGTTAGCATGACAGTTATTCTTTTTGAATAGATTTTCATAAATTATTACTGTGTACTTAATTCTAAAAAAAAAACCAGAATATTTCCATCATATAAACTAGCAATTATCAGGTACTTTCATCAGATTCTTCTCATCACAAGAAATTATAAAGAAATACTAAAGTAGCTCAAAATCCTCTAAACTTGAAAGATTTATCATTCTCAACCCTTTCATTAATAACATATTTGAAATGCAACAATGATAGTGGAGTAAATTTCATTAGTCTCAGGAACAGAGGGAATCCTTACATTCTATTCTGGTTCCTAGTTGTACTACATATACTTATTGAAATAAGAGATGGGAAGAGTTATTTTATTAAATATGAACAGAGTAAACGAAGCAAATTGAGTACGGCATGCAGGCACGAGAAACCTGATTTGACAATACAAATTAGGTGTTAACTAGATATGTAAAACTTGAAAATACAAAACTACATGTGATTAAAAATTCTTCCTACAAGAGGTCTTTCAGGTTTTATCACTCCCTTGAATTGAGCTCCCTTTGCTTTGGAGCTGCCTCAAAATGAAATTACAATGATTTAAGTCAACACCCATATTCCTCCAAAGGTTTTATGGTTTGGTCATTGTAACATATGCATGAAGCCAGGAATCACATTAGCAAGTATCAGGAAGGAGCTAATATGTATACACATCTTGAAAATTCTACCATGCATTTGCTTGAGAACACTTATCTTTATATCTATCAGGATGTCACTTCTGTTTATTCTGAGTCATATTTTCCATTCTCTACCCCTTTTAAATTCTCCAAATTTTATTATTATTTCTATTTTAAAATAATTGTTATTCAATCCTGTATGGGTAAATTAACCTAAATCTGTGTTTTCAAGTCATGATTTTATACATATGAATTACATATTTTTTCACCTTACAGATTGTCCATGTTCTCAGAGCCATATATCCAACAACCTATATTACAATTACAAATAAGATAGTTTGTAAGCTCCACAGAATCACTATCTCAAAAATTTCAAACTCCTCTTTTTCCCTTAAATCCCCTCTATTTCTAGAATCTTCACTCACCAAGAGTAAAATCACAATGCCAAAGTCTTTAAACCTGAAATCACTGCCGTTTTTCAATTTCTTTTTTTCATTCATTTTATTCATTCTGCAAACAAGTTTTTATTGAATATTACCAGGGATCCCTTGTGTTTTATTTTTTTGTTTGTTTGTTTTTTTCTTTACCCCTCAGGACCAATGACAGTTATTACAGATCCTTGAATTGCTCCAATATGTGCATGACCACTATTATAGTTGGCATACCATAAGAGGGTGATTTTGAGGGATTTGAGTAATGAGACTATTCACAAAGATGTGGAGGTGTGGATAGGATAATGTGGAAACAAACAAAAAATAAACAATGTAGCCAAAACCAAAAAGTACAGAATATCATTATTCCTCCTGTGCCTGAAAATAAAACGAAGTACAGGAGAATCAGAACTCGGACAATGAGAGATTTTGGCATTAAAGTTTTCCTGAAAGGAGATATGACTTGGTTGAGGGATAGCCAGGTCACAAAAGATCCCCAGGGAGGGAATCTAAGGAATAAGCATTTCAGCTCTTGTTTTCCATATAGCAGAAACTATATAATAAAGCAGCTTATTCATTTAAATCAGACTCCTACACCATACAAAAGAGTAAGTAAGAATGAAAAGCTACCTGGAAGGATTCACAGGTCAACAACACAATCTTCAACCCCTATGGGGAGACAACAGCCTTCAACAAGCTTCTCAGTAGGATTTCAAAATTGTTATACTACACTCCACTTCTTCCGTTTTCACAATGGGGAAACCCATCACGTTTTTCCTGTTATTTTCTGTTTCAACATTGTAATTAAGCATTACCGGGGGTGGGAGAAAATTCCTTGCTTTAATTCTTAGGTTATCAAAGTACAAAAATCCACATGCAGAGTAATGGAAAAGATAGAATATCAGCAGACATTCTTAGATGCTGACCGAAGATGATTTTGGGATATTTCTTTTAGAAACAGAATGATGTCTCTGACAGTAAGAGTGATATGGCTTTTCACTTTGCTTTAATTTTATTATTAATGATTTTGGTATATTAATTTATGTTTTTGAGGAATTTCTGAGATAAAACTTTTAATTTAAATTAGTAATCCGTAAGTGCTTAATTTTTGATAAAGTTAGTGACTTCAAACTAAAGAAAAAGTATAAATTAGTAAGTAGTTTTGGGGGTAACCTGGGTGGCTCAGTGGGTTAAACCTCTGCCTTTGGCTCAGGTCATGATCTTGGGATCCTGGAATGGAGCTCCACATTGGGCTCTCTGCTTAGCAGGGAGCCTGCTTCCCCCTCTCTCTCTGCCTGCCTCTCTGCCTACTTGTGATCTCTCTCTGTCAAATAAATAAAATCTTTAAAAAAAAAAAAAAAAGTAGTTTTGGGAGAACTACGAGGCAATTTGAAAAAAAAAAAAATCAGTTCTTGACCATATAATAAAATACATGTGCAGAAAGATTCCAAGGTTAATTATGTAAATAAATGTACAGAAATGCTAGAAAAAATGGGTATTGTATACATGTAGAAATAATAAATGTATATAAATATACATATTTTCTATAAAATTTGAAAACAAAAGTTTAGTTGTAAAGTACTTGACTAAAAATGACCCACATAGATATAACTGCTAAAAAATGTATTTAAATGTAACTAGTAGATAAATTTAAAAAGTTTGACAAAATTTGAACATAGGTGAGGATGCAAATTTATAACTAATTCTTGTCAATTGCTTTTTTGCCTATAAAAGACAGATGGAAAAGTATAAATATGCCAGTTTTCTGAAACTAACAAATCTTTTTTCATAACTCCTCACTGTTGGTGAGATTATGGAAAATTGACAGTTCATATACTTCAATGCATATATTGAAACTATATGGATAAATGCACCATATTTCTCTAATTTTTCACTTTTGTGTATTTATCTGTAATGTCCTATATACAGACACTTTTATAAATCCTACCTTCCAAAATGTAGCCATATTCTCCATGTAATTCTTAGCCCTGTGTAGAAAAAGATCTGCCAACAATAAAGACTGCAGACTAAACAGAAGAGAAATAAATCAATTTTAGCTATATTTTCAAAAGCAGCAGGTACAATCTATCATAAATCACTATGACCCAAGACAGTAAATCATGTAATAAAAGAAACAGCAATTTTTCAGAGAATATTTTTTAAAATATAAAGCTGTGTGAATGCAGCATTTTTATTTGATGGCCAATAAAGGTTCTATTTCTTCCACTTATGTGTTGTTTCTTTGTTATTGATTGTTGAAATGAGTAGTGCATACCACAATGTGTGCCAAGTTTCAAAAAAAAATTATGAAAGAATAACCCCCCAAATGCATAAGACATTAACAGGCATGACATCTCTGAAACATATAAACATATTTTATATTATTTTGAAACTGTTGGTCATATAAGTGAAAATATACTCTATGCTGGTTAATGACTTTGAATAATCATTAAAATCATCTTTATATGATTGATAAAATGCAGACATCCCTAACATCTACATGAGAATCTTCGTTAATTTTTCTTTCTCCCACGTAAGTTGAAAACCAGGCTTACGATTGGTCCCATGATGACTCTAGTAAAAGACAGAGATTTCTTAATATTTCTGACATTTTATTGACCCTTTATTTCAGAATACCAATGCTCATCGTAAAATAATAATTTCAGATTCATGTAATTACTAAATACATCCGTAGCGTCTGCTAGTTTCTGTCCACATCCCTAACATTTGATTCAATTCAACCTTATGAGACAGTCATGGGGAAAAGCCATTATCAGCCTTACTGGAAAAAAAGAAACAAAACCCAAAATCTGTTTACTCCATTCTATCAATTACACAATTAGTATAGTCCATATATTCCCAGACATCTTTCAACAGATCTGATGCGTTTTGCAACACTCCGCCACTAAAGAGAAAGTTACTAATGTTAGGATTTTTCTTTATGCAAACACATCAGAAAACACCTTCCATTATGATCAGTTCTGACCACTTTGTTATATATTCATTTTAATATTTATTTGCAATTTCTCTGACCAACTGCGAACAAAACACTCAGGAATTAGTAGTAATTACACTTCAAAAGTATGCAATGCTTTACAATTTCCAAAGCACCTTAACAAATCTGTATCATCAGAAAATTATATCATGGTAAACCCACTTCCCAGGTAAATAAATTGCATTTGCCTAATACAATATATCATTACTCATGACAAGAGGAAAATTGATAAAATGCTACTTTCCTATTCCAATTCAGGTGACGTTTCCTGAGATGCACAGAACCCACTAGAGATGCTGAAGCAGAGGTGATGATGGAATAATTGTTCACAGAACCCACACCCTCGGTAAAGCGACTATGGTTAAAAGGAATATCTGCAATTTGAATCAGTTAGTGATAATGAAAGCAACAAGTGCCTGGGGTTAAGTAAGATAAATATTTTCTTGGAGAAACATTTGTTTATTCTCAGGCCCAAGTTCAAGAATAGATCACTTCATTCCTTATTCACTCTCATAAGTCCCTATATATGCCTCATTGCAACCATCCTTTTTAAAATTCCATATTTATATAGGTATTTGATTAAAGTCTTTCTAACCAAACAAACTTCAAACTCGAAGGTAAAGATAATCACCATTTTATTGACTGTCTTATTCCTACCATGTGGCATATTTTATGCATGTCAAGCAAATATCAAAACTTACCTTGAATGAAATAATCAGTAATAAAAAGTAAATGTTATGATATAGTTATTACCATCACTTTATTTTTTAAATTTCTATCAATAAAAATAAACTCTGATTTATAAAAACAACTAAAGAACAAAATGTTCCTAGGATATACGATGTTATACCAACAATATTACCTAACAATATTATCCCAACAATATTACCTAAATGACTGAATAAATTCTAGACCTAACAATAACTCTGATTTTAGGGCCAAATTCTATTTCACATTTAGAGATAACTGGGGACTTTTTCTCCTGTATATATCTATGTCTGTTTTCCATAATGCTATCCTTTCCTCAACTATCACTTCCAAATTTTCAGGACATTTTCAACATAACTAATTCTATGTTTAAAGAATGAATATTAATTTCCTGATATAGTTTTTACATTGCTGGTTGTCCAGTTTGTTTGTTTGTTTGAATCTCAAAGGAATAACTGTATTACTATGATTATCATTTTATTACTCCTGTAACAAATTACCAACTTGGTGGTAACGACACACATTTATTACCTTACAGTTCTTTAGATCAAAGGTCTAAAAATCTGGCTAAAAAATCAAGATTTCCTCAGGGTTAAGTTTTCTTTTTGGAGGCTCTAGAGGATAAATCATTACCTTGCCTTTTGCACCTTCTAGAAACCATCATCACTCTCTGACTCATGGCTCCTTTCCTCCACCTTCAAAGACAGCAAAAAAGGGCAGGTCTTCTCATGTCTCATCTCTATGATCTACACATCTGTCATTCACTTCTCCTTTTAAGGACTTCCGTGAATGGATTGAGCCCATTCTAATAATCTAGGCTAATGTCCCTACTGGTATGCCATCACCCTTAACCAAAACTATATAATCTCTTTTGCCATATAGGATGACATATCCACAGTTCCAAGGATTAGGAGGTAGACAACTTTGAAGGGACATAATTTTGCCCACTACCCAACCCTTCCTACATTAGAGATATCAGAGGTATCCTACTAAAGATAAGATCTTTTTTTTTTTTCTTAAATAAAAAATCTGGACCACATGTCTTTATATTCAAATCAGGTGGGATTTTGGTGAAATTCCCGGTACCCATACCCTAATCCTGGTTCAGTATCTAGAGGTTGTGTCAAAAGGGATGGAAAATTTACCAGGTTCACTAAGTCCAGGAATTAAAAATTCTTAAAATCTGAGTTTTGAGAATAAATTTATTTTCTATGTGTTCACTGGTGCCCATATTTAATTCTTGCCCACAGGTAATCCTCAGTCATTCCTCACTTCACCAAGTATTATGATGTGTCAATGCAGATTCATCAGTTGTAACAAACATACCATTCTGGTGAGGGATATTGATAATGGGGGAGGCTATGGATGCATGGAGCAGGGAATATATGGGAAATCTCTGTACCTTCCTCTCAATTCTGCTGGGAATCTAAAATTGCTAAAAGAATAGGCTTAAAATAAATTAACCAAGAGCATCAATATGATTTTGCATGAAATAACATACATAAATTATTACACCAGAAAAGTTAACTTTTAAATTTATCCCTCCAAATTAAAAAAATACAGAAATTAATCACATTGCCTTTTTTGGATAATTTAGAAACTTTAGAATGGTATGAGAATTTCATACAAAAATAAATGGTAGTTTTGCTAATAGTTCACTGAGCAGAATGTACATGTATTACCTATGCAGAAAAATCCATCTGTGAAAAGGAATTATGACAACAGTTTGATTTATGTTCTGTAAAACAATACATAAGGGACATTGTATTACTTTTATTTCTGTAAATTTTGTGTATCATTTCAATGATACATGGAATAAATTGAATAGTAAGCACTGATGTTTATAATGGGAGACATTTTTCCCTGCCCAAAATTGATGTTGTAATTAAAACACAAATTGTATGAGACTTATTGTTCATTAATAGAAATCTTTTTAAAAAATGCTTTATGGCATAAATCTAACGGAAATTTAAGATGCATGTTTTACATTTCATTATCTTGAACCATGGCTTTTTGTTGAGAATCTCATTAAGTGCCTAATAGCTTCTAATGTAATACTCACTTAACAACATGACAGTCTCCATGGAAACCAAACAGCAAGATATGGATGTAGTAACATAGGTTAATGTACTTTATTTTAATAGTGTAGGAGTTCCCCAAAGCACAAAAGTATTTCTTTTTAGAAGTATGTGTGATGTTAAATCAATGTAGTATTTAAGTAGGAAAATCAAATAACTTCTTTTATAAGATCTATTACTGTCAAGTGTAAAGTAATTCATGTCAGCAGTTATTTTGAGCACCTTCTATCTACCACTACGAAGGAACTTATTTTGGGATATAAGGCTGCACGGTTAAATTATCTACAGTCCTTAATTTCAAGAAAAGCCAAGAGTGGGAAAGCAACGAACACAAATTACAATGCAAACACAAAATTACAACATAATGTGATGCTAATGCTGAAGATGGTGACGGTGATAACTTCCTATGAACAGGGAAATGTGCTAAGGATTTCTCATACTAAAGTCTTTATAACTAGATAGATATAAAGATTTCTTATTTTGCTAATGAGTAAATTCAGCTAAAAAGAAGTCAAATTAAAAAAAAAGTGTAAGAACCAGAGGATAGAACTTTCAGCTATTTCAATCCCATTTATAGTTGCTGAATAAATTAGGTGTAGTGATATGGCAAAAACATTTAATGAACATTCGTTATTGTGTATTTAATATATAATAAAAGTGGTCATTTGTTAATTTCATTTTTCAGCAAGAAAAAAACATTTCTTAGATATTAAGAAATAGAGCATGATCTAACCAAACAAGGAAAACTGCTGACTAAATTATAATCACCCCTAGGAAATTCATTTCAGCCACTCAGTTACAGATGGTCTTCTACATTATTTTCAATTATGTGACTTTTGAATTTTTTTTAAGATTTTATTTATTTATTTGACAGCACAAGTAGGCAGAGAGGCAGGCAGAGTGAGAGGAGGAAGCAGGCTCCCTGCTGAGAAGAGAGCCCTATGTGGGGCTTGATCCGAGGACCCTGGGATCATGACCTGAGCCGAAAGCAGAGGCTTTAACCCACTGAGCCACCCAGATGCCTCAATTATGTGACTTTTGAATTAAAGTTCGTTATTCTTTCACTCTAAGGGAAACACATTTCCTATTATGTCCTCATTTACAAAAACTGATTTTTTCCTTTTATATATTTGTTTTCCTTTTAATATATGCATGTTTATTTGGCACGGCTTGACCTCCCAAACTAACCTTGATTACTATTTCACTTGTCCCTCAATGCTCTTCCATATCTTATATTTTCTGTGTCGCCTGGGTGCCTCAGTGGGTTAAAGCCTCTGCCTTTGGCTCAGGTCATGATCCTAGGGTCCTGGGATAGAGCTCCACATCTGGTTCTCTGCACACCAGGGAATCTGCTTCCTTTCCTCTCTCTCTGCTTACTTGTGATCTCTGTCAAATAAATAAATAAATAAATAAAATCTTTGGATATAACTTCTAGACGACAATATGAAACATTCATTTATTTTTACTTTTGTATGAGTAATGCTTATATTTCACTATATCATCTTACCTTAATAGGTATTATTTAATAATTAAGCTTGAAGCTGGGATATGACTCTTAAAAATTAGATAAATTCATATACAGGTATTATAAATATTTAAGTATAAATACACATAATATATCTAAAATATATATTATATAAATACATGGTAAACTTAAAAATACATACTATGTTTTATATTATATGTAATATCTAAATTGAGTTCTTACCTTATAGTTTTATTATGTATGCATATATGTATCAGGTAAGATAATATTCATAAAATTCTCAGAAAAAACATTTAGATAGTTGTTTTAAAAGTTGTTTTAAAAGCAAGTAAATGTAAAATAATAATAGTTCATAAATTATTCAATTTTATCAAACACTGAAAATGTTAAAGCTGTATGAATGAGACAAACATATTCCTGATAAATAGTTGACAATGAAATTAGAAATGAAATAAGAAAATAAAGAGGAAAAGTTTTCAAAAAAGTTATGTTATATAATGACTGTAAAATTTATAATATCTTCAGATACATAGAAATTTTCCCTATTAGGAAATCTAGAAAATCTGAGAGAACTTTTTTTATTAGTAAATATATAGTCTTTTTCATGATTTTTTCCTAGTTTTATTAGGAAAATGATCATACAAAAGTGTCCAGAGAGTTACACAGTAGGCAACAATGTCCTCGTTACTTAGATCCTCATATTAACTGTGCTATAGTTCCTTTATCACATGTCTATATATCAACAGCCTTTATCATATATCTATATATCAATCATTTTAGCCAATCAGTAGTGTATGTTACATATTGACAAATTTCAAAATTGTAGATATTAGTACACTTTGCTCTTAAATATTTCAGGATTATTACTAATTGTGGATTAATTGTTATTAACTTTATTAAATGTAACTTTTAAGAGGAGTTCAATATTATTTACCAACTTTTTTTTTTTTTAAGAAAGGAGGGAAGAGGCAGAAGGAGAAGGAGAAAGAGATTTTTTTTTTAAGATTTTATTTATTTGACAGAGAGATCACAAGCAGACAGAGAGGCAGGCAGAGAGAGGGAGAAGCAGGCTCCCCACTGAGCAGAAAGCCCAATGCAGGGCTTCATCCCAGGACCCTGAGATCATGAACTGAGCCAAAGGCAGAGGCTTAATGCACTGAGCCTCTCAGGTGCCCCAGAGACAGACAATCTTAAGCAGACTCCATACCCATCGCTGAACCTAAAGTGGGGTTCAATTTCACAACACTGAGCTCATGACCTGTGCTAAAGTCAAGAGTTGGATGTTTAACTGACTAAGCCACTCAGGCGCCCCTGTAAGTGACTGTTTTTAAGAATAATATAAAGTCTGTACCTGGGTGGTTCAGTTGGTTAAGCTACTGCCTTCAGCTCTGGTCATGATCCTGGTGTCCTGGGGTTGAGTCCTGTATTGGGCTCTCTGCTCAGCAGGGAGTCTGCTTCTCCCTCTGCCTGCCCCTGACCACTCTTGTGTGCTTTCTCATTCTCTCTCTCAAATAAATAAATAAAATATTTATTTAAAAATAAATAGTATAAGGTCACATATAACATATTAATTTTTTAACTATTTCAAAAATTACCTTTCATGATACAAACTTGGTAACTCTACTTTTTTCTTAACAATTTTATTTATTTGAAAGAGAGAGAGAGAGAGTGCACAAGGAGGGGGGCATCGGGCAGAGGGAACAGGAGAATCAGGCTTCCCACCAAGCAGGGAGCCAGATGCTGCACTCTATCCCAGGACCGTGGGATCATGATCTGAGCTGAAGGCGGATGCTCAATCATGGCACCCAGGTGCCCTGATAATTCTACTTTTTAATTTATTTTTTTAATTTTTTTAGAAAACCCCATACTCTTTTCCACAATGGCTGTACTGATTTGCATTCCCACCAACAGTGCATGAGGCTTCCTTTTTCTCTACATCCTTACCAATACTTGTTATTTCTTGTCTTTTTAATTCTAGACATTCTGATAGGTGTAAGGTAATACCTCATTGTGGTTTTCATTTCCATTTCCCTGGTGAAGAGTGATGTTGAGCATCTTTTAATGTGTCGGTTGGCCATTTATATGTCTTCTTTGGCAAAATGTCCGTTCAGTCCTCTGCCCATCCTTTAATCAGACTGTTTGTTTCTTTTTTGGTATTGAGTTGTATAAGTTCTTTATATATTTTGGATATTAATCCTGTTTGGATATATCATTTGCAAATATATTCTTCCATTCAGATGATCTCTGACTTTTAATGGTCCTATTCAATAAAATTTTAGACAATTATATTTAATAACATAAATATCAATATGATTGGGGTTTGGTGTGTCATTTTACTATTTTTGATTTGTTCAATTTTATTTTGTTCTCCTATTTCTACTTTTCTAGAATCTAGAATTTCTAGAATAATTTCCAGTTATAAACTGGCTTTTTGAATATGTTAAGACACAGCTGACATTCAATAATCAGCACACATTAAGAGTGCACAATTTGATAAGTCTTGACATATGAATAGACTTACGTAATCATCACAGTAATCAAGATATTAAATATATAAATCATCCTTCACATTCTTCTTCTTTGTAAACCTTTCTCTTAACCCTAAGCAACCATAGATCAGGATTGTTACTATAGATCAGGATTATTCAAGAGCAGCATTTTTACTTTTTGCTCTGGATAATGTCTGGCCCATTGTAGGTTATTTTGCAGCACCTCTGGCCTCTACCTCTCCACACTCACAATATTGTTAACTGCACAAACATAGGCATGGTTTTATCATAGCTTGCATGTCCCAAACTGCAATTCCTCTGCTATTTCCAAATAAACCAATTTTGCTGGCAAATAACTGTTCTTTTTAATTATTTTCAAGGTCAACAGAATCTTTTATAAAGTACAAGATAAAATTTATTTAAATGTAAACACTATAGATTCTCTAGTGTAAAATTTTAATATAATACATGTCCTTGATGAGAAGTATTATTGAAGTGAAACAAACAACCCATATTTAGGCACATAATAAGCAGCATTCCCTTATTTTTATCTTGTCATGGTTCTCAGGATTGATTGAGCTCTACTAATCAGTCACTGGTCAGAGTTTCTTTTACTTTTTCTTTTTCTTTTCTTTTCTTTCTTTTTTTTTTTTTTTAAGATTTTATTTATTTTAGCAAGAGAGAGAGTGCAAGTGGCAATATGGGCAGGAGGAGAGGGAGAGAGAGCATACCAAGCAGACTCCACACTGAGTGCAGAGCCCTACATGGGACTGGATCCCAGGACCCCAAGATCATGACCTGAGCCAAAATCTAGAGCTGGATGTTCAACCAACTGAGCCACCCAGACACTGCTCTTGGTCAGAGTTTCTTATTCAGACAATGACTGGTGCTAGAGTAATCTAGGAAGTTCCTTATTCACATGCTTATTGTCTGGATTAGTTTGGGAAACAGTTCGGAGTAGCTGAGACTCCTAGGGAAACGTATTCTTCATGGTCTTCTAAGCCCTACAGCCTCAGCGTAACTGAACTTCTTATATGGAAGCTGGAGGCTCCCAGAGATGTGTCTCACGAGAAACCAGCAGAAACTACATGCCTTTTTCTAATCTAGTCTCAGAAACCATACAGTACCACCCTCACCACATTCTATCCATTAAGACACTCAAAGAAGCATATTTACTCCAACTCTTGGTAAGAGGAGTATCAAAGTATTAGCAGGTAAGTTAAACCCAAAAATACACAGTAGGCCATTTTTCTTTTTTTGAACTATAAATCTACAAATATATTCCTTTATTTAAAATAAAAATGTCACTTATTTCAATCCAGGCCTCATGAATTCATCATGAAGACTTTGCTGTTCTAAGTCTTCAGTATATTAATTGCCTTATTTAGAGGATACTTCAACAGGTTTTCCATACTTGTGATATTAAAGTTACATCAAGGTTGTCCACTTGTATTCTGGTGTGCAATTATGAAATATTAGTTTACAAAATTATTCATAGCATTCGTAAAGAGTCACGTGCATATAGAAGTCAATAGTAAGCCTAATCCATTTCTACCACTTTCATTTCTGCACTATGTATTCACCAAGCAATAAAATTTATTATTAATCAGCACAGATCAAGAGCCCTTCAAGAAAATGCTATTGTGATACTACAATATTCTGTAGTATTTAATTTTTTTCACATTTCATATGATGGAAAATAATAATTACAAAGTCATTATCTTTTTCCAGAACAATAGTTTGGAGGAACAGGTGCATGTCATCTCGGTCTCAGTCTGGAGCTCATTTCAACAAAGTCAGACTGCCTGCATTTTTAAAGACAGTACTATTAGTTGTCTCATTTGTTACAACCATTCTTTGTAATTCTCACATCTGTCAAAGTTCATACAAATAGCCCCCTGGAGGAAGCAGATGTTACAAAGTTATAATTTAGATGTTTGTTTTGACTTTTAGACAAAATCTGGACAGCAAAGATCCTGTTCTGTTAAGTAGCATTATCAAATGCAAATGGTTGATGATTTTTTTTATTAGTTTGTTATTGCTTTTGAAATGCTTATCTCCATAATTACTATTGGGAAAAACATAATATTCTCTGAATACTTAGCCTTCTAATAGATAGGGACAGAAGAATGAATAGAGGAAAGAAGGGTGTGGGGCAGGGATGGATTGAAGAATGTGATCAATGATGATGATAGATAGATAGATGGATGATAGACAGGTAGATGACTGATAGATGATAGATAGATAATAGAGAAAAGTAAAAAGAGGAGACAAATTTAAATAGATATAGATATACCTGAGAGCCAAGTGTGATTTTGAAATTCTGTTTATATGATAATGCTAGATTGACTCAACAACATTTATAAATATTTGATTTACCCAGAAAATATTTTACCATTCATAATATTTTAGTCAAAATAAAAATATTAGATAGTGATTAGTGAAGAAAGAAGATAGACTTTTTGTGGAATGTTAAACTAAGATTTTGGTTTCAATTTTAATTTGACTTTTATTTTGTTCATACAGCTTCTATAAGCATATGCATATTATTTCTGAAGAATTAAAGGCAGGCTAAAAAAGCCTACTAATTCCCGTACTGTAGAATTTTCATTCACTGCTTATTTGTTAATTTACAAAACACAAAAGGTGAATGAACCAAATTTAATTTTCAGCTTGATATCCTGACAGACACATTTTCTGCTTAATCCTTAACAGATACCATATGATAATGATGATAACAACATATTAAGAAGATACAGAACACAATAAATAAAGATCAGGACATACTCTTTACTGCATAGAATTTTTTTTTTCCAAAATGATTTTGATGTACCAATATCCAAGGACAAATTTTTGCTTGTTTTGCAATTCCAAAGCATAAGTGTATTCTGCTTACATAATATTAGCCTTATTATGAATTTAATGAAAGTATTAAAGCTATGTGGGCACCTGGGTGGTTCAGTGGGTTAAAGCCTCTGTCTTTGGCTCAGGTCATGATCCCAGGGTGCTGGGATTGAGCCCCTGCATTGGGCTCTCTACTCAGCGGGGAGCCTGCTTCCTCCTCTCTCTCTGCCTGTCTTTCTGCCTACTTGTGATCTCTGTCTGTCAAATAAATTTAAAAAATCTTAAAAAAAAGAAAATACTAAAGTTACGATGAATTGTCTGTATATTCTTGTTTTCCAGAGTAGAAAAATAATACTTATTTTTTCTCCTAAATTTAGAGAAGATAGCACGATTTCTTTCTTCAGTGAAAGAAATCCTCACTTGGTGTTACTTAATTCTTCCACGGTAGGTTAAATGTTATTCTAGAACATAAAAATGAGAAAATCTCATCCTCCTTTTCTGTATGTGAATATGAAAACTTATAAAATTATTTGTGGTTGTGTAAGTTACCATTAAAATAATAAAAATTATGAAGTATCTCATATTTCTATGATACAAACCAAAACTAGACCTTCATGCACATGTCATGCCATGCAATACTCAGCTACTTTTTAAAATTTGCTTTAAAAAGGGATTGCATTTTAATAACACAAGTTTGCTGGACACTGTCAATAATTGTTCAAATTTTTCTTTGTTTCCCCAGTCATTAATATGATTATAAGTATGATACTTAAAATAGTGGCTAATGGCTAATGTTAAACAATTAAAAATAATATTTGAAAAGACTTTTAAGATTATGTGGGAAAATATCCACAGTATCATATTGAATCCACACTACGAACACAAGACTATATAATAAGGTAACAAGCCTATAATGAGATATATATATATATATATATATATATATATATATATAGTGTTCAATGTTGCACATACAAATATTTTTCATAGTAATGTATTTTCTTAAATTCTAAAAGCTAGTACTCTAATATTGTTCATAGTATCTTCACATAACCACTTCATCTCTGCTGCTTGTTTTATGATTCATTTCTCATTCCAGGTATAGTTTACTTGGCATTCTTTCTTTTATTAAAGTAATTACCTCATGTCAGAACTATATTTAAAAAATATATATATATATATTTCTTGCAATAAGCATAAATTATTTTTGCAATAAAAAAGGAGTATATAACTGATGATGTTTATCAAAATAATTAGCCATCTCATTCAATATTTTAATCCCCACAAAATATATTATGTAGTAATTGGGATCTGATAAAATAATCATAAATATTACAAATAGTATGACAATCAGATCCTAGCAAATATATTTTTCTTTAACATTCACATCCCCAATTAATTTTGTTGTCTAACTATAATTAAAATTATAACATTGAATTAAGTCAGTGGTTATGACACTGAACACATACTTAAAAATTGCCATCATCCTGTACTATTTATATTTTTAAAAATATTTTATGTTTTAATAATTATTTGCTAATGGTAATGTTTTGAAATCTTAACTAATTTGATATAGTGTATAATTTTTTTTTTGTATTTTCAAGAACTAATTATACAATTGAAATTCTCATTTTTCAGGGCACCTGGGTGGCTCAGTTGGATAAGCAACTGCCTTTGGCTCAGGTCATGATCCCAGGACCCTGGGATGAGCCCCACATTGGGCTCCCTGCTCAGCATGAGGCCTACTTCTCCCTCTCCCACTCATCCTGTTTGTGTTTCCTCTCACTGTCTCTCTCTGTCAAATAAATAAATAACATCTTTTAAAAAAATCTCATTTGTTGAACGAATTCTTGCTATATTTTGCCATTATTATTCTAAGGAATTCACATTTTGTCTTACCCGTTTTTGAAGTCTATATTTATACCATGAGTATTAGTACTTTAATTGGCACAACAATTATTACAGAATTTCATTATCTTTTATATTTATTTTATGGTTAAATTTTGTATAAAGCATTTAAAATTATGTTGTCTGTCATACCAGTATTTTTATTAGACCTATTAGTTATATTAAAATCAGTAGAATCATTTTTATAGCAAAATGGTACAAATGCATTTGCTGCAGTGCCATTCTGTTGTTTTTGTTTACATTTCTTTAGACAATATATCACACACTGAAAGGTCATGTTTCTTATTTATGTTATTTATTTTACTTCTAATTTTATTTATTTTACTTCCTAATAATTTCCCTTCCTAATATTATTTTATCTTATTTTAATTCATTCTTGATAATTAAAATTTGAGTAAGTCATCATTTGTGATATACTTTAAATATTTGTGTAATATTTCACCAGTTATTTTATTTCATTGCATAAAGGTATTAGTATTATGCTCTTTCAAACATCATAACTATTTAAATGGAAACATTCCTTCCCCCTTATTCTTTAAAAAAATCTTGTATGTTCTTGTCCTATAATTCTTACATGCTGTTCTTTCACAAACCGGTCCCTGTACATGGAAAGCAAGGAGATACTGAAGAAAAGGCAGACCACTCCCAATTAGCAGGTAACAATATCAATAAGCAAAGGAACTTACTTGTGGGGTTTGTTTTGGGTGGTGGCAACACAAGTGCATCTTTGTACTCACCAATCAAATCTTGAAATTATATACAGAGGTCTTAACTGGGTTCAGTCATGTATTCAGTGTAGCTGGTCTCAATGGTATCTACTCTCTCAAGACTCCATGGGAACAGCTCCCACTGTGGGAAGAGTAGGAAGAGCATACATTTCAATGACAGGGGAGGGGCTGGGGAGCCTCTGATCACCCTGGAGTGGCTCTAGGGCCAACTGGCAGTCATGTCCTCTTGATTACTTCTGCCAACACATGCACAGGAGTATGTATTAATACACAATATATGCACACACACATATTTACATATACTGCATGCCTCATTAATAAATTTAATGTAAATAAATAATAAATAAGAGCATATATCTAAAATCCTGTTATAGACTGAATGCTTGGGTCTCAACAAAAATTCTTAATGGTATTTGGAGGTAAAGCTTTGGAGGAACTAGTTAGGGTTTGATGATGTCAAGTGAATGGAGCAGTCATGACTGGATTAGTGCCTTTATGAGGAAATGAAGAAGCAAGGCTCTCTTGAAGACTCAACAAGAAATGGCCACGCGAAATAAAAATATAAAAATAAACCTAGATATGTATTCTATTTATCCTTCAGAGGGAAAAAATGACTAATGAAGATACTTGAAAATGTTAAAAATATATGATAAACTCCTTAAAAAGCAGTTATGGCAGTGGTATTTTAGAAAGAGAACACATTATTGATATAATTAGACTAAAAGAAACTGTTGTATTGGTAATATGCACATGCCACATCAAACATCTATTTTTATGAGATGAAATATATAACATTGAAATACAGTATACTAGATACATTGCCAATTATTTCATCTTGTTTCTGTTTTCTTGTGTGAAATGTATTATATATATATATATATTACTAAGGTTTATTTTGCACGACTGTTACATTTGCTATAGTTTGTTGGATAAGGCAGAAGTACTTGACCTAAAAGTCAGACTATGAATATTTTAATAAAAATTATGTCCTTACGCCCATGACAAATGACACAACCAATTGGTTTCTTTCTAGAGGCATATGGAAATGCCAGTTAACAGTAAATATTGTAGCTCTGCAAACTGTAGCCAGTGAGAGAGCAACAATGACTAAGGTGGGGTGCTTCTCAAGATGAATAACATGATAAAATAGCCTGCATTTGTTCTGGTGTCCTGAATAATTTAAATAAGTTGCTAGGTTCCAAATGAGCTAGTGTTGTCATATACCCCATGTGGTGTTAAGAAAGACAGATAAATAATAAATAACAATGTAGCAATTAAAAAGGCTAGACCAAGAAATCATAAAGATCAGAGCAGAAATCAATGAAATAGAAACCAAAAAAAACAATAGAACAAATCAACGAAACTAGGAGCTGGTTCTTTGAAAGAATTAATAAGATCGATAAACCCCTGGCCAGACTTATCAAAAAGAAAAGAGAAAGGACCCAAATAAATAAAATCATGAATGAAAGAGGAGAGATCACAACGAACACCAAAGAAATACAGACAATTATCAGAACATACTATGAGCAACTCTACACCAACAAATTTGACAATCTGGAAGAAATGGATGCATTCCTAGAGACATATAAACTACCACAACTGAACCAGGGAGAAATAGAAAGCCTGAACAGACCCATAACCAGTAAGGAGATTGAAACAGTCATCAAAAATCTCCAAACAAACAAAAGCCCAGGGCCAGACGGCTTCCCAGGGGAATTCTACCAAACATTTAAAGAAGAACTAATTCCTATTCTCCTGAAACTGTTCCAAAAAATAGAAATGGAAGGAAAACTTCCAAACTCATTTTATGAGGCCAGCATCACCTTGATCCCAAAACCAGACAAGGATCCCATCAAAAAAGAGAACTACAGACCAATATCCTTGATGAACACAGATGCAAAAATTCTCGCCAAAATACTAGCCAATAGGATTCAACAGTACATTAAAAGGATTATTCACCACGACCAAGTGGGATTTATTCCAGGGCTGCAAGGTTGGTTCAACATCCACAAATCAATCAATGTGATACAACACATTAATAAAAGAAAGAACAAGAACCATATGATACTCTCCATAGATGCTGAAAAAGCATTTGACAAAGTACAGCATCCCTTCCTGATCAAAACTCTTCAAAGTGTAGGGATAGAGGGCACATACCTCAATATTATCAAAGCCATCTATGAAAAACCCACCGCAAATATCATTCTCAATGGAGAAAAACTGAAAGCTTTTCCGCTAAGGTCAGGAACACGGCAGGGATGTCCGTTATCACCACTGCTATTCAACATAGTACTAGAAGTCCTAGCCTCAGCAATCAGACAACAAAAGGAAATTAAAGGCATCCAAATTGGCAAAGAAGAAGTCAAACTATCACTCTTCGCAGATGATATGATACTATATGTGGAAAACCCAAAAGACTCCACTCCAAAACTGCTAGAACTTGTA
>NW_019154105.1:16681660-16690166 GCF_002288905.1 Enhydra lutris kenyoni | reverse complement strand
TCTCACAAAACAAACTGAGGGTTAATGGGGGGAGGGGGGTTGGGGGGGTGGGATTACGGACATTGGGGAGGGTATGTGCTATGGTGAGTGCTGTGAAGTGTGTAAACCTGGAGATTCACAGACCTGTACGCCTGGGGATAAAAAGATATTATATGTTTAAAAAATAAATAAATAAATAAATAAAGAAAAAAAGAAAAAAAAAAAAAAGGCTAGACCAGAGATGCCTGGGTAGCTCAGTCAGTTAAGTGTCTGCCTATGGCTCAGGTTATGATCCCAGGGTGCTGGGATCAAGTCCTACATCAGGCTTCCTACTTAATGGGGAGCCTGCTTCTCCCTGTGCCTGCTGCTCCCCCTGCCTGGGCTGTCTCTTTCTCTCATTGACAGATAAATAAAATCTTTAAAAAAACTAAAAAAGTAAAAATAAAAAGGTTAAACTACAAAATATATAAAGTTTGGTATTTAAGTTCTTCATTTCTCTCTTTATTATATTCCATAATACAATATATGGTAAAGATATTCCTTAGATAGTTCTGTGTTTTCTATCCTGAAATACATTTAGACCAATAAGCAAAGGAAATGCAAGTGAAAATCTTAAAAAAAATACAAGTGACTAATTGGATATACAAACAATAACATAGACTGAATATGACTGTGTTGTGGTAGGCTAAACATACAACTAAGTGGGCACATGGGTAGTTCAGCCATTAATCATCTGCCTTTGGCTCAGGTCATGATCCCAGGGTGCTGGGATCAAGCCCACATCGGTATCCCATGCAGTGGGAAGTCTGCTTCTCCCTCTCCCACTCCCCCTGCTTGTGTTCCCTCTTTCACTGTGTCTCTCTCTGTCAAATACAGAAATAAAATCTTTAAAAATATTACAACTAAGTTATAATAAATGCATATGAGATTTATTCATGTATTCATTAATAGTATATGTGCCAGCAATCTAGAGAAGTCTTTGAGAAAAGATGAGTATATTAGGTGATTTTTAAATGTAAGGAGTGCATCCAATTTTCATTTTATTTTTTAGTAAGAAAACAGGAAAATGAAAGAATGTATTATAAATATAAAATACGAAAATGCCAACCCCCATTCCCCAGAATTTTTGAGTGAAGTATATAAGAGAATAAACATGAAAGTGCCTCAGCAGGATGTTTGAGAAATAATAGACAAATGCTATACATGTTGGGTCTCTCTCTTTAGATTTGATTTTCAAGTATTCATTTCCTTTAGATTTTTAGACATAAGAAGACACGAAATGAATTAAACTTCTTCAAAGAGCAGGCAGGCTATATAAATGAGCAAAGCCATTGTTCTGGTTGTAAGAAGAAATGGGCTGGTAAGGGTTGGGACAACTGGAGGGCTTACATCATCATTGATGCTTCCCACTTATCAGTGTGCGTGTATAACCTCACGAGAATGAGCAATCCGTATTTTTACTTAAGGTCTTCTAAATTTCATTTTTTCAAAAAAATAATCAATTATTACTGCTGTAAAGGACAAATCAATCTTATTTGTGGAGCAAAATCAATTTATAACATCCGATTTTTTGTAATATACTAATTTGATCATGATTACTGTGTTCTATGATCTGCTTATATTGCAAGTAATAGAAGGGAAGTTGGGAAGTTTTCTTGGTTATTATTTTAACTCAGGTATTGGCTGATCAAAGAATAACGCTTACAGACAACAAAGGATGCAGGAACAGTTGATATGACATAATGGAAATTCAGAATAATAAGATTCTACTATAAATACTTTTTATAATACTGATAATACAATCAATTTGTTTTGATGTTCACATTCCAAGCCTGAAAGTGAAAGAATTTGATTGGAAGATATGTAGGACCCATTTAAATTCTCAAGTTCCAAGGTGAAAAATAAAGCATTGAAATTGTGTCTCAAAATTGAAGCCTTTATGCTAGTTAACTAATTAGAACAAATTGATAGGGTTTCTATGAAGGATAACTAAGAAACTCCCCTTAAAGGCAATTAATATGTATTATTTATCTTTATATATTTGGAATAAAATATTGGCCTCTTGAAAAGAGGTGTTTCCATATTGTTAAAATATTTAATTCAATAAGTTTTAAAGTTAAATTTTGCATTGCCATGAAAAATCAATATAGGAATTTAGGAAATCATTCATATCTCCCTACATGCTTGATTCTGAGTAAAGATATGAGTAAATTATGTAGAAAGAGAAAGAATATTCTACAGAGGACATTAACTTTCCCACCAAAATATTGCTCATATTTATCCTGACATCACTGTATCATATAAATTATTTAACATATGCGTGAAAAGATAGAACTAAGAAAAATTATTTTTGGCTGATTTTTCCAAATATTTTTAAAACAGTAACTCCTAAAATAAAAATTATCTCTTGCCCGTTGAGAAAAAACTTATAATAAAGAAAGACTGTATATTTATATAAAATTATTAAATATATATGTATGTGTGTGTGTATATATATATATACACACACACACACACACATAGATATAATAAGTGTAAGAATCCTATACGTCAATGGGGAAAATGTCTATCTCTAAGCATGTATCCTACCGAAAATGGTATAATGATTAGTGACAGAAAATCCTAGATGAATGGACATCATAAAAGCTGCCAAAACTTAGATTATTTTGCCACTTACATTTTATTTTTCATATTCTCCTGATGCAGTTATACATTATTAACACAGGAAACTGTTGTTTCATTTATGCATAATTTAAGATTCACAAAATGGCTGCTGGAAAGCTAGGAAAAAGGATGCCATTTTCTCTAATCAAAGTTGTACAAAGCACAAAACAAATATCACCCAACAATATGTTCCATGTGTTCAATCGATAGCTGTGTAGATTTTGGTAATAACTTTGTGATGAAGCAGATTGAGAAAATCTCTGACTTCATTACTTGGGAGGGTATATGTTTTTCCTTTCTGAAGTTTCCTCTTATGTAAATTAACTTCTACAAAATACTGAGTATCAGAGAACTGTATCAGAAATTGTTCTTATGGACATTGATTCACATTGATTAATATTATAACAACTTAGTGTATATTACTAAAGTACTTTCTTAATTATCTAGTTTTGTTTTGCTAATGAGTGTTATATGAGGAATGTTACATGAGTGTTATATGTGAGAAATGTATGTTGACACTCTTTCTTTAGTATATTCCTAAATCTTAATATACTTAGATTAACTAGTTGGTGGCTAAATTTAATATGTGGTTCAAAACAGATGTGCATGAAACTATCAAAATTTCTTTCACAAAAAATCACTTTTTTGTGTCTCTCATAAAAATGGGGATATGACTAAAAGGAGTTTATATTAAGTTATTAATTACTTTATAAGTGTAATTTTAATGAAACGTTTCATAAAAACATCAATACTATGACTCTCAAACTTCTGATTTTGGTAGCAGTGGGTTAGTGCTTAAGATCAACCTTTCTACAAAGGGCACCAAAAAATTATGAATAAAATAAAAGAATAGTTGCAATACACCATCAAAGTGTTAACAACATAGTAAGGGGATAATGGACCACGTTTTAGAAGAAGGCAGGAAGCTATAAACATATATCTATACTTGAAGTAGTTTTTGTATTGAAAGGCATTTTTCAATTCAGTAAATTCCCACATAGAATATTGAGCTTCAGCTTTTATAGGACAGAGAAATGTGGACATCAGAGTCCAGAGCCGGCCTAACTGAAGAGTAGAGTCTAATCTATTTCTGTCTTAATCTAGGATCCCCTGTGGCTACTCCTTCAGATGAAGGATGAAACAGATATAAAACTACACTCTTACAGCCCTTCAGCCTGCTTCTACCGTGAGCCTAGATTTTGGATTATATTGTCCTTGTTTCCTTGTACCTCTGTCCTTCAAGTATCTGGCACAGAATTAAAGAAAGTATATTCTCAGGAAGTAAATATCATCCTAGGTCTAAAATTGTTACCACAAATAAAGTTTTAAATTCTATATCAACTACCCACTCAATGGAAACTAGACACGTAAAATTTTAAATACAATGCCTGAGAAACATAGAAAGAACAGATAGTAGAAGCCCATTTAAAAAAAAAAAAAAAAAAGATGAGATTTTAAAATAATCAGGTGCTGACCTATTATATTTAAAAAAAAAAAAAACTTTAAGCTTGGAAATGTCTTAGAAAAAGAGATTATAAAGTCACATATCAGATTTTTAAAAGAACCAAAGAGGATTTCTAGTACTAAAAAATCCAATAACAAAAATCAAATATTAGATTCAATCTGTGAGTTTCATAACAGATTAGATATACCTGAACAGAGAAAGTGAACTACTTTGAGGTTAGAATAAATTTTCTAGAAGTTTACCATGGGTGATAAAAGAAGATATCAAATATAGATGAGGAAGCAAAATACATGAAATAGGAATATCTTATGTATGTTTAATCTAAATCCCAGCATAAGAAGAAAGAGAATAGTAAAAGGAATATTTGAAAAGTTAATGAAAGAGTTTTTTTTCCGAAAGAATGAAAAATACCAATCAGAAAATCCTGTAATCTCATAGAATCATGAGCTGAATAAATAAAAAAGAAATCACTACTAGACAGTACATAATGAAGCTACAGAAACCAAAAAATGCAGGAAATATTGAGGAGAAACAGATAAAATGTAAGACTTCTTTTAAAAGAGTAAAAGACTGTAACTAATTTTCCAAAACCAAAATTGTCTACCTAAGAAAAGGAAATCACCAATGCACCATAGAAAATTGACTATATTCTGTCAGTCTATCATCCATATGCAGAAAATAAAGAGAGAAAGTCATGATCAATTATGTGCCAATAAATCTTCTCATTGTAAAAAATGTGGAAAATTTCTAGGAAAAATATAAATTACTAAGCCTAAGGCAGTAATAATTACCAGCATAATTATTCTTTCCTTTTCTTTTCATGTCTTCCTATACTTCTATCCTTTCATCTGAAGAATGCACTATAATACTCTTTTTTAGTAGTCCTTTTAGTTAAATAATCCTAATAACAGATTCTTTCAAGTTTGGTTTAAACACATCTCAATTTAGCCTATATTTTGCTATGTAATTTCAATGAATATAGCATTCTAGATTGGCAAGTATTGTTTTCTGTTGTTATATTTAAAGATGTAAGGTAATATCTCTTTATCTGTTGTTGTTGTTGTTGTTGAAAATATCAGCTTTATTCTTGCTCCTTTAGAAAAAATGCATGTAATAACTAGAGACTCTTTTTTGTAATTATTCATGTTTAGTATAAATATTCACAAGTATAACAGGGTGGTAAATTTGATTATTCAAATTATTCACCCTCATTTTTAGTAAAATCAAATAATCATGCTCTTCAGCTCTTTTAGGCTTTTCGCTGCTTCCCACTATGATTGGAATGATCTTTTCCACTGCACTGGTGGTATGCTTCACCATATGACTTGCTTTAGTCCATTGAATGTGGACAGACACCAAGTGTGCCAGGGCTTAACCAAGGGCAGTGGTATGTCTTTTAAAGATATTATAAGAAGGGCGCCTGGGTGGCTCAGTGGGTTAAGCTGCTGCCTTCGGCTCAGGTCATGATCTCAGGGTCCTGGGATCGAGTCCCGCATTGGGCTTTCTGCTCAGCAGGGAGCCTGCTTCCCTCTCTCTCTCTCTCTCTCTGCCTGCCTCTCTGTCTACTTGTGATCTCTCTCTGTCAAATAAATAAATAAAATCTTTAAAAATATATATATTATAAGAAGAAAAGACAACACACACCTACACATTTTCCATATAAATATAGATAAAGATGCAAATAGAGAAATACAGGTAATATAGATATATAATCTACATTATATATTATGCTATGCATAGTTTATATTTTTATTTACTGAAATGCTTATCATCGCTTTTGTTTTTTATTTCTCCCTCCAGATCCTAGTTTTCATCTGATGCATTTTCTCTTCCTTCAGTTGAAATTATTTTAATTCATGTCTACTGCTGAACTAACCACTCTTTAAAATTTGAAAATGTTTTTCATGTTCTTTCATTTATAAAAAATGATTTTGTTGGATGTTGGTTCTAGGCATTGAGTCATATTATTAAGCTATTTGAATAGGTCATTGTAGTGGTTTCTGGTCTCCATGTTTCTGATTAGAAGTCAGTCATTCATCACATTGTTTTTCCTTGTATAAAATGTATAGCTTTGTTCTTGTTGTTACCTTTCTCTCGCTTCTTTCAGAACTTGGTGTTTTGTTTTGTTTTGTTTTCAAAAGTATCACAATGATGTGACTAGATGTGGTTTCTTTATACTTATCCTGATTCGTATTTGATCACTTTCTTAGATCTATGAATTTTTTTTTTTTGCCAAATTTTAGAAGAAAATTTGGCAATTTTAGAAGAAAATTTGGCAACATTGTTTATTCTGGCTCTGTGTTAACTCATTTTTTTCTGGGGGAGTCCAGTTCCAAGTGCTTTGAATTAGTTAATATTTTCCCACAAGTCTCTGAGCATTCTTGTTTTCTTTATTTCCCTCCCTTGCTATTTAGATCAAGTAATTTCTATTGATTTAACAGCATAAACTGGCTGTTTAATTTGCTATTTAGAATATCTTATTGAAGACTTCTCATGAGTTTTTCATTTCAGGATTATATTATCTATTTGGATCTTACATTTTAGTATCTAATTTTCTTGAAATGATTTTTTTGTTTACTTATTAAGACCACTTTCTCTTTCAACTTATTGAACATATTTTCTTAAATCCTTTGCACATATTTATAACAACTGTTTTGAAATGCTAACCTCAATATCTAGAGTCACATAATGTCACATTATGTTGACCATCTTAGTCTCTGATCATGAATTACACTAACTGATTCTTGAAAACTGCCATGGTAAGTTTTGATACTCTATATTCATTTAATGGGAGCAGCTCAGGGGAAGCATCACCTCTATTTGAATACAGGGATGCATCCTAAAGAGCAGCATCTAGGAATTCTGAAGTATGTCCTTGTCGATATGTTATATTGCCTGGGATTCCATGCCTACAGATCAGATATTCTACACCCTTTATATCAGAGGTGCAGATTAAGACTCTACTGGTAGGAAAGACATAATCATATATAGAAATGGTATGTATCTTTATGAGAGTAAACAAATGGTCTTTCCAGGAAGGATGGGGCACAGTATAGTATATTTGTCATCAAGTGACCAGATAGTTCAAGTAAAAAATAATGCCATATTGACTCCTCAGCATTGGCCTCTATTGTTATATGAGATTTCATTTGCAAGGGTAACTAGATAGTCCTGGTTAAATGGGAGACTGTGTAATCAGAAAAAAAATATGCATTTTCTCTACTACCATAGTAACTTTGTTCACATAATCATCATACCAATGTGTTCTCTACATGAAAAGTATCAGGTCAAGGAGCTGAGCAAAGCATTGCTATTCTTTATTCTACCAGCTATTTTCAGCCTCCTGCACCTCGATTCTTGCTTTTGTGTTGTACATTTTAAGTAATGCCCTGGTTGGCTCTTTCTCTCTCTTCCTCCTAAGGATACAATGCTCTATTAACTATTTCCACAACTACCTGGGGAATTAAGGTATTTGGTTTCCCCACTGACTTTGATGATTGCTAAAGTAACTATGGTTTTCTGGTTTATGGTGGTTAAACCTTGGCACCTGACCATTCCTTTGGTTATACATTATTTTCATGGCTATTAATGAATTCAGCTCTGTGACCATCTGTTATTATTATCACTGGTCTGTAGAAAGGAACAGACACTGAAATTCTTAGCGATGCTGGTTCCCTTTATACTAGTGTATTCATGATGGATTTGGTAAATAGTGTGTCTCTTGAGCTCCACTATTAAACATATATTAGGGACTCAGCTAAGCTGGGGAAAAGAGCTGGGAGTCAGGTGTCATAGTAGCCAGTCAAAGCAATAGGCAAAAAATGAAAGAATATTCCTTCTATCATTTATTCTGATGTTCCAAGCAAGAGTCTCCCTCCCCTATCCATTTCAATTTTCCCCACGAATGCTGCACCAGTTGAGGACCAGGTAAATCAACACAGAGTGGGAAGTCCTCTCACTATTGAGGGAGCCCAAACACTTCTATGGGCTACAGCATAGGCAGGAATGGTACTGGGGGAGACTTCCAATGGAGACACCTAAGCTTTGAATACACCTCTGTTACAAGATAACCCCCTAGAAGGGCCTGACTCCTTGACTGTGTAGCTCCCTTCAGAGACTAATACACTGAGTGACTGTATATAAGTCTATTGTGGGGAGATTTTCCCCACAAAACCTATGAGGTGAAGCCTTGGTAATTACTTTAGTCAGGGCTCAAAAGTCACACATACATTTTTAATCAGAAAAACAATTCTTCAAGGGGAGGAGTCAAGATGGCGGAGAAGTAGCAGGCTGAGACTACTTCAGGTAGCAGAGATCAGCTAGATAGCTTATCTAAAGATTGCAAACACCTACAAATCCAACGGGAGATCGAAGAGAAGAAGAACAGCAACTCTAGAA
>NW_019154105.1:16595284-16678660 GCF_002288905.1 Enhydra lutris kenyoni | reverse complement strand
ATGTGGAAAACCCAAAAGACTCCACTCCAAAACTGCTAGAACTTGTACAGGAATTCAGTAAAGTGTCAGGATATAAAATCAATGCACAGAAATCAGTTGCATTTCTCTACACCAACAACAAGACAGAAGAAAGAGAAATTAAGGAGTCAATCCCATTTACAATTGCACCCAAAACTATAAGATACCTAGGAATAAATCTAAATAAATAAATCTAATAAATCTTATATATATATAATCACAGCAGTGAGGGTGTTCTTCCTATCAGTATGCTTTCTAAGTGAAATCGGCAACTGGGTTATGCTCACCATACCACTCACCAGTGTATCCTTCCTCATGGCAGTGAGTGAGTCAGTCCCAAGGCCCCATCTGATTTTCAGACCACTGCTTATACCACATTTTTAGGTACTCTGAGAAGAGGGCAGAATAGATTCAGTTGTTCACAAGATCTATTAATCAAATTCTTATACAAGCAAAACAGAGGAATTGAGCAGAGTATGCATTAGAAGCATTTAGAACACATGCAAGCCTGACATTTGTGAAACTAAGTGTGGAAGGAAAGAGGATTGTGTGCTAATAGCCTCAGACAAATGTGCTGATCTCAGTTTGTTTTGGTCAGACTGATGAGGAATCCTTAAGGCAAAGATAACCATTGGAGGAAGTCTACCTTTCACAGATATGAGCCTCTATTAATGCCTCAACCATGTCATATTTTGGGAGCAATCCAGGAAGAAAATGGCTCTGTGTGATGCAGTGGTATGTCTCGTGGGATGAGCTGTCAAACAATTTTCCTCAGAGCAGGAGACTTGAAAGATGTATGTTCATAGCCATCACAACTGGACATTGCAGTAAATGTTAATATAATGTAGTGTACTCTGGATTCTGTTATGTTCCTTTCTCTATTGTTGATTTTTATGTCTATTAGGTATATTCCTTAGACTCATACTACAAAATCTGGCTTCCATAAAGTGTGCATTGATGTATTTGTTCAGTTCTCTCAGCTTCTGAAGGTTAATATTTTGGACTGACCCTGGGGGTCTTGTCAATACCTTTTAAATCTTGTAATCAGCCAAGGATTTGGGTTGAGCTTACTTTCATATTTTATAGCTCAATACTTCTGAATTTATCTTGCTTCTGATGTTCACCTCTTTCCTAAATTTCCAACTGATCTGCTAGTCCAGAGCTCTGTGCTCTGACCTCTTAACCTACAAAAGTCACAACATGATGCTGTCCAAGATTACTTCTGGTTGGGGTATTGAATTCATTGTAAAAACAATAAATTCACAAAACTCATCTAGTGCATTGTTGTCTTTTCGGACTATATTCCTTATACACTGGTTGCTTGTTTACAGAGTTTCCAAGTGTTTTCCTCAATGTATTCATTCTTCAGCAGGCATCAGGGATTTGGGCCAAGTTAATATTCAGAATTGGAATTTTACCCTTTCTACAGATCTCTATCTTTTTAGAAAATTTAGGCCAGTAAATTTGTAGTTTTGTGGCACTAGTGCTAAGGTAGTAGGAAAGGACCATCAGCAAAAAAGCCAAACAAACAACAAAAAAATTGTAGTATTTCTCGGAGTCCACAGTCTCTCATGGTTTGTCTCCCCCTCTGACTTCCCCCAACTTACTTCTCCTCTCCATCTCCCAATGTCCTCCATATTATTCATTTGCTCCACAAGAAAGTGAAACCATATGGTAATTGACTCTCTCAGTTTGACTTATTTCTCTCAGCATCATCTCTTTCAGACCCATCCATGTTAATACAAAAGTTGGGTATTCATTCTTTCTGATGGAGACGTAATACTCCATTGTACTGTATATATGGATCATATCTTCTTTATCCATTCTTCTGTTGAAGGGCATCTTGGTTCTTTTCACAGTTTGGGGACTGGTAGTGGCTATTAAGGAGGGCATGTACTGCATGGAGCACTGGGTGTGGTGCATCAACAATGAATTTTGGAACACTGAAAAAAATTTGAATTAAATTTTAAAAAAAGTGAGAGAGCAAAAAAATAAAACAACAAAGCCAGCAACTGCCATCTTATGCCTACATTGTAGCTATACCTTTGCAATGGTAAATTTTTGTTCCACTACTGCCTGTTTGTGATCTTTCCAATGTTTATAATTTTTAATAAATATTTTTTCAATATTTTACATTTGACACTTGTGAGAACTTTTTTTTAAGATTTTTTTTCTAGCTTTTGTCTCATACTTTTTTTTTTTTTTAACATATAATGTATTATTAGCCTCAGGGGCACAGGTCTGTGAATCACCAGGTTTACACACTTCACAGCATTCACCATATCACATACCCTCCCCAATGTCCATAACACAACCACCCTCTCCCTACCCCCTTCCCCCCAGCAACCCTCAGTTTGTTTTGTGAGGTCAAGAGTCTCTTATGGTTTGGCTCCCTCCCAATCCCATCTTGTTTCATTTATTCTTTTCTTACCCCCCAAGCCCCCCATGTTGCTTCTCGACTTCTTCATATCAGGGAGATCATATGAAAGTTGTCTTTCTCCGATTGACTTATTTTGTCACTTGCGCAAACTTTTAAGGGACTATGTTCTCAATCACTATTGGTAACTAATTAGGAGAAAACATGAATACCTGACACAGTATAAACAGCTCAAACAAAATAATAGTAATTAAAAGACAACCAAGCAAACAGAGTCAAGTGTAACAAGTGAGCAAATAGCAGAATAGGATAACTCACTAGTCTATGAAACCACTAGCTATGAAAATCTGATTAATATCATCAATGGTGAGAAACTAAATATCAATATAATTTTGGATTTTATTACACTCATTGACTTGGGAAAAAAATTCTAAAATATCTCACAATGTTAGATATTGCAATGATACAGAGAAAAATCGTTATCAGTCTAAGGGGTGTAAGAATATCACAATCTGCTTCGGACAATACCTAACCCTAGCAAACATGGTAATGGAATTAAGGAGATCTAAATAGAGGTCCTCTAGCACCCATAATTTATTATTATTTTCATTTTTATTTTTTATGAGAGAGAGAATGGGAGAGGGAGAAGAGAGGAGGAGGAGCACAGGAAGAGGGACAAGCAGCCAGGATGTGGGACTTGATCTCAGGACTCCGAAATCATGACCTGAGCTGAAACCAAGAGTCAGTCACTTAACTGACTGAGTCACCCAGGTGCCCCCCAACCCCTAAATTTTCTAGTATAGATTTGAAAAAACAAATATATATATATATATATATATATATGGAGAAAATATGGAAAAAACACTCACTTTTGTTGGATCTTTGTTGTAATTTTATTGTGTTTCTATTGTAAGATAGGCTTCATAGTTGATACAAAAGGTTACTGTCATAATCCTATAGAGAATTGGGAAGCTAATTCCTGCTGATTCCACAGTTCAGAGTTCAGTGCTCTACTCAGACCAGATTGTACTAGCTAAAAAATTTTGAAAATGATAAATAAGTTTATGTTTATATCAAACTATAATATGAACTGGTACATTGGTCATGGTGTAGTTTCAAAATTTTTAGTGTTCTTCATTTAGATGACATAAGTTCTGTCATACATGAGTGGATATACTCAGGAATTCTCATATCTTTTACAGACTTCTATGGAAACAGTTATGCTTCCCAATGGTCTAATATGGTCATCACTCAGTTTTGATAGCATTAATCCTAAATTTTGACTTACTTCTTCATGTTTCACAATCCTCTCAGTCCTTCTCCCTCCTTTTCATTATAAAATCTCCATGAATGGGACGCCTGGGTGGCTCAGTTGGTTAAGCAGCTGCCTTCGGCTCAGGTCATGATCCCAGCGTCCTGGGATCGAGTCCCACATCGGGCTCCTTGCTCATCAGGGAGACTGCTTCTCCCTCTGCCTCTGCCTGCCATTCTGTCTGCCTGTGCTTGCTCTCTCTCCCTCTCTCTCTCTGACAAATAAATAAACAAAATCTTAAAAAAAAAAAAAATCTCCATGAATGATTCTACCCAAATTGACCCTGCTTTTTTAGTAAATCCTAGAATATATTCAACTCAATAAGATGTTTTAAGCAAGTATCCATCAACCAAGACTAGTTAAACAACAACAACAAAACATTATTGAATATCACTCTCTGCTTCAGGACTCCAGAAGAAGCTTCCTCTTCTCTTAGTCTGGTGCAGATACCTAACTCTTATGGTAAGTCATTAGAAATTTAGTTTTAGTTTTCTAATCTTTAAGATAATGTGCATTGTCAAAATAATTGTTAATAATTTTTGAAATGACACTTGAACCATTTCCAGGATGTGAAAATTGATTGCAAAACTTACTTGACAACATGTTTTTACTTTTACACATTCTAAAATTATGTTTTTATCCTAATATTTCAATGATAAAATACTGGGTTCCCTTATTGCTTTTAATCTCTCTAGGAGTGCTCCCAGTGTAAAAGAACTTAAAACCAAAAATGGCTTAGTGATTGAGAGGAAAAAGAACTCATATGTAATGCATTTGGTAATTCCCAAGTCAAACTTAAATATTAAATAAAATTAAGTTGATTATGATAGATTGGCAATATTAAAACAGGAGGAAGTGTTATGAAATGCTGTAAAGTTAATGAATGATCTTAAGGCAATTAATTTAAGATAAGGTAACAGTGTGGTCCTTAAAAATGACATGAGTGATTATTTTACAAAAAAGGAAGAGGATGTAGAGATGTAGAGAAGTAGAATTATTATTACCTCTTTCTTAAGTCAGATGCAGTCTAATCATTATGGAAGAAACTATCATTTTGTACGCTATATAATTTTAATTTATTCTAGAAATTTCTTTTTGTATTTTTGTTGATACAAATTCAAGTTTATGGAATGTAAGAATATTGCAAGAATCTCCTGCGTACCCTTTAACTATATTCACCAATAAATTCCATTTCTCCAGCTATTTGTTTCATTATTCTTCTCTGTCTCTATCTCTTCTCCATCTCCCTCTTTCTTTGTAGTTATAACTTTAATTTCCCTAATGATTATTAATATTTAACATCCAAGTGCTTATGTACAATACATATGTCTTCTTTGTAAAGGGTTTGTTCAAATCTTTTACCTGTTTTTTATTGGGTTGCTTGTTTTCTTGTCATTGAGTTTTGATAGTTCTTTCTATATTCTTGATCTAAGTTCCTTAAATATTGGCAGTTTGCCAATATTTTCTCCCCATCTGTTTCTGTCTTTTTTATTCTTCTATTAGTGTATTTGAAGTAGCATTTTTTTTAATTCCAATGTATATTGTTTGGGGCACAGTATCTTAGAAATGTTTTCTTAATTCATGTATATAAAGATTGTTTTCTTATGTTTTCTTTTAAATTTTACAATAGTACTTGTGAACATTTGGGGTTTTTTTCATCAATAATTTGTTACTTATCATTAAACAAGAAAAGTGAAATTTCTTCAATATATAATTTGGCTAACAATGTACTAGTGACTGATATTTATTTCAAAAAGTTGTGTATCATGAATTTAATGAAGTTAATATATGTAAAACTTTTAGAATGGAGCCTGGTTCATAATTGGCACAAAGTATCATGCTATGAAATTAAATGTGTTAATATGCTAAAATGATTTAATAAAGACATGATGTATACTAAGTATATAATGAGAACATATTAAGGAGACTGTAAACACATACTGACATAAAATAATCACTATCCAAGATTGTTTTTATGTTATCTTTTTCAAATTTGTAAATTTAGGATTTCATTCTTGTTATTGACATTTATGAATCTTTTAACAAATAGAAAGCTTATAGCACAAAAAAATTGACTAATTTAGTAATATGGGAAAATGAACAGTAAAATCACTGGTACCATAGCAAAACTGTCAAATTGTTGATTATAAATCCTTTTTAAGAATTTATGTGAAAAGAACTATCTAGTGTTCCATCTGTATATATTTGACTGACTAAAATATTTACATTTTCTGTATTTCCTACCTGGATTTTATTTAATAGTTGACTATACTTTGCTAAAAAATGCACTCTTAAGGATTGATAACTTGAGGGTTTGAAAAATGGAATAATTAAAGTGATACTAAAACTATCTTAAACTAGAAAGATATTGACTTCTAATTTTATGTCCATTATTTTTGTCATATATTCACTCCATTCATATAAGAATAAAAGATACTAAAAGTTTAAAAAGTACTTAGCAGTTAAGATTTTTGATAGGATTTTCAAAAATAATTATTTTAATTAGATCTTTTAAAAATTAAAAAAAATATTTCTTTATTTGAGAGAGAGAGAGAGAATGAACACAGAGAGAGAGTGAGAGAGAGAAGGGACTTTATGCTGAGCAGAGACCCTAAATGTGGGGCTCAATCCCAGGACCCCGAGACCAGGACCTGAGCCCAAGGATTTTTAAACATATGTCTTTTTAAACCAAAAATAAATGTGATATCTTATTTTGGATCTTTGAAAAAAATTTGTGAGACCTTTAAAGAAATGGGAATAGAGTCTTTATGTAGAATTACATGACTGCATTAGTCAGTTTTGGATTTTGATAATACTTCTATGGTTTCATAATATTTTGTTTTTAAAATATATTTATTGCAGCATTTATAGTATAGTTTACATATATAAATGACATATGTACATACATATTAATGCTAAAGAAAGAGGGAGGTAAAAGTGAGGGAGAAAGAACTTATAATTAAGTAAATATACATCATTTGGGAGAACCTATGTATAATGCATATCTGGAAATTATTTTTGTAGCATTTAAAAATATGACACTTAAAATACACCTTTTTCACAATAAAATATCTTGTAATTGAGACATTCAGTGCTACAATTTTAAAAGAATATAAATATTTCATAAAATGGTTCATATTTTATAAATTAAATAGTAATGAACATATAAAACTTCCTCATAAGATTTCAAAGCAATGTAAATAAACCAACCAATATGCTTGCAAATGAAAAGTGACATGTATATCCTATATTCAATGAAAATTTTAAGCAGTTACCTTGCCTTTTATAACCTTCATATGTTCAATCCCCTAACTAACCTTTTCTCTATCTCTAGTGTTAGCTGATTTTAGATTTAGGTATCATTTGATGTGCTTACCCTATACCAAATGCTCTCTGACAAATTATTTACAAATGTCAATGCTTCAATTTAAAGCAGGGGATGTTTTAATTTAAGCCAGATTTACTTTTCATTTAGTTTCCCTATGTCTCTATATTCTTACTACAAGGATCAGATTAAAAGTTTTAAATTAAAAAAAGCAGTCTATGAGATATTGATTAAACTAATCAAGTGGTCTGTTGAAAGCACATCATCAAGTAGCTATTTAATTTAATTCACTTAATATTTTCCTATTTATGTTTTTCTGTGCTTTTCACATAGGACACTTAAGTAAAAACAGTAAAAATCCTTAGATAGCTATGTAAAAAATAAACTTGGAATCCAGAATTAACTGAGACTTGACATTTGATTTATACCCCAATCCGTGATAATATTTAGTATAAGGACAAGGGAAGATTTTGTTGTTAAAGAAGGGAGAGCATTTCTATATTTTTTATTGATCTATTTTATAAGGGATTAGTCTAATTCACCACCTTCCCCTGGTAGATTCGCCTGTCCTCAAAATCCCTAATGTCAGACCAACAAATATTCTTGGAAGAAAATAACCAATGATATCACTACACGTAGGAAGAACTTCTTTCTCCGGAATTTTAATTTATTGTTGTTTCCATAGATCTCGAATGTAATTAAAATTTTGATTTTGTAATTTATCATATATTTCTGTGTAAACACCAGGATCACCACCTTGTTTCTGACCACTATATCCTTTCCAGAGATAAAGTCTAAATCCATTTAATGTATATTTGAGATTAATCTTTGTTATTTATTATTATATGATATTCTTTTCTGAATTTTATCTAGCTTCACCATTTGCTTGGTATTTATATTTTTCTTCATAATTATTTCACAATTATTTAAGTGCTTAAACTAAAAGACACTTGCTGCATTTTGATGAAAGGCAAATACACATTTCCCAGAAAATGCAAAGAATAATTGAATTGGAACAATTCAACTGCATGTAGCACCCATTTGAATTATATTATTTTATGTATGTTTTAACTATTATTGTATGTTAAGTTCACCAGACATTATTGTTACCTTAATATAGTTAATATTCATTTACATTTACTTAAATATGTGTCTTATTTGCTCCTGAAGAATTATCTGTGTCTACTTTCTATTTACTTTCCTCCAATCTCATCACATCTTATTCCAAACTACCTTATGCTTATATCAAAAATGGTCAAGGACTCTTTAAACAGAATTCTTATGTCCAAATTCCAGCTATTTACTAGCCATTTGATTTTTCACCCATCTTATAATTAGAGTTTCTATGCCATATTTGTCTCATCTGTGTAGTGAATGTTATAAAAAGGTATGTGCCTTATTTCTCATTCTAATGATTAAATGAGATAATATATTTAATGTGCTTAGAACAGCACCTGCGCATATTAGGTATTATGCTTTTGCTCTTCTTTATCACCGCCAACAGTTCCCGCTTAGGACAACAGTACTAAACACATCCATCTATCAGTCTTCATCTTTTTGTCAGCGTTTAGCACTGTGGTTGTTGCATCATTTTTGATGCACATGTTTTTAAGGTTTCCTGATCTATTTTCTCTTCTTCTTTGATTGTTACTTCCACATTTCCTTTACAGAATCATTGTCTTCTTCCCCAACACTGATTGAATTCTTGAAGATTCTGTCTTTGTCTTTCTTCTCAGTTATATTGTCCAAGAAATATATCTGCTTAAGCAATCATATGTATGCCCACATGTATAATTCACTGTGTATAAATATTTCACTAATTTATTTATATTTCCCAGATATCTCACTTCTATGTCATATATATATATATATATATATATATATATATATTTATTTATATTTATCTCCAAATGCCTATGTGGCTTCTCTCCTTTGAGATCTCAAAAGCCAACAAGTATCAGAGTGTCCTCTTTTGACAAAAATAAACCTAATTTTCTTTCAGGTATCTTAGCAATGATATGATCAACAATCCAGTTATGTGACTGTAACAATTTGATGACATCTTTAACTTACTCTCATTCTCCATATCTAATTTATCACCAGGTCTTCTCAATGGGAGCTTCTGATTATGTCTAAAATAATGAAGGTCTCTCTGGATCTTTGAACACTTCTTTATGCCAGTAGAAATCTATATTTCCCATACCAATGTACAGTGATAGCCTCTGGATATTATTTATTTTCCTTCTTGTATCCAATCAGTTTAATATTTACACAGAACAAAAGTCATTAATTTAAAATCCACATTAGACAACTATTATAATTCATATTTTTAATTATTTCCTACAGCTATGTTAACAAATAATAATTAAAAAATAAACTTAACATGCATTTATATTTCTGTACCTGTCTCTCTCCAACTTCACCTTGCAACAAAATGTTCTCACCATTCCAACTATGTCACAGGGTGTCCTGTTTTTTCTTATCATAGAATCTTTGCATGTGTTAGTGCTGTTCTGTGTGGCAATCTCTTCTGCCAAGTTTGAGGCTACTACTTGAGATTGAAATTATTTTACTTCATTAGAAAAGGCTTTCCATACATACTTGACTAGATCAAATTATCTTGTTGTAAAACTTCCTGTTACACGTATCTATCTCTTTTTAGCACTTATTGCAGTTTGAAGTGTGCATGGCTGATTATTTTCATATTTTTTCTGTGTAGTTCATGGAGAGAAGAAATACATATCTTTTTTTCACCTTCGGGTCTTCACTTCCTAGTATTAAAAAAGGCTTATGAAGTTTATTGAATGCGACTATGTATTTTTAGATCAAATAAATAAGAGTTCTAGATTGAGATTCATCAAGTAATGTGTGAGAGAGAAGACAAGGATTGAATATATCATCACAGAGCAGAAGGCAAAGAATATACTGACAGTAAAATATTGGAAGAAGATGGATCCACAAAAGCTATTTGATAAGCCATGATAAAGAAAAAATATAAAAAGACAGAGTGATTACATCAACAGAGTGGAGGATTTTAAAGAATCAGTGAGTACAATATCCAGTGATCCTTAGAAATCAAGAGACATAGAGAACATTTTCAGTAGAATTAAAATATAAACATAAAAATAAAATATAAAAATAATTGTCCAACTTAACCAGAGCTTTGTGCAATGATTTTATAAATAACGCTATATGAGTTTGATTACTAAGTAGGAGATGATAAAGGAATAATAGACTCTTATTTAATATTAGGATCAGTGTAAAGAGATCATATGCAGATTAAATGAAGAGGAAAGTTTTACCAGTGTTATTTGCGATGTTCTATTTTTATATTAAATAAAAGAAATATAGCTAAAGATGAGGCTGAGGTTAATGGAAGAGGAGTGATTCAGAAAGCCTAGGGTCACCTGGGTGGCTTAGTAGGTTAAACCTCTGCCTTCAGCTCAGGTCATGGTCTCAGGGTCCTGGAATCGAGCCCTACATCGGGCTCTCTGCACAGTGGAGAGCCTGCTTCCCCCTCTCTCTGCCTGCCTCTCTGCCTACTTACGATCTCTCTCTGCAGAATAAATAAAAATAAAAACCAAAAAAAAAAAAAAAAAGCCTAGACCTTGAGGAGGAGAAATCATAAGCCAGAAAAACTTAAAGTACATTCATACATATAAAAGTACACCATTTATAAATAAAAGTAGTTTATTTCTATTTCTTAAACTTTTAATTTTTTTTACCTTATTTTATTGTCAATGTACTTCTTCCCAATGTTACATTGAGATGGTGATAATGGAAATACTTTTTTTTTTTAAGATTTTATTTATTTGAAATAGCATGAGAGAGAGAGAGAGAGCACTTGAGAGAGCGAGCACAAGTGGGGGGTAAGGGGCAGAAGGAGAGGGAGAAGCAGACTTCCTGCTGAACAGGGAGCTTGATGTGGGGCTCCATCCCAGGACCTTGAGGTCATAACCTGAGCCAAAGGTAGATGGTTAATGACTGAGTAACCCACTTGCCCCTGGTAATCTTTTTCTTAATTCCAATTTGCTGGAGAGCTTTTTAGATGTGCTTTATAGATTAAGAAATTTCTTTTCACTTTATAGCTTGCTAAGGGTTTCTAATAAAATCAAATGCTTTTTTTTGCAATTATTTAATAATCATATGATATCTATTGCACTGATTTATTTTGAACATTAAAATAAACCTTATTTCTGGATAAATCCAACTCAGTCCTGCACACACACACACCATATTCTACTTTTCTCTTGTGGAAAAAGTTACAGCTGCTCTCTTCAGCCAATGTTTATATGACATATATTTTGTCCTTTTACTTATAAAATTTTGTGTTCTTATTTTTAATTTGTGCTTTTTTAAAGGTAATAGGCTGTGTTTTATTGTTTTTGTTTTTTTTTAACCCCCTGTAATCTCAGCCATTTGATTTCTTAATGGAATTATTTGTGTGATTTGGGTGGGAGGTTGTTTGTTTTGCTTTGTTTTGTTTTGTCTTACAATACAATGCAATTGTTGACACATTTGGATTTATAAATTCTTGCCTTTTATGTTCTAATTGTTCCACTTATGTTCTAGTTTTTTCACTCTTGCTATTTATGTTCTAGTTGTTACACTCTTATCAATTTCTTTGCCTCTCCTTTTGGTCATCTATTAAGCTAATCTTTTTTTTTGTATTATTTTACATATACCTCTTAACTAGCTAACCCTATATTATTTTATTATTATTTTAATAATTACCCTAGAGATTTCTACATGCATCCTTATCATAATTATTTTATTACCTACTGGTCAATGCAAGAAATTCAAATGTTACCTCTTATTTATTTCTCTCTTTTCCAATATTGGTGTTTTCTTTTTATTCCTATATATATTTATATTTCCTAAGATATTAGGGCTAACAACTGAGGAATTAAGATGGTGGAGTAGTAGGGGGACTCTATACTTACCTCACTCTTGGAACACAGCTAGGTAAATATCAAATCATTCTGAACACCCAAGAAATCAATCTGAGGGATGAGAGAACAAACTGCACAACTAGGGGGACAAAAGCAGCTACATCATGTAAGGTAGGAGGAGAAGTGATTTGGGGGAGGAAAAAATCACGGATGCTGTGGGGGGAAGGGAGCCCTAATCATGGAGACAGGAGAGAGAAAGAGGGAGAAAGACAGAGGCATCCTGCAGGTGACTGCCCAAGAAAAACACTTCCCCAAAATCACTGACCAGAAAAAAAGAAGAGCTGATTATCACAAGTTTTTAGAAGCAATGGAACTTGAAATCTGAAGTTTTAGAAGTCTGTGCCATTGCCGGTGTCAAGCCTGGAGTATGTAATGGTTTTCTTGTGGAGGAAGATAGAGGCTCAGGAGCAGACAGCATGGTCTGAGGACCCCCTGGGTCACACCAGGAGAGACAGATCCTCTTCTTGGAGTACATTTGGGAGAGGTGGTATTGCATCTCAGGGGATAAAAGAGCCAACAGATGCCATTGAGCTGCCTGCTTAATTAGCATAGCAGCAGAGTCACCTGCTGTGGGCAGCTAACTTGGAAACTAGATTTTGGCTGCATTTTACCATACACTCTGAGCCTCTGTGCCATCATGGGAATGCTTTTCTGGAACAAACCAGCATGGCCACAGCTCTGTAAGACCATCTGTCTGAGGATCAATACAGATCTGCATAGCACTGGATCCCTAAAATTTGGAGTTTCTATTTTATTTATTTATTTATTTATGATGATTTACATATGTTTCAATAATATTGTAATGTAATATAGTATGTATAATGATAGATTACAATATGCAAGATCTGTTCTTTTTTTTTTTTAACAATTTTATTTATTTATTTAGGAAAGAGAGAGGGAATGAGGGAGAGAGAGCATGAGAGGAGAGAGGTCAGAGCAAGAAGCCGAGCAAAGATCCTGTTGTGGGACTCAATCCCAGGACTCCAGGATCATGACCTGAGCCAAAGGCAGTCACTTAACCAAATAAGCCACCCAGGTGCTCTTTTTTAAGTTTTTATTTTAATTACAGCTCATTAACATATAGTGTTATTTTCATTTCAGATGTACAATATAGTAATTCAACACTTCCATATGTCACTCTGTGGTCATCATGATAAATGCACTCCTTAATCTCCAACACCTATTGAACCCATCCCCCATCCCCACCCCTGGCAATCATCAGTTTGAATCATCAGTGTGTTCTCTATAATTAAATGTCTGTATCATATTCCAGTGTGTGTGTGTGTGTGTGTGTGTGTGTGTGTGCACGTGATCAGTTGATGCTTCCATATCTTGGCTACTGTAAATTGTAAACAATGCACTACTTCAAAGGGATATATGTACCCCTGTAATTTTTGCATCAAAATTTGGAGTTTTTAAATTCAGCCATGTACCTGAGATTAAACACAGGAGCACAGTGCTACCAGGTGGGCAGATGGCTTGGACAAGGGTGGGTGAAGACAGGGGTCTGATGGAAGCCTGGAACACAAAAGAAGTAGATCATTTGCTGTTCTGTGAGGGCTTTCTGAACAGTGGCAGCTGAGAACTTCCCTCTCTGGGGACCATTTTTCATCCCTCTCATCAGCTCAGGTGGATGTCAGAAAGAGGTACAACATATAGTGGAGGATTGAGCTCCTTACACCAGGCCTTGCTCACCTGTGTTCTGAAGGATTTTTGTTTTGTTCTGCTTTGTTCTTTCTAAGGGCAAGTGTGGCTGAGAACCTGAGCAGCAGTGGGTCCATCACTAAGAAAACCAGCACAAATTCCTTACAAACATCAAGTCTACTGACCATAGAGTGGTGCAAATCTTCAGCTCTAGGGGAAATAGGATCTAGCCTCCTTTAACAAGCAGACCAAAACACACCTAGTTAAAACTTACTATGCACTGGACAAGGTCCAAACACTCCCTACTGCAGGCAAGGAAAAACGCTGTAGAGGACTGACCGGAGGGAAAGAGCAACCAAAGCATGAGTAAGGTGCACACAGCATACACTAAATACACTTCCTGAAGCACCAGGCCCTGTACAGTATATGACCTCTTCTTAATATAACCCTTACTCTCAGGAGCAGGAACATAATAGGTCTTTGTAACAGAGAAAAGAGATATCTAGAAAAAATGCTAAGATGGAGGAATTCAGCCCAAAGTAAGATCAAGAAAGGGTCATGGACAGACAGCTAATCAAACCAGATATAAGTTATATGCCTGAACAAAAATTTAAAACAATTTAAAGGATACTGGCTGAGCTTGACAAAAGCATAGAAGATACTAGGAAGTTCCTTATGGTAGAGATAAAAAAGACCTAAATACTAGTTGGGCTAAAATTAAAAAAAAAAATGCTTTACCAAGATACAAAACCAACTGGATGTAATGACTAGAAGGATGGAAGAATCAGAGGACCAAATAAATGATAATAATGATAAAATTATGGAAAATAATGAAGCTAAAAAAAAAAGAGGGAAAGAAAAATATTGGATCATGAAGGTAGACTTAAGGAACTCAGCAACTCCACAGAGCATAACATTGTTATAATGAGAATTCCAGAAGAAGAGTCAGGGGAAGAAGGTTTATTTAAGGAAATTATAGTTGAAAAACCTCTCTAATCTGGGAAAAGAAACAGTCCTCCAAATCTAGGAGGCACAGAGAACTACCATCAAAATCAACAAAAGGTAGCCTATACACAAGACATAGAGTAGTAAAATTTGTAAAATACAGAAATAAAGAAAGAATCCTAAAACTGGCAAGGGGAAAGGCATCCCTAACCTACAAGGGAATATAAATCCAGTTTACAGCAGATCTCTCCACAGAAACCTGGCAGGCCAGGAGAAAGTGACATGATTATTGCATCTTTGCTGAATGGAAAAAAAAAAAATATGTAGCCAAGAATACTTTATCCTGCAAGGCTGGTATTCAGAATAGAAGGAGAAATATAGAGTTTCCCAGGCAAACAAAAACTTAAGAGTTCATGACCACTGAACCAGTCCTTCAAAAAATATTAAAGGGGACTATTTTAGTGGGAAAGAAAGACTAAAAACAAAAAAGACTAGAAAGGAACATAGAAAATCTATAGAAACAAGGACTTTGCATAGGTAATACAATGGCACAAAATTCATTATTTATCAATAATTACTCCGAATGTAAATGGATTAAGTGCTCCAACCAAAATACATAGTGTATTAGAATGAAAAACAAACAAACACACATGCTATGACCATTATGAAAAATTATATGCCAACAAATTGGACAATCTGGAATAAATGGATAATTTCCTAGAAGCATACATACTATTGAAACAGGAATGGGAAGAATTAGAAAATTTGAACAGATCCATAGCAACCTAAGAAATTAAATAAGTAATCAAAAATTCCCCAATAAACAAAAGTCCAGGGACAGATGGCTTCTCAGAGGAATTCTACCAGACATTTGAAGAAGAGTTAAAATAACAGTTCTTCTCAAACTTTTCCAAAAACAGAAATAAGAAGAAATAAAACTATTTCTACAACACCAGCATTATCTGTATTCCAAAACCAGACAAAGATTCCACTAAAAAGAATTACAGGACAATATTCCTGATGAGCATGGATGCAACATTTCTCAACAAGACACTAGCAAATCAAATCCAACAGTATGGTAAAATAATTAGTCACCATGATCAAGTGGGATTTATTCCTGGGCTGCAGGGGTGGTCCAATACCTCCAAATCAATCAACATGATACACCATATTAATAAATTAAAGATACATTCCATATGATCTTCTCAATAGATGCAGATAAAGCATTTGAAAAACTACAGCAACCATTCTTGATAAACACCCTTAAAGTGTGGGTAAATGGAACATACCTCAACATCATAAAGACCATATATGAAAGACCCACAGCTAATATCATTCTTAATTGGAAAAAAAAATGAGAGCTTTTCCTCTACAGTCAGGAACAAGACAGTGATGTCCATTCTCACCATTGTTATTTAACATAGTACTGTAAGTCATAGCCTCACCAATCAGACAACAAAAAGAAATAAAAGATATCCAAATCAGCAAGGAAGAAGTCAAATTTTCACTATACAGACAGCATGATCTCTGGGTAGAAAATCCAAAAGACTCCACCGAAAAATTGCTAGAACCGGTACACAAATTCAGCAAAGTCACAGGATATAAATCAACATACAGAAATCTGTTGCATTTTTACACACCAATAATGAAGCAACAGAAATAGAAATCAAGAAATCAATCCCATTTACAAGTGCATCAAAAATGATAAGATACCTAGGACTTAGCCTAACCAAAGAGGTAAAAGATGTGTACTCTGAAAGCTATACATTTATGAAAGAAATTGAAGAGAACACAAACAAATGGAAAAATATTTCATGCTCATGGATTGGAAGAATAAATATTGTTAAAATTTCTATACTACCCAAAGCAATCTACATATTCAATGCAACTCATATCAAAATAACACCAGCATTTTTCACAAAGCTAGAACAAACAATACTAAAACTTGTATGGAACCACAAAAGACACTGAATAGCCAATACAATCTTGAAAAAAGCAAAGCAAAGCTAGAGGCATCACAATTCTGGACTGCAAGCTATATTACAAAGCTGTAGTTATCAAGATAGTATAGTTCTGGAACAAAACTAAACACAGAGATGAATGGGATAGAACAGAAAGCCCAGAAATGGGGGCGCCTGGGTGGCTCAGTGGGTTAAAACCTCTGCCTTCAGCTCAGGTCATGATCTCAGGGTCCTGGAATCGAGCCCTGCATAGGGCTCTCCGCTTGGCAGGGAGCCTGCTTCCCACTCTCTCTCAGCCTGACTCTCTGCCTACTGTGATTTCTCTCTCTGTGTCAAATAAATAAAATCTTAAAAAAAAAAAAGAAAGAAAGAAAGCCCAGAAATGAATCCAGAACTATATGATCAACTAATCTTCAACAATGCAGGAAAGAATATGCAATGCAAAAAAAGGTATCTTCAACAAATGGCATTGGGCAAACAGGACAGGGACATGGGAAAAAAAGAAAGAAAGAAAGAAAGAAAGAAAGAAAGAAAGAAAGAAAGAAAGAAAGAAAGAAAGAAAGAAAGGAAAGAAAGGACGGAAGGAAGGAAGGAAGGAAGAAAGAAAGAAAGAAAGAAAGAAAGAAAGAAAGAAAGAAAGAAAGAAAAAGAGAAAGAAAGAAAAGAAAGAAAGAAAGAAAGAAAGAAAGAAAGGAAGGAAGAAAGGAAGAAAGAAAGGAAGAAAGAAAGGAAGAAAGGAAGAAAGAAAGGAAGAAAGAAAGAAACTGGACCACTTTCTTACCCCATACACAAAAATAAATTCAAAATGGATGGAAGTCTTAAATGTGAGAGCTGAAACCATAAAAATCCTGGAGGAGAACACAGGCAGTACCCTCTTTAACTCTGGGTATCACAACTTCTTACTAAACAGGTCCCCAGAGGCAAGGGAAACAAAAGCAAAAATAAAGTATTGGGACTTATCAAGATAAAAATCTTCTGCACAGTGAAGAAAACAATCAATAAAACTAAAAAGAGGACACCTGAGTGGCTCAGTTGGTTAAGCAGCTGCCTTCAGCTCAGGTCATGATCCCAGTGTCCTGGGATTGAGTCCCACATCGGGCTCCTTGCTTGGCAGGGAGCCTGCTTCTCCCTCTGCCTCTGCCTGCCACTCTGTCTGCCTGTGCTCGCTCTAGCTCCTCTCTCTCTGACAAATAAATAAATAAAATCTTTAAAAAAAAAAAACTAAAAAGAAACCTACAGAATGAGAGAAGATATTAGCAAATGATATATCAAACAAAAGGTTAGTACTCAAAATATATAAAGAACTTATGAAATTCAACACCCAAAAAACACATAACCCAGTTCAGAAATGGGCAGAAGATATGAACAGATATTTTTTGAGAGAAGACATCCAGATGGCCAACAGACACATGAAAAGATGTTCAATGTTGTTATTCATTATCAGGGAATACAAACTAAAATCACAATGAGATATCATCTCATACCTGTCAGAATGGCTAAAATTAACAACACAGGAAACAACAGATGTTGGTGAGAATGTGGAGAAAGGGGAACCCTCTTGTACTGTTGGTAGGAATGCACACTGGTGCAGCCACTCTGGAAAATAGCATGGAGGTTCCTCAAAAAGTTGAAAAATAGAGCTACCCTACAACCCAGCAATCACTCTACTGGGTATTTACCCTAAAGATACAAAAGTAGTGATCCAAAGGGGCACATGCACCCAAATGTTTATAGCAGTAATGTCCACAATAGCCAAACTATGGAAAGAACCTAGATGTCCATCAACAGATGAATGGATAAAGAAGATGAGGTATATATATATACAATGGAATACTATGCAGCCATCAAAAGAAATGGAATCTTGCCATTTGTGACAATGTGGATGGAATTAGAGGGTATTATGCTGAGCAAAATAAGTCAATCAGAGAAAGACAATTATTATATGATCTCCCTGATATGAGGAAGTTGAGAGGCAAAGTGGGGGGTTTGGAGGGTAGTGAAGGAAAAAATGAAACAAGATGGGATTGGGAGAGAGACAAACCATAAGAGACTCTTAATCTCACAAAACAAACTGAGGGTTGCCAGAGGGATGGGGGTAGGGAGAGGGTGGTTGTGTTATGGACACCGGGAAAGGTATGTACTACAGTGAGTGCTGTGAAGTGTGTGAACTTGGCGATTCACAGACCTGTACCCCTGGGGCTAATAATACATTATATGTTAACAAAAATTAAAAAAAAAATTGAAAAATGTAACTACCTTACAACCCAGCAATTGCACTATTGGGTATTTATCATAAGGATACAAAAATAGTGATTCAAGGGACACATGCACCCCAACGTTTATAACAGCATTTCCAACTATAGCCAAACTTTGGAAAGAGCCGAGTGTCCATTGACTGATGAATGGATAAATAAGAGGTGTGTGTACACACACACACACACACACACACACACACACACACACAGGAATATTACTCAGTCATCAAAAAGAATGAAGTCTTACCATTTGAAACAACATGGTTGGAGCTAGAGTGCATTATGCTAACCAAAATAAGGCACTGTGAAGAACAAATACCATATGATTTGACTCATATGTGGAATTTAAGAAACAAAGCAAAGGAACTTAGGCAAAGGTAAAAAAGAGAGAGAGAGAGAGAGAAGAAGCAAACCACGAAAGAAGCTCTCAACTATAGAGAACAACCTGAGAGTTGAATGGAGAGGGTGGGTGGGGATTGCTGCTAAATGGGTATTAAGGAGGACACTTTTGATGAGCAATGGGTGTTATATATAAGTAATGAATCACTAAATTCTACTCCTGAAGCCAATATTATCCAATATGTTAACTATTATATAAATAAAAACTTGAAAAAAAGAGAAAAGATATGACTACTAGTGTAGACTCTATATTAATTTAAACATACATACATTTAACCTTTTATTTCTATTCATTTCTTCTTGCATCAACAAGGAATAATTTCATTTGACCTAAAAAAAAGTTTTTCCTTTTCCATTATCATGTCTTCCTAGTTACACATTTCTTTAGTTGTTTTTTTTTTTCTAAACATGTATTTATTTTCCCTTTTATATGAAGAGTAGTTCTGCCTGGTTTAGAGTTCCACGTTGGCAATATTCCTTTTTTCAACATTTTGATGATATAATTTGATAGTTTTCTATTATTTCTCATTTCTATTATTTTTATAGGTAGTCAACTACCATTCTTACATTACTCTTTACTTTCTAGGTACTTTTAAAATTTCACTTTTTCTAGTTCATCAATTTTCATATAATATGCCAGATGTATTTCTATTACCTTGTTGCACTTTTTAAAAAAGATTTTATTTATTTATTTGACAGACAGATCACAAGTAGGCAGAGAGGCAGGCAGAGAGAGAGAGGAGGAAGCAGGCTCCCTGCTGAGCAGAGAGCCCGATGTGGGGCTCAATCCCAGGACCCTGGGATCATGACCTGAGCTGAAGGCAGAGGCTTTAACCCACTGAGCCACCCAGGCACCCAACATTGTTGTGCTTTGTAAAGGTTCCAAAGCTGGGTATAAAGTCATTTGTCAATTTTGGTAATTTTTCACCATTATTTCTTTAACTATTGTTTCGTCCTATTGTCTTATCTCCTCTGCAGACTCCTTTTGAACCCCTGTATTGCTATTTATAGTAATCAGTTATTTTAAATCATAAATCTTATTCATCAATCACATCTGTATTTCATTCTACTGCTTTATCATTTGAATTGTTCTTATTCTATCATTCTGAAAATCTTATTTTTTATTGAATGCTATGTCTTTTTTTTTTTTTTTTTTTGGTTTCTAAGAAAAACTCAAGCATGATTTATGGCACTGCTGAGGTTATCTTCTTCAGAAAAAACTTAATATTGCCTTTGGAAGGTACTTAAATTATGCCTGGTCATCTTAAACAAGTTTATACTGAGCTCTCATTGGAGCTTGGTTTTGCTGTATGTAAGGACACGTCTGTTTCTCATTCACACTTAACCAATAGAGTACATGTTTTTGAAGGTGTCAAAGAAGAGACATGCTGCACTTAACCAGTGTCCTCCTAATTGATAATTCTAAACTCCAATTTCACTGCTTGCTCCACAGAACTCAGGATAGCTCAACTTAACTTGCAAGTTCTCATTAGTGGATTTTTTCTTATATTCCTACAATTCAGTTGTAGCCTTTTGGATTGGCCATTTCCTCAAGAGGAAAATGAATGCTAAATTTTAGCTCATCCCTTTGGTTTGTATCTCTCTGGGCTCTCCATCAATAGTTCAAGGCCTCGGTAACCTTGAAGAACAATTTGTTTCATACAATCTAGTCCACCATACCTGAAAGTGGAATTGTTTATTGTTGGGGTTAATGTAGAGCATGAAATCTTCCATAATACCTGGCTTGCTAAAATGTAACACAGAGGCCATGGGGGTAAGGGAGGTTTCAGAGACGGGCATGGGCCTTTGGTATGCCGAGGCCTGCATGACCACTCTGCCATTGGAATGCCTCAGGGAACTGCCTTCCTGAAGCTCCTGAGCCTAAACAGCCACCCTATAATCTAAGAGATGTCTGCATTCTCCCTTAGGTTATGTTTAGTGGAACTCAGAGAACATGCAGATTAGCATTTTGTATCTTTCCCTTAAATAGATCCTCCTAGTTCCTGTAAGACCCCTTGTCACACATCACGTGCTTGAGAAACAGTGGTAAGGATTTGTGACTTTCCTGAAGGACCAACAAAAGTGGGAGCAAAGAAGAGCAAAGGGTCTCCATCTCTGAGCATTGACCCCCTTGCCTCTTCCTCTCTTTCACAACAAAATTTTGAGTAATCTTTCATCCATCAGTACAGGGATTGCTGGCCATTTCTGGCATGTTATAATGATAAGGGGGAGGTGTCTTTCTGAAATTGTCTGAATATAGCAGACATGGATATTTAAATCTATTACATAATAAACATCACATGTTGATTTTTTTTCTTTCTTGCAGGTCAAAAAAAATCTAAGAGTAGATTCATCTGATGATACAGAAAAAAACACAATACAGAAACAATAATCAGAATAAAATATACAATATAATATTGTCATGCCTCTGGATCTTTAGACTTTATTATTGCCTAGATCTGGATTTGTGTCTCTTTCAACACTTTGTACTATGGACTTCTTCATATTTCTGAGATTATCATAAATGCCATCATGTTTTGTTTACTATAACTTTCTTGAAAGTTCTTTCATATGTGTTTCCATAGTACCTTTTAACACATGCCTCTACTATTGTATTTATCACATTGATCAGAATATCTCATTGCTTTTTTATTTCATTCCTTTTTTTTTCCTGCTAGATGATAAACATTTCTAGAATAGGAATTACCTACCAGAATGGCAGAGACTTCTATCACAGCAAAATATCAAGTACTCAATATAGTTACTGATTCTTAAGACATGATCCACAGACATCAGTAAAAAAAAAGAAGTCCATAGGAAAATATCAGACCAGGAATTTAAAACAACTTTGATTAATATGCTAAGAACTTTAATGTAAGAAGTACACAATATGGAAAAACAGATTCTAATGTAAGGAGAGAGATGACAATTCTAATAAAAAATTTCAAATGAAATTCTAGATATTGTAACCAATATAACTGAAAAAATGCCTTTTACAAAATAAAGAACTTCAATAAAAGCATACAACTTAGGTGGGTAAAAAAAAATTCATTGGTAGCAAGTTGGCCCATTATCTTGGATGAAAAAAATAATTACATTTTATTTTTACTAATGTTTAAGTGAAAATTAGTATTTTCTTTATAAATATAAGCAAGAAACCATATTAGTATTAGTAGTTATCTTTGACTTTATTACCATTAAATATCCAAGATAGTGTCTTAGCAAATTATAGTTGTTTGGGTTTTTAAAGAGATTTTGAAATGTGTGTAAAGCCCCTGCTTTGCAATGGTTGTAACTACTAAGTCACTAGATTGTTCTAAGTACTGTTTTAATAGAGAGAAGGATAGATAGATGATATGATAGATAGATAGATGATAGATAGATAGATAGATAGATAGATCAACTAATCCATAAGTCAATGGAGAGATAGATAACTTTTTTTTTAATTTTTTATTTCTTTTCAGCGTAACAGTATTCATTGTTTTTGCACCACACCCAGTGCTCCAAGCAATCCGTGCCCTCTCTAATACCCACCACCTGGTTCCCCCAACCTCCCACCCCCCGCCCTATTTTTTTAAAGATTTTATTTATTTATTTGACAGAGAGAGAGATCACAAGTAGGCAGAGGTGCAGGCAGAGAAAGAGGGGTAAGCAGATTCCCTGCTAAGCAGAGAGCCCAATGTGGGGCTCGATCCCAGGACCCTGAGATCATGACCTGAGCCAAAGGCAGAGGTTTAACCTACTGGGCCACCCAAACACCCAGATGACTATTTCAAAAGAATTAGTGTAATTCTACTTTATATATTTAAAAATATTATTCTGAGAAGATGGTACATAAATATCCCAAGAATAAAGAGTCCATGACAAAGATACTTAATATTCCTGGGAAACATGTTTGTTTGAAGGAAGAATATCAGAAACACTTTATTGGTGTTAGGCAATAATTTGTTTTCTTTTATATTAAAAATTAGATGTTGAATTTTAAAGGTTTTAAAATTATATTTTAGTATAGCTACCTTATTAAAAAAAATAAAATTAGCTTTAGCATTCCACTATTTATTTGGCACTCTGCAAACAGAAAATTTAGGCAATGGCATTCACTTTCTCAAAGATGACATGATTATACCATCAAAATGACAACTTTAAGCGAGAAAGTCCCATCAAATTTCATGGATTTATTTGTTTCGCCTAATTTCCAGGAAAGATTAACCTAATAGTGAAATTCTTTCTCTCTTAAGCTATTCTATTTTGAAAAGTATAGAAGTAGGAGTCAGGTATTAGGCAGCTCTTTCTCCCTTTTCACCTTCTCCTCCCACCCAATAGAGATAAAGATATTCGTCAAATATTCCTTAGATCTTATGTCCTTAATGCAAGAAAATATTTAACCTGCTTTAATAATAAATATGAAATTATATGCAATTAAACTCTGAACTGAAAAAAATGGATGTAATAATAAAACAATGATGAACCTATTTTTTAATTGGTTTGTGTTTTCCAATTGGATCATAACCATGCAAATCTAAAAACCTACATTAAAATAACACTATTTACAGGTAAAGTAAGTATTTTTTTTTACTCATTCTTAACTTGAAAAAAAAAACAAAAACAAAAACAAAATACATCCCCAATTCAACCACAGTAATTATAAAAATTTCAAGATTTCACATAAAATATGAATAGAATTATGATTTAAAAACAACACTGAATTGCACATATTTTAATCAGAACACAATTTAGTATATTCAAAATAAATCATACAGGAAGTATAACCTAGGGACACCTGGGTGGCTCAGTTCATTAAGCGGCTGCCTTCAGCTCTGGTTGTGGTCCCAGGATCCTGGGATCAAGTCCCACATCAGGTTCCTTGCTCACTGGGCAGTCTGCTGCCACTCTTCCTGCTTGTGCTCTCTCTCTGAAAAATAAATAAATAAAATCTTTTGAAAAATTAAGTATAACCTAAAAATGATCAAGAATGAAGAACTTATTTTGGAAAGGAATTTTCCTTCAATTTTAGCACACCAAAAAAAAAAAAAAAAAAGAAAGAAGAAGAAAGAAAGGAAAAAGAGAGGGCAAAGGGAGGGAGACAAATGGAAAAGCAAAAATCAAGAACATAATAAAAAATATATTAGTATTTTCTTAACTATTTACATTATAACTTTACTATCTTGAAATTAACTTCTCAAAGCTTGTATTTGTTGAAATCCTTTGTGGTAAGACATACTTTCCTGCAGAACAGAAGTAGAATCAATTTTCATTTATTAGTGGGTTGAAAAGGAGCTTATTTTTAGCATTTTTTGTTCCATGTGGATATTCTTAAGAATTAAGACATAATGCTCTTGACACTTGCCTTAAAATGATGAAACTAGCTTTACTAAGAAAAAAAAAAGGAATCAGATGCATGTGTGAAAATATTTCCCAAAGATATTAGAATTCAGTGCATGTTATGCTTACATGGAAAGCCAAAGGCTGAATTTTTGCACGTGAAGTTACTTTTTTCTGTTATATCTTATCTATAAATTGGCTATGGTCATGTGTCACATAAATTCTTAATAAGAAGCTAGGATGTCAATTTTATCAAAGTTCCATCTGATTATAATGCAAAATAGCTTTAAGCAGAGGCTTTTGGGGACCCTGCTTCCACTAATAGAGATATGGATAAATTATAAGTTTGATTGTTGCAGATCCCATAACTCATACACTAGTCACTTCTGTAAGAGAAGCATTGGAATAGAAATGAGACTTCATAACAATTTTTTAAAGTATATCAGGGTTATTGCACTGTGAGATGAAACTCCTGTAAAACTAACAATAAAATATATTTGTTAATTAATTGTCAAAACAACAACAAAAAATTCCCAACACCCTCACAAACAAGATTGTCATGCAACATATTCATAACTAATCACTTAAAAACATGCCTAAGTCCATTTTACTGTCTTCACCAATATGTGGAAATCCTTAGGCCTGAGTTAGGGACCCGGGGACAGTTTAGCTTCCCAAAGAAAAAGAAGGAAAGACTCAGAATACAGTTTGGGTCTCTCTGAACTATTCTGGCCAGAATTTTGATATAAGGCCTAAAGATATAGAATATTCCAACAACATGAGAATAAATTTATTCACTAATGACTAAAGGACTTTTTTTTTTTTTTTAGAATTTATTTTTCTGTCAGAGAGAGAGAGAGAGAGAGAGCGAGCATGCACACAAGCAGGGGGAGTTGCAGGTTCCCTGCTGAGCAAGGATCCCAATGCAAGACTCGATCTCAGGACCCTGGGATCATGACCTGAGCTGAAGGCAGATGCTTAATCAACTAAGCCATCCAGATGTCCCTGAAGCACCTAGTTCTTTGACCAAAATTTTGACATGCAATGCCAAATTTAAACTCATATCCTTCAACTTCTTATCATTTATTATAAAAAACCCACTGTTCGCTTTTTTTAAAATATATATTTTATTTATTTATTTGACAGAGAGAGACACAGAGAGGAAATACAAGCCAGGGAGTAGGAAGGGAAAAGCAGACCTCCCACTGAGCAAGGAGCCCAATTCGGTGCTGGATCCCACTGGCATCATGACCTGAGCCAAAGGCAGATGCTTAACTACTGAGCCACCCAGGTGTCCCCATTATCTGCTTTTAATCCTTAGTGGATTACACTTCTAACATATGATTTAAAGACTTACTGATTACTCTATCATATCAACCTTCATATCATGATCTTCATATCATCCTTCATACAAATCTTTTGAATTCCATGATCATGCATATTATAATCCCTGGAATATCAAAGAATTATAGTTGCTATAACCATGCTATACATAAGTATAAATTATATAAAATTATAATATTTAGTATAACACTGCTTGCCATTTTAATTTCAGCAATACCCATTAATAACAAGTTGTATACGTAAAAATACTTCCAATTCACATATATTGTCATTTATTCCTTTGAATTTTATTTATATCTTCATTATCATTATATATATATACTTTACTATTATGTAACAAATAAATGTTATCAGTATTAGAAATTCAAGTATCTGAGACAAATATACTTGCTTTAAAGTATCTAAGAAAAAAGTAGTTCTATACATTTGTTTAGCATTCTCAAAATATTAAAGAAAATTCTATTAAATGAATGATATTTCATGAAATTTTCAGTTAATTTAAAAATTGACCAGTAGTTACAGATGAATACTATTTTTCATTTTGCTCCTAGACACATTAATCAACCTGCAGGCATGTTGGGATCAATCAATTGTAGCAGTTGCGTTCATTCATCTTTGTCCTGCCATTCATCCCATGGCAGCCAGAAGCATACTGTGTAATTGAATTTGGTTGAAATCTAATATAAGCGCACACTGTGACACAGTAGCAATAATAAGTCTGATTCAAAAATTTGAGCAGAGATTTTTGTTTTCTGCTTTCATCGAGAGGAGCATGATAATCTATCCTGTAATAGTACTGTAAATGAGAGCTCTGGGGAAAAGGCACACAACATGCTTTAGGACATACCAAGTGTTCATGGATTCTCAACTTAAAAGTTACAGATGGTTAGAGGAAGGAGAGTACTAAGTACAATAAACTGTCTACAGAAAATAAGGGATAAAGCTTAAGGTTTAGAATCTTTCTCAAGATACATAAGTAAGATTATCTTTTAAAACTTTCTTGTTAACTATACTGAAATTTAAAAAAAAAATCCATAAGTATTGTCATGATTTAGCAAAAGTTATGCGATACAACAAAGTTCCTTGTTTTAGCGATTTGGAGAATCTGAAAATTATATCTGTACCTACATATCTATAAGTCTACAACCATATCTATATTTATACATAATTGTGTTTGTGACAGAGCTTTCTATCTCTCTCTCTCTCTTTTTTTAAGGTTTTATTTATTTGACAGACAGAGATCACAAGTAGACAGAGAGGCAGGCAGAGAGAGAGGAGGAAGCAGGCTCCCTGCTGAGCAGAGAGTCCGATGTGGGGCTCGATCCCAGGACCTTGGGATCATGAGCTGAGCTGAAAGCAGAGGCTTTAACCCACTGGGCCACCCAGGCACCCTCTCTTTCATTTTTTAAAGTTAATTTTGAAATGTGATCAAAACTAGCCTATGTGAGTAATAGAATTATCTGGAATTGTTTGTTTTTGTATTTTAGGGAAGTAATAAGTTTTCTCCATTCCACTTCCAGTCCAGAATTAAAGAAAATCTTTAGAAGTTTTTGAGTCTTATATATTCTACATTTTACTCCATAAATTGTCCCATTATGCATTCTGGGTGACATTTAAGTTTTCATTTTTCCTTTTTATTTTTTATTTTTTTTTCATTTTTCCTTTTTAAATGTCATTCTGATATCACTATGATTTTCCCTTATCTAGGTAATTGCATTGTTTTTATCTCAAAATGATAAAAACTACATTCAGAGGTAGAAGATATTCAGGCAACAAGTTTTTCTTATAGGCTAATTTTAACTGGGCTTGTCTTCACTCACCACCACTTTATAAAATAAAATAAGACTAAAGTTGAATAACTTTTTTAAGGAGAGCCACTGGAAGTTTCTACTCATCTTTTGTTCTTTCTCATGAAAAATAATAATAAAAAAATAGTTGGTATCTCAGCTCTTTCCACAATTTGGTTATTGTGGACACTTCTGCTATAAATATTGGGGTGCAGGTACCCTTTCAAATCACTACATTTGTGTCTTGGGGGTAAATACCTAGTAATACAATTGCTGGGTTTAAAGGTAGCTCTATTTTTAACTTCTTGAGGAACCTGCAAACCACTTCCCAGAGTGGCTGTACTAGCTTGCATTCCCACCAATAGTGTAAGGGGGTTCCCCTTTCCCCTCATCCTCGCCAACATCTGTCATATCCTCACTTGTTAATTTTAGCCATTCTGAATGGTATGAGGTGGTATCTCACTGTGGTTTTGATTTGTATTTCCCTAATTCCAAGTGATATGGAGCATTTTTTTCATGTGTCTGTTGCCATTTGTATATCTTCTTTGGAGAAATGTCTGTTCATGTCTCCTGCCCATTTATTGACTGGATTGTTGTTTTTGTTTTTTTTTTTTTTTTTTTTGGGTTTATTTTTGTTTTTTTTTTCTTTCCCTTTTTTTTATTTGTTTTTTTTTTTTTTTTTTTTTTTTTTTTTTTGGTGTTGAGTTTGAGTTCTTTATAGATTTTGGATACTATCCCTCTACCTGATTTGTCATTTGCAAATATTTTCTCCCATTTCATAGATTGCCTATTAGTTTTGTTGACTGTTTCCATTGTTGTACAGAAGCTTTTTGTCTTGATGAAGTCCCAGAGGTCATTTTTGCTTTTGTTTCCCTTGCCTTTGGAGACATGTCTAGCAAGAAGTTGCTATGACCAAGGCTAAAGAGATTGCTGCATGTGTTCTTCTCTAGGATTTTGATGGATTCCTGTATCACATTTAGGTTTTTCATCCATTTCATTTCAGCTTTGTGTATCGTGTAAGACAATGGTCCGGTTTCATTCTTCTACATGAGGCTGTCCAATTTTCCCATTACCACTTGTTGAACACACACCAAGAAAAAAAAATCTATCTATCTATGTATCTATTTGTGTGTGTGTGTGTGTGTGTGTGTGTACGCGCGCGCGCGCGCGCGTGTATTTTTTTTTTTTTTTAAGTAGGCTCCACACCCATCATGGAGCCCAACGCAAGGCTTGAACTCACAATCTTGAGAACAAGATCTGAGCTGAGATCAAGAGTCAGACACTTAACCGAGTCACCCAAGCACCTTTACATTTTTCTTCTTTTTATGAAACCTTATTAAATATGAATTGTGCCCTTTTTTTCTCCTTACTTCCCTGGGATAAGTAAAGGAAGGTTTTATTGGGAGAAAAATATATGGAAGGAAAAATACACCTAAATCTTGTACCAGTTCTTCATGATTAAAATGTCTACACTTAAAAAACTGTTTAGATAAGTGAGTTTTATTTCTGTTGTATATTTGCTTATTTGTTTTTTTATATTTTCTTTTCTACCTTTATCTATGAGGTGTCTCCTTTAAAAAACAAACAGAAAAGAGATTCTGTAGAATCTCTAAAGAATTATGCATTTTCAATAAGGAGTATATATCAACTATGATGAGATTTTAAGTCAGACTAGCATGCAAAATACTTCTATGGGAAAAAGTATATTAAATTAGAAAATGTGAACTGCCATTTTTTCCAGAAAATAAGTGTAATGACAATTTTTCATTCATAATGAATTTATTCATAATGTAATTTATTAAATTATTCCATTAGTTATGGAAATGCATCAGTATGGATTAACTCTAATTTCTTTAACTTTGGTGGATAATATCAAAGGGATCAATATCAGTTAATTTTTGTCATATTATTAGTGTATTACTTTGACAGAATTGACTGGTGGTTAAATCATTCTAAATTTAGTCTAGATCTCTTTGCAGTGGTTGAGTGTGTATCAAATGCATTTTATTGAAAGATTTAACAAATTTTTTACTGATGAAACATTCCCATTCTCATTCATTTCATGTTTTAAGTGGTTAAAATAAACTGATTAAAACACATTTTATTAAAAAAAAAAAACCTTCATGTATTTACCCCTATTAGGAATCAGAAAGTTGATGAAAGCAAAGGGTAGTAGATGATAGCTGTAAATATAAAAAAACTCTTTCTGAGATAAAAGTTAGAATGTCATTAAAATCTTTTTGGAATATATTTACTTTGAGAAGATTCAGAAAATGTGTTTTCTTATCTTTTTAAAGAAAACACTGTTTTTGTGATCTGTAACCTTATATTGCTAACAGTTGGATTAAACTGAAAATGTCAGTCAATTTAAATATAAATGATTCTAGCTTTCAGAAAATTAAACCTAGGAGTAAGTATAGATTAGTTTCTTCCAAATGATCCATTTTTCTTTCACTTTGCATAGAAATAGGCAGTATCAATACAGTACTTTTTAGTGCTGTGTTACACAGAATCCTTTGAGGGTTTAGGTGGTATTAGATTGTACACATAGCTTTTTATACAAATAAAAGTGTTTTCCAAACCAATCAAATGGGAACAAGTTCAGTATGCTGGGAGTCTAAAATTATATTTGAATGAGTTCACCAAGACAATGAACTAAAAATATTTACTTTTAGTCCTTTCATGAGGTTTACAAATGGATATTTGCTCCATACAATTGATATTTGCTCTTCCTTATTATAATGACATGAATAACATTTTCTAATATTTTGGAAAATTATCAAAAATAGCACAAACTTAATCCAAGATTAAGAAAGCAGATACTTATTTTTGGTCACTTCACATGGTCATTATTTTGTCACTACTTTCTGGAGACTCTTGTCACATGTAGTTTCGTGTTTTCATGTAACATAAATCATGTAACCCAAACCTTTATCTTTCCCAGCAAACTGTGTTGCTCTGTGTCTTAAGTAATAGAAGAACCTTCCAATCTGATAAACATGTACTAAAATGATGGTTAGTTACTATTTAATGAAGTATCCTTCAATGTATAGAAGGTTGCATTAGTTTTCCTGAACCAGTGCATTACAAGACAATAGCGTTCGCACATCACAGTGATAACTAAGAATGCCCGGAAATATTTCCAACCTGATATTATGAAAAGGTCCCTTTTAAAAAGAAAATTAAGTTCAATGCAAGGAATATAAAAGAAACAATAAGTATCAGAGTGGAAATCAATGACTTAAAACACACACACAAAAAGAGAATAAAAGTCAGTTTTAAAGATTAATAACATCAGTGAACCAGCTGGGTTAGCCAGGCAAACCAAGAAAAAAGAAGGAAGTTATAAATTTCCAATATTAGAAACAAAGAGGTGATATGATTATAGATATTGAGAATTGAAGGGATAATAAAGGAATGTCACTAGTAATCTTATGCCAAGATATTTGAAAACTTAAAAGAAGTAGATAAACTACTTAAGAGATACAAAATGCCAAAGCACTCACAAAAAGTATTAAATAACCAAGCTACCCTACATACATTCAGGAATTTTAATATGTAGTTATAAATATCCCTTAAAGTATGGCTTTGCTAGTGAATTCCATCACACCTCTATAGAAATGAAAGAAACAATTTCTACACAATTTCTTCCAGAAATAAGAGTGGAGAGAATTCTCTCAACTTATTTTATAATAAGTCTGATATTACCCAAATAACAAAGTAGACAAAGACAATATAATAAAACAAAACCACAGACCAATACCACTTATGAATGCAGAGAAAAAGTCAATAAAATTATAGCAAATTGAATATAGGAAAATGTAAATTCTGCCAAATCAAATATAAGAAAATATAAAACAGATAACAAATCACAACAAAATGGACTTTACTTCATAGGGCGCCTGGGTGCTCAGTGGGTTAATCCTCTGCCTTTGGCTCAGGTCATGATCTCAGGGTCCTGGGATGGAGCCCCACATCAGGCTCTCTGATCAGCAGGGAGCCTGATTTCCCCTCTCTCTCTGCCTGCCTCTCTGCCTACTTGTGATCTCTCTCTCTCTGTCAAATAAATAAATAAAATAAAATTAAGAAAAATTGCTTTAACATTTGAAAATCAATTAATTCATAGGTGCGCAGGTGGCACAGTTGGTTAAGCATCCAACTCTTGGTTTTGGCTCAGGTTGTGATTTCAGGGTCATAGGATCAACTCCCACATCGAGTTCCATGCTCAGCATGGAGTCTGCTTGCAGTTCTTTTCCCTCTCTCCCTTGGCCCTTCCCCCCACCCCTCTCTCTCTCTCAAATAAATAAATCTTTAAGAATATTAAAAAAATAAATTTGCAAATGACTTATCAGATAAAGGAGTGGTATCCAAGATCTATAAAGAACTTTTCAAACTCCACACCCAAAAAACAAATAATCCAGTCAATAAATGGGCAGAAGATGTGAACAGATACTTCTCCAAAGAAGACATACAGATGGCTAGCAGACACATGAAAAAATGCTTTATATCACTTGGCATCAGGGAAATACAAATCAAAACCACAGTGGTATCTCACCTACACCAGGCAGAATGACCAAAATTAACAAGACAGAAAACAACAAGTATTGATGAGGATGTGGACAAAGGGGAGCCCCCTTACACTGTTGGTGGGAATGCAAGTGGTACAGCCACTCTGGAAAAGGGTATGGAGGTTCCTCAAGAAGTTCAAAATAGAGCTACCCTACAAGCCAGCAATTGCCCTACTAGGTATTTACCCCAAAGATACAGACATAGTGAAAAGAAGGGGCACGTGCACCTATGTTTGTACCAACAATGTCCACAATAGCCAAATTGTGGAAGGACCTGAGATGTCCTTCAACAGATGACTGGATAAAGAAGATGTGGTTCATATATACAATGGAATATTATTCAGCCATCATAAAGGATGATACCCACCATTTGCATTGACATGGATGGAACTGGAGGGGATTATGCTTAGTGAAATAAGTCAAGCAGAGAAAGGCAATTATTATATGGTTTCATTCATAGATGCAATAAAGTAATAGCAAGGAGAACCACAGGAGAAGGGAGGGAAAACTGCTTGGGAAGAAATCAGAGAGGGAGACTCTGGACTCTGGGAACCAAACTGAGGGTTACAGAAGGGGAGTTGGGGGAATAGGATAACCAGGTGATGAGTATTAAGGAAGGCATGTGTGGTGATGAGCATTGGGTGTTATATGCAACTAATGAATTGTTAAACACTACATCAAAAACTAATAATGTACTATATGCTGGCTAACTGGACATAATACTACTAATAAAACTATTCCAGCAAAAAAAGACAAAAAAAGAAATAAAATGAAAATCAACTAATTAAACTCACATACTACTCGACTAAAAATCTAAAGCCATATGGTCATCTCAATAGATGTAAAAATGAGAAATCAATTTAACACTGAATTTTGATGATAGCAAAAAAAGGGTTTGTAAATTCAAAAAAGAAAGGAAACAAAGAGCATTTCTCTAAAATTTTTACTAATATCACATTTATTGATAAAAAAAAAACCTGGATGTGTTTTCTTTACAATTAAGAATAGGTGAGGGATATTCATTCTTACAATTTCTATTCCTTATTGTACTGGACGCCATAACCATTTTTACAAAGAAAGAGATATAAAATACTAATTCAAAAGGAATAAGTAAAATATACTCTATTTGCAGACAACTGAAGATCTATAGGAAAAATTCTAAGGTCTTTACAGAATAGTGATCAAAACTAGTAAGTGAGTTTAACAAGGTCAAAAGATAACAAGATAAATCTAAATTATCAATTCTATTTCTACATACTACGTTGAACATTAGAAATTGAAATAAACTTTTAAAATATTGCCAAAAGTGATATATTTGATATAATCTCACAAAATATATGTCAATATGTACATTGAAAGCTGAACAACAATTCTAAAAGAAATTAAAGAAATAAATACATTAAGAAATATGCTCTGCACATTAAACAGAGAACTCAGTGTTGTTACAAAGTCAGTTCCCTCTACATCGTGCTATAGTCAGTTAAGTCCCAATAAAAAGAGAGAAGGAAGGCTTTATTTGGTATAAATTCACAAACTAATTCTAAAATATGTATGTATGTGGGAGTGCTTTAGAAGAGCTAAAATAATCTATCCCCCCCCCAAATTTGAAGCATTTACATGATCTGAGTTCAAGACCTACTATGAAATCATAGTAACTAATACTGTTTTCTTGGTATGAGGAAGGAAATTAAAAAAACAAAAACAAACAAACAAAACAAAAACAAACAAACAAACAAAAAAACCCTGTAACAGAACAAAGTCCAAGAAGAACTTTTTTGATGATGGATGTCATGTAGGTGATGGACTGATTTTCAACAAAATACCAAGTAATTCAAATCGAAAGACATAATGTTTTCAATAAAAGTTACCAAATCAATTAAATACTCATATATAAACAACAAGAGCAACCCTCAACACTTAACACCACGTAAAAAGTGTCTCAGAATGTCTCAGTCTATATAAGAGCTATACAACTGCTTTAGGAATGAAAACAGGATAAAATGCTGTGACCTAGGCTTTGGTTGAGATATTTTAAAGATAATACAAAAGAAAAGAAACATACAAAAATTTATCTTTATCAAATGGACTCCATAAAAATTATATTTTTTGCTCTCAAAGATACTGTTAAGAAAATGAAAAACTATATGTGAAGATATGTGAAAATCATATATCTGATAAATTAGTTGTATCTCGAATAAATAAAAAGTTTCTAAAATTTAAGCATAAGGCAGACAACCCATTTAAAAATGGATACAAACTTTACAAACATTTGACCAAAAAAGATATCTCAATGGCAAAAAAATACAGGAAAAAATATTCAACATTATTAATCAGTATTGAGAGCAAACTGACATCATAATGGGGTATTACTTTGTACATAGAATAGATAAAGTTATAAATGTTGAAAATATCACATATATAATGGTCACAACACAGCTGACAAGTATGAAAAAAATAAATAAGTCTACAGCTTCTTTGAGAAACAGTTTGGCAGTTTCCTTAAAACTACACCTAGCTGATCACACAGTTGTCCCACTCTTAGGTATTGACCTAAAGTATTTACCTTGGGTATTTAGGTAAGAGTAATAAAAATATCTCAACACAAAGATTTGCATTCAAATGTCCCTGCTCTAGAAAATTTTACTCCTAATAGACATAGTTAGAAACAACAAAAGGATACACCAGGAGTATTGATTTATAAGCTAATTTTACATATCCATACACTAGAATATTGCTCAAAATATAAAAGAATAAATTATTGTTACACAGCAACATAGCTAAATCATAAAAGCATTATTTTTACTGAAAGAATTCTGATACAAAAGACTGCATACTGTATGATTCCATTTATAATAAATTCTATAAAAGGTAAAATTATGTTGACAGAAAGTAAATAATTGGTTTCCAGTTACTGGGTTGGGGTGTAGGGGAGAAGTAGTGACAATTCTGTATCATGATCTTGGTAGTTGTTATGCATCTTTGTATATCTGTCAAAACTCTTGTAACTGATAGCTTAGTATTAATGGATGTTTTGTATATAAGTTATATTTCAATAATGCTGTTTGAAAACAAAAGAAAAATGTTCACAGACTAAACATAATTCAAATGCAGAAATTGTCAGAACAGATGTAAAAAGCAAAACTTAACTACGTGATGCCTGTACGAAACGTGCTTTAAATAGAAAGATAGAATGGATTCTGTGTACATTGTATAAAGAATAATAATAAGAAAAGCATGATTATTTAAATATTAAATAGTTTTCAATACATGAGTTATTAAAGAGATTGAGAGCAGCATTTAATAATGATAAAAGGTGAATCCATTAGTTAGAAATAAACTTCATACATAGATTGCTCTGGTGAATGCTGTGAACTGTGTAAGACTGATGATTCACAGACCTGTACCCCTAAAACAAATAGTACATTAGATGCTCATAAAAAATATATGGAACAAAACTTGACAGATATAAAGTGAGAAATAGTCAATTCCAAAATCATAGTTCAAGATTTTACCAGACACCCAGCCATTAATAGAACAATTAGACATATATGTGAGAACACATATTTAATTTCAATTGTACTGCTAATTCATTTGAATTAATAGACATTTATAAGACACTAAACATTCTTAACAGGTGCAAATAATATATACTCCAAGAAAGAACATGTGTTGGGCCAAATAACAAGTTTCAATAAATTTGAAAGGACAAAAATCATGTGGAGTTAACACAACTGAATTAAATTGATAAAAATAAAACATAGGAAAACCCCACATAATTGAAAATTTTAAAACACAATTCTAAAAAAAGCAAAGGGTTCAATAAACAAATGTTACATTTCTTAGGCTGAGTGATTTTATGTTTAAATTATGCAATATTTCAAATGTACTTACTGTCACAAACTTTATAATAGACTTTTCTTTTGCAAAATGGAATGAATTAGATTACTGACTATCTTATTCTCACATTTAACAAAAATCTCCTTCTAGACACATTTATCACATTTTATATAAGTGAAACAATCTGATGATACAATGTTCAAAAAGTTTAGCCAAAGCATAAAACAATTTTTTCTGGCATATTGCAGCAAAATGCTTAAACCTATTCTTAAGAGCAATATTGAGAAATAACCTTACATAGATACAAGATCATTTCAGGAAATCAAACAGAATCTGAAGGAAACTGATAGTATAATTGAATAATTTGAGTAGTAACTTATGTCTAACTAATAATAGTTTAAGTAAAACTCCTCAATTATACTCCTACCCTTTCTTTAATCAAAATAAAATTTTAGACCAATGGGTCCTATTTGTTTGACAACATTTCCCTTCGGCCTAATCTATTTTAGGATTCATTCAATATTTCTATTGAACTGTTCTGGAATTTGATGTTTAAAACGTGAATTGTCCGAGGTGGGTAGCTCAGTCCATAAGTGTCCAACTTGGTTTCAGCTCAGGTGATGATCACAGGGTGGTGAGATTGAGCCCTGCATCAGGTTCCAAAGCTCAGCATGGACTCTGCTTGATACTCTCTCCCTCTGCCCTACCCCTGCTCTCTAAAATAAAATGGATAAATAAAATCTTTAAAAATAAACAAAATGTGAATTATCCACTTTTCAAAGTGGAAAAAAATATCCGTTGTTTCTTCATTAATTGTTAAGTGCATCCAAAATATTGACCAATTTAAATCAAGGAATATAGAATAAATCTGCACAGTTTTAATATTGGATTATTTTGCAAAATATAATTATGTTAATTTTGCAGTGCATTTAAAAATAATTTAAGAAATTAAAATTATGTTTAATCTTCTTAACTTTTGATCTGTTTTTGGCTGACAAATTCATCAGTCTGACAGTCTACTTATTTTAGCAAATGACTAATCTCTTTTTGGCTTTTGTTAAATTCTACTTTTATTATCTGTCCTAGTCAATTTAAACTTGTAATGGTTACAATATTTCCTCTACCAATGCCAGATAGAAATTATGACAGACAGATGATGATAGGTAGATAGATTAGATAGATAGATAGATAGATACTAGGTAGATAGATAGGTAATAGATAGATATATAGATAGATATCAATCTTGAAAGTCTACCTTATTAGTGAAATTATTTAGATACATTAACAGGTATATGGAAGAAACTAGATCAGTAATTGATTTGTCAAATATGAATAACTTTCATTTTTTTAATATTTGAAATTCTATCAACATAATCATCTATTCTTTTGCTTTGGGAGAAGTGATTTGCTTTACATTTTCATGCATACACACAGAAAAGGGGGGTTATCTCTGAAAGTCTTAAAACTTTTTTTTCAAAGTGTATATGCCATCATTTAGAAAACAGTAACATTCCAAAATCTGTTTCATATCTCTTTAAAATGACTAGGATGCAGTTAGATGTGTTTTATAATTATTTTTTAAATAAAAACTGTTAAGATCTTTGTTTATATATTGAATTATAGAATTTTCAGTTTAGGTATACATATATTAACATATGATAATAACATATGTATTAGAAAGAAGCACATAAATCATACTGGAAATTTTTATTTATTTAGAAAATTTTCCTGGAAGTGAATGAATAAATCTTCCCCGTGTGTCTGGTTTGCTCAGTTGGTTGACAGTCCCACTCTTGATTTCAGCTCAGGTCATGATCTCCGGGTCCTGAGTTCAAACCCCATGACAGATTTCATGCCCAGCATTCTCTCTCCCTCTCTCCCTCTGCCCCTTCCTTCACTCTCAATCTCTCTAAAGAGAAAAAAAATAAAAAAATAAAAAAAATAAAACTTCAACCAAAATAAAAGGCAAGGAAAGATATTTTGAGTAGTAAAGTGTCTACTTATTTTTTTTTAATATTTTATTTATTTGACAGAGAGAAATCACAACTAGGCAGAGAGGCAGGCAGAGAGAAAGGAGGAAGCAGGCTCCCTGCTGAGCAGAGAGCCTGATGCAGGGCTGGATCCCAGGACCCTGGGATCATGACCTGAGCCAAAGGCAGAGGCCCCAACCCACTGAGCCACCCAGGCACCCCAAAGTGTCTACTTATTGAAGAAAAAGTAGATATATTTAAATAAGAAATTACAAAAAAATAAATTTTAGTGTATCAAGAGTAAGGTGTTTTTGATAATTTGTCGTATTATTTTTTGGATATTTACCATGTGATCTTTGAGGATAAAAGGATCTTTGAGGATAAAAGGGAAAAAAAAGCAAGCCATAAGAAAGCACAAGATTGAATTCTCAGGCATGAGCTAACGCTGTTATTCACAGGCAGAATTTTTTCTTCCCTCAAGAACCTTTTACCTCAGGTCTTAAATCCTTTTAACTGATGAAACCAGACACACCCAGATTAATTGGGATAATCTGAAAACCAATTTATTATGGACTTTAATCATATATACAAAATAGCCACAGAGAAAAACCTAGATTACTGTTTGAATAACTGAGAACTATAGCCTAGCCAAGTTGACACATAAAACTTAGTATCATAACACTGAAGGCACATTGTAAATTTTAAACACTAAAAGATAATATAGCATAATTATATTTATCTTTACTTTTATTCTTACTAAAGCTCCATTAGATAGACATAATTTATTCCTGATTTAACTTAAGCTGGGAAGAGGTATTTGGTATTGGTAATAAGCAGAAAGTAGAAATTAAATCAATGTTTGAGATAATTCATGCTTTTTTTAAATTTTAAACTGTACTGCCTCACAGAAATAATGAAACAGAAGTAATGTAGACAATGATAGTCCCATAAATTCATTTAAAACTATTGTTTCCTGTGATATATGGACTTCTTTCTTCTTTAATAACTACCTTCACCGTTTACAATTCCTCAGATACATTTGCCATTTTACTTTTTCATTTTAATTGTGAAGTATGTAAATCAAATACACCGATACACTTAAAACAAGTAAATAAATTGCCAAAATTCCACAATTTGCATTGTTTTCCCCTCATTTGTAAGTAAAAATAATACAGATACTTTCATTAACTATTTTCCTAGTATAAGAGAGAATACATCATCATTGTATCCATCACATAATGATTTTTTTTTGTCAAAAGAATAATATTTTTGAAGGATAGTGTGACTTCAACAAATTAAACAAAGAAGTATATATAATCAATTTATGTTGTGATAGCAGTATTTGACAGAATATTTTTATGTACATATGACACAGGTAACTAAGAGCATATAAATATAAGATATAAACATTTCATTAAATATATTCAATATATTATGCTATAGACTATGTATTGATAGCATGCAGTACATGTTACACATAGAACTTTCATAAATATCTGTTGATTATATAAATAAATATTTGTACTACCCATGATTATTGATTATTAATTTTTGCAGTAAGTGATTCAAAAAGCAAGCATAAACATCATATAAGATGGTAAAATGAGATTATGAAGTTAACAAACTTTCCAGAGTTTCAGGACTATCTAGAAATATTTTACCATCATAAGAGCAGTAGACTGCTAAATCTCTGTAACACTTATAACTAAGTGGACTATTTCTTGATAGTGGTGTAAACTTAGTTTAAACTTAGTGTAAACTTAATTATTTATATTCACTCCAAAGCAACAGATAGGTAGAAATAAGCTTCAATGAGTACTGACAATGAATAAATGTGAAGGTAGCCATTTTAGGTAGAAAAGATTATAAGTAATTTCTTGGGTAAAATGAACTTCAAAACTAGTATGAAGTAGATGTAATCTGAGTCTTATACCTAAAGGTATCACTTGAAAGAAGAGCACATGTAAAAAATAATTGGGGAAGATCTTGTAAAATTCAAATTAAACTAAACAATTAAAATTAAAATCCCGTAACTTTAAAATGCTTTAGCACTCAGAAACATTAGTCACGAACATCACAAAGCCAGGATGATAGGAGAGTTTATTGATAAAGGGAATATTTATGATTAGAAAAAAGTTCAACATTCTATAGATGTATAGCAATTAGCAGAATGAAAGCTTTAACCACACATTTGGTGGTTTAAAACAACAGAAACATATTCTCACCACTCTGGAGGCCAGAAGTCTAAAGCCAAGTTTCTGAAATGGCTGTGCTCCCTCCAAAGTCTCTAAAGGAGAATGTCTCCATACCTCTTCTGGCTTCTAGAAGTTGTGTGTGTGCCTCCACCGGTAGTTGCATAACTCTAATCTCTTTCTCTGTCTTCATATGGTCCCTTCTCTGCCTCTATTCTATGTGTTTCTTATATGGATATTTGCCCTTGAATTTAAACCTCAGGAGAATACAAAGGAAGATACCTTTTTAACATTCTTAACTAAATACATCCACAAAGACCCTTTCTCCAAACAATGTTATATTCATACCTTAGGGAACCTGGCCATATCCTAACTAAGGACATTATTCAACCCATTACAATACGTCTATTATCCCACCCACCCCCTAAAAAAATTAATACTTTATATATCAAATGTATTTACCCCATCTAACATCACAAATGCTGCAACCCATTACAATATCAACTCTAAGTTCAAATTCCCATTTAAACATAATCAGCTCAAAAAGTCCTAAATTTCATTACCCAAATCAGGCACTGGTGAGACTGAGACTAAATTAATCTAAGAACCTTAACTAGAAAAATAAAATATCTGCTTCTAGAATAAATGGTAGGACAAGCATAGCCTATAGATTCCCATTCCAAAAACAAAAACCAGAGGAATAAAGTGGTCACTAATCCCAAGAAAATTTGAAATCCAGCAGGATAAATTCCATTATTTTTCAATGTGTGAGAACAATCCTCTGCAATTTGATGTTCTGACTTCTGGGACTGCAGCAGCTCTGCCTTCTGCTCTGCCCATGGCCATCCTACACATTGTTGTGCAATGTATGGAGGTTCTGCTTCCATAGTCAGTCTCCCTCTTTGAAGGGCAGAACATTTTGCAGCTAAGTAGCTCTCTGAATCCATTCCCTGCCTGCAGAATTTTTCAGATCTGAAAACCTTTTCTCATTTCCTTCTGTCTCTGTTCCTTTTAGTCCAAGAAGGCAGTATTTCTTTTGATATAGAATCTGATTCTCCTGTATGGAACAGGGGTCCATGTCATGAGATAAGAAGGACTTCTACAGATCCTTCCTCATTAAACCTATCTCTATTCTTGATTTATGTTGAGATGGTTGAGTAGTAGATCCATGAGTCACACAACCAATATCTTCAGCAAAAGGTTTTGTAGCCATGCCTTTGGTCCTCTGTCCTGAGTATGATTTTCCAAAAGTGAATCCAAATTTTAGTATCTTTTGCAATCTGGATAGGCCAAGAATTCCCAAACCATCAAGCGCTGGTTCCTTAGCAGTTTCTTCATCAATTATCTCTTTCCTCTTACATTTTACTATGAACAAGGAAAAACCAGGTCAGATCTTCAGTACTTTCAAAATACCCTCAACTAAATATACAAATTCATTTCTTACAAGTTCTACTTTCCACATTTAAGCCAAGTTTTCTGTCATGATAACAAGGGCTGTCTTTCTTCCAGTTTCCAGTAACGGGTTCCTTATTTCCTTGAGAACTGTTTCTAGGACACTCACATAGCTCTTTCAACATTCTGCTTAAGACAATCTAGAGTTTTGCCCTCCTGAATCTCAAAATCATTCCAACCTTTACTAATCCAATTCCCAACACTTCTACATCTTAGTTATATGTTACAGCAGCATCCCATTTTCAGTCATCAAAAACTGCATTAGTTTCTTGGGGCTTCCTTAACAAATTACCACAAACTTTCTAGCTTAAAATAATGGAAATTTATTTCACCACAGTCTGGATGTGAGAAGTCTGAAATCAAGGTGTCACCCAGTTTTTGTTCTTTCTAGAAGCTTTAAGAGAAAATCCTTCCTTCTTTTGGGTTCTGGTGGCTCATTTCAAGATCCTTAACTTAATTTTACCTGTATATATCTCCCCCACCCCAAACAATTAGGGTCACATTCACAGACTCTGCAGTGTGAATATTTTTGGGAGCTACCATTCTACCCAATACAAGAACAGTAATAGTGTCCCCATTCTACTTCTTATTAGCTCTATGGTATTAGGGAAGTTTCTTTATTTCCCTATGTCTCAGTTTTCTTATCTGAAAATATGAAAAATACTACATATTAGACATAAGTATGCTTAAATTAAAAGAAAAAGCTGTTTTCTGATTAGGTTTCCCTTAAGAAAATAAGAACATTTCAAAAATTAAAAAAAAAAGGAACATGAAATAGATGATGAAGGTATTAAATTAATGAACTAAAGTAAGTAGACTGAGGAAAAGGAGCAGGCTGGTATCAAAAATGTTTATGGGGAAAAATGTTCATGGGCATGCAGAATGTAATTCTGATATTAAAAATTAAGGTTGTTGGAGATACAGGTTACTGACTATAAAATGAATAAATCACAGGATTAAAAGACACAACATTTGGCAATATAGACAATGAAATTATAAGAATGATATACAGTGATGGGGGTGGGCTGGGTGGCTCAGTTGGTTAAACATCTGCTCACTGAGCCCCACAACAGGCTCCCTGCTTGGCTGGGAGTCTACTTCTCCCTCTCTCTCTGCTGATCCCCTTATTTGTGCTCTCTCTCTCTCTCTCAAATAAATAAACAAAATCTTAAAAAAAAAAATGATATACAGTGACAGATGGTACACTTGTGGTAAGTGTAATATAAAGTATAAAGAAGTTAGATCGCTATGTTGTTATACCGAAGATTGATGTTACAAATTAAAATAAAAGTATTACACATTTAGTAAAATATAAAACAAAAATATAAATTATAACTAAAAACATAAAGACCAAAATTTTGAGATATAGAAGATACAAAAGATTTTAGAAATAGAAGAGTGTTCTTAGCTATTTTATCCAACTAATTCCATAACAAGTTGAAGGAAGGAATGAATTGAGGAGATGTTGAAATAATTTTTAAAAGATGAGCTAAAAAATTATGTGAATCTATAATTTTAAAGAGTTTATAAATTTTAAATCTTTAATCCTGTTGATAAATCAGTCAAAGCTTTTATTTATTTATTTTTTAAAGATTTTTATATATTTATTTGACAGAGAGAGATCACAAGCAGGCAGAGAGGCAGGCAGAGAGACAGGAAAGGAAGCAGGCTCCCTGCTGAGCAGAGAGCCCAACGCGGGGCTCAATCCCAGGACCCCGGGATCGTGACCTGAGCGGAAGGCAGAGGCTTAACCCACTGAGCCACCCAGGTGCCCCCAGGCAAAGCTTTTAAAAAGATAACATCTCTAGCGGTAATATGTTGTTGTTATTGCCTCTGGTTTATTTTGTATTTTTGTTGTCTATTATTTTGTATTGTGAGATATATATATATATATATATATATATTCACTGGAAAACCAGTTAGAAAAGCAGATAACCTACCAGATACTAACAAATTTTAGATCATTTTTGACACTAAATTTCAAAAGACACTGGAACAAACTTACAGATTTTGAAAAATTGAGAAAAACAACACTGAGACCTGATAATATACATGTAAATAATTGTCTCCAGTGTGCAAGAGGAATAGAAAGTGTGTGTGTGTGTGTGTGTGTGTGTGTGTGTGTGTGTACTTTCAGGAATAGAAGAGTTCAATAAATATGCATCTGTATAATGTTCCCTTAAAAAAAAGGCCAGGTAACTAAGAGTCATCAGAATAAATAATTTTATATTAGCTATGTTGTGGTAATAGAAATTAAAGTAGCATCACCTAAAAGTATGTCTAAATAAAAGTAGCATAACCTATATGTCTCAAAGACTGTTAATAACACTATACACAACCTAACATCAATAATAATATTAAAAACTACTTGCACAAATTATAATATAGTAGCAGAAATAATTCTTATTCCAAAATCTAATATGAGGAAAATACGTGTAAGATAATTAGAAAATTTATATGCTTGGGAAATATTATCTTCACCCAGAATAATGATACTTTTTATTTTTTCCCTTGATAGACTTTCTAAAAAACTATAATGATATTACTACTCTTAAGACAGTAAACATTAATTATTATTAATTTTGTAATACACTGAGTTGTTATCTCCACTCTATCTTTTATTCTGGAATATTTTTCCCATCCAAACTTTTAGATTTTTTAAATTTGATTTTTTAAAGAATTCAAGATGGATTATTATGGAATGGCTTATAGTATGAATTTATCAGACTGCTTTCCATTTAAGCTCACATATATTCAGGTGAATATTTGCTTAATGATATATATTTAGCCTCTAGTACACATTTATATAAATTTAGTGTTGATAAACATATTTAAAATGTTTAAAAAATTTAAAAAATCAGATAATCATAAACCATGTCTTCATCAAAATAGCTAAAACAGAACTTTGTATATTTGTGACTTTTTAGGTTTCAAATAAAAAATATAATTGAATACAGATAGATATATAGTTCAGATCTGTGGTAGTGAGAAACTAGTGTCACCTAAAAGCATCAAAATAAATACAAAAAAGCATGATTGATATATTCAGTGAGATTATTTTAAATAAATATCAGAATACATTGCAATAATTTTATTTTATTTTATTTTATTATAATTTTTTGAAAGATTGTATTTATTTATTTGAGAGAGAGAGAGAATGAGAGAGAGTGAGCATGAGAGGGGAAGGTCAGAGGAAGCAGAGCCCCTGCTAAGCAGGGATCCTGAGGCAGGACTTGATCCTGGGACTCCAGGATCATGACCTGAGCTGAAGGTATTGTCAACCAACTGAGCCATCAGGTTGCAATATATATATATATATTTTTTTAAATCATAATATTTAAAAAGTAAATCATGAATTTCAGACAAATGTACATACTTAAGATAGTTAAATATTTTATTTAACTGGTTAATAGGGAACCAATAGGATGCTGTAACTGGCTCAAAAAACAACCAAAAGTTTATAATATATATAGGTGATTTAGCACAAAAATGATTGGATGAGATTATTGCATAAGATATAAAACTGATTATGACCAACAGATCCTTAATATTTGAGGTCATCACCAGAAAGAAATTTTTGCATCTCTACTGGATAATCTCTATTTATTAGCAAGTAACTTCATTAACCTTAAGACCTTAAAAAATAAAAAAAAAAATGATATGAACTAAATAAAGACCCCTGAGCAATATTTGGCTTTTTCTTCTGTATGTTTTTAAAAGATATGCCACCATCTTTTTAAAAATTATTTCCAAAATATGGATAATTTTTCTGACATATTAAATTGACAAATGCACAATTACAAATTATCAGGGATTACCATAATCATATATTCTACTCAAAAACTTCAATATATAAAAAGGGAAATGTAGCTATGAAAAAAAATAATTCTCATTATTTAAACACAATGCAGATAAGCTGAAAGTAAGTTGGAAGATAAAATAATGGTGATGAAAACATATCTATGTCAAGGGTTTTGAAAATTAAAATTATAAAATAAATTATGAAATTATACTGAGTAAAAGGAAAATAAAGCAACACTTATAAACTATAAAACCATTACTCATAAGACTATTACCATATAAATTACATAATATGAATGTATAATTAAGATCTATCATTTATACATTAATGTATATACTATTATAAATTATAATATTAATAGAAGAACATTACTGTATAAATTAAGATAGAAGTAGCTGCTATGACAGAAAACTTAATTCCCTTTTGTAGATTATATGTTAAGCTATTTTGTCATCCTTTCTGCTGGCCTGTTTATCTTATCATTAATGGATTATTTTTCATTTTTCTTTTAATACAGTGTTTTTTCTGTCACTATTAAAAACATCTGCAGGATTACAATTATTTCTTCATAAATGTTTGCAGTAAAAGAATTGCTGTAATGAGATGAAAGAGTAAAATTTAATATTCAAAACCTAAAACCCTGAACAAAGGAAATGAAATATATTAAATGCATGAAATGAGCAATTCATAAATACAGTTTTGAAACATTTATTGTGAAACATTTATTAAAAATACATGGAGCACTGGGTGTGGTGCAAAAACAATGAATACTGTTATGCTGAAAATAAATAAATAAAATAAATAAATAAATAAATAAATAATATATTTAAAATTAAACCAAATAACATACAAGTATATAAGTGGATGAGTAAAGCTAAAAGTAAATTGTAGCATAGAAATACAAGGGGAGGGTTGCGATGTTTATTCAATTTATTTAAAGGTAATTTAAAGCATATTCCTAGGTTTCATTTATGTCATATAGGTTGTAGTATGATTTTATTTAAAGTTGGTAAAGAGATGACCCAAAATTATTTACATCTGAAAACCACACTCTTTAAATATGAATTTTAAATATTTAAATTAAGATTTTCCTAAGATTCAACAATCTAATTTACAAAGGAACTCAGGAGATATGAGATATGAACATATATTTTATATATACATATTTTTTTTTTTTATTTTTTGGATGAATGACCTAATGTGATATGGGAAAACATCAAAATCCTGGAGAAGAGCACACGCTGTCACCTCTTTAACATCAGACATAGCAACTTCTTACTAGATAAGTCTCCTGAGTCAAGGGCAACAAAAGCAAAAACAAACTATTGGGACTTCATCAAAAAAAAAGCTTCTGCATAGTGAAGGAAACAACAAAACCAAAAGTTAGCCTATGGAATTAGAGAAGATATTTGCAAATGACTTATCTGATAAAGGGTTAGTAGCCAAAATCTATAAAGAACTTACAAAATCAACACTCAAGACATGAATAATCCAGAAGACATGAAAAGACATTTTTCCAAAGAAGACACATGAAAAGATGCTCAACATCACTCATCATCAGGGAATACAAATGAAAACTACAATAAGATATCCCCTTACACCTGTCAGAATGGCTTTAATTAATAACATGGGAGACAACAGGTGTTGCTGAGAATGCAGAGAAGGGGCAACACTCTTATACTGTTGGTGGGAATGCAAACTGGTGCTGCAGACTCTGGAAAACAGTATGGAGAATCCTCAAAAAGTTAAGAATAGATCTACCGTACAATCCAGCAATTGCACTACTAGGCATTTACCCAAAGGATACAAAAACACTGATTTGAAGGGACAGGAGTACCCTGATGTTTATAGCAGCATTATCAACAATAGTCAAGTTATGGAAAGAGCCCAGATGTCTCCTGATGGATGAATGCATAAACATACGAGATTTATACAAAGAACTAAGACTCATCCATTTAAAAAGAATGAAACCTTGCATTTTGCAACTACATTTATGGAACTAGAGACTAAGTGAACACTATGAACTAGAGACTATATGGAACACTATGCTAAGTGAAATAAGTCAGAGAAAGACAAATAACATGTGATTTCACTCACATGTGGAATTCAAGAAACAAAATAGATGAACATGGGAGGAAAGAGACAATAAAACAGACTCAAATATATAGAACAGAGAGTTACTGAAGGGGAGATGGGCAGGGGGTGGGTTAAATGGGTGATGTGTATTAAGGAGGGCATTTGGATGAGAACTGGGTATTGTACCTAAGTGATAAATGACTAAATTCTACACCTGGAATTAATATTATATTAATATTAATATTAATAACTGTGTGTGAACTAACTGGAATTTAAATATATATTTTAAATATGTATATACACAGTTACAGTCACTGAAATATATTTAAAATTTAATATTCATAATATTATATAGATTTAAAATTTAAATATATACACCTAGTTTACCTTATGAGTTTGGATAAGAATATACACATATATTTAATTCTCATATAAATATGTAGTTTATATCCATATATCCTTATATATGTAGCTTTTATGAGCACCTCAAGACACTAAGATGTATGTATATACATTTTAATTAACTTATTATGATACTAACAGTTTCTCTGAAATCTAAAAGTTATAGTGAATTTTATAATCAATAACTTTTATAAAGAATTAGAGTTTTTAGTATATATGCTGCCAAAGCAAGCACAAAAGAATTAGAGTTTTTAAGGTAATCCATAAACCCATTATCTTTCATCCCTTCCATTATTCAGCAATATGAATATGAAATAAAAACTAAATAATTTAACATCCTTCAGATAATTTTTTTTAACTTCATAAATAGCTTGTGATGTGGTCAAGAAGTCTTGGTTGACTAAAAACTCTTTAAAAAATAATATAACTCAGATGACCAAGGGAAGTCATTTTTTCACATATAATCTCTGAATTGAAAAATAAATAACAAACATAAACACAAATTATATATTCTTTAAGAGTTATCTAGCCTATCATTTTATTAGTATTTTCAGGCTTTTTAAAATCATATATTGTGAAATCACCTAGAATTTAGAATCAAATGATATGGATCTGATTCTCTCCTCTGTCATCAATTTTGAAAATTGGAGAAATAAAGTTTACCCTTGAAATTCATGTTTCCCTAATAGCCATTCCTAACCCTCTGGACAGTTACTGTGTAAAATTAGACAACATTGTTATAATTGATGTCATACAGATAATTTACTATGACTATTAGATACATTAATTACAGCCCATACAGAGAAGTGACATAATGCATCATTTCTTTGTAAACCTTGAAAATAAAACTCTGCTCGTGTTTCAATTTAGATACTTTTAGTATGAGGTCAGTAATATAGTTGCTTGATTTGGTAAGTACTCAGGAATCATACAGATAAGGAGGAATTCAAGCAGCCAGATAATCTTTTAGCATAATTCCTTTAACTTCTTTGAAATTCTTCATCTTCATCCTGACATTAATGGGGAGCATGTTTGTGAAGAATTTTGTATATTTCCATTCAATATCTATAATTCTTTTTATTTAGTAGCATAAACACAATATAATTGGGAAAAAAATGAAGAAAACTAACATCGGATAGAGTAAATCTTAATTTAGCTGTGCAAATGGAATTTTTCAGGACCAATGGTATCTAACTAAGTTTAGCAATGCTTATATTTTTATTAAGGAATAACTGACATACAATATTGCATAAGTTTAAGGTATACAACATAATGATTTGATATGTATATACATTATGAAGTAGTCACCACAATAAGTCTAATACCGTCTGTCACCATAAAAACTTGTTATGGTACTATTGACTATATTCCCTATGATGTACATCACCTCTTTGTGTCTTATTTATTTTGTAACTGGAAGATTGTATCTTTTAATATCCTGCATTTATTTTGTCCATCCCCTCCGTCTGGCAACACTTCTGAGTTTATTCTCTGCAAGTTTGTTTCTGTGTTGTTTGTTCATTTTTTTCTTAATTCCAAATATAAGTGAAATCAATACAACACTTGTTTCTATGTCTGACTTATTTCACTTAGCATAATATCCTCTAGGTCCATCTATGTTGTCACAAATGGCAGGATTTCATTCTTTGTTATAGCTAATTTATATATATATATATATATATATATATATGTATATATATTATATATATATATATATAAAATTTACATACACATCTTCTCTATCAATTCATACTCTACACATATACTCTATACAACCACACATCTTATCTATCCATTCGTCTATCAATGAATATTTAGGTTTTGCTTCCATATCTTAGCTATTGCAAAAAATACTTCAGTAAATACAGGGGTGCATGTGTCTTCTTTAATTTGCGTTTATATATTTTTTCAGATAAAAATCTAGACATGGAATTGCTGGATTACAGTAGTTCTTTTTTGTGGGGGAGTGTTGAGGGGACATTCATACCATTTTCCAAAGTGGCTACACCAGTTTGCATTCCCATCAACAGTATGTGAGGGCTGCCTTTTCTCTTCATCTTTATCAACACTTGTTACTTCTTGTCTTTTTTATAATAGCCATTATAAAAGGCATAAGGTGATATCTAATTGTGGTTTTCGTTTGTCTTTTCCCAATAGCTTTTAATGTTGAGCATCTTTTCATGTGCTCGATGGCCATCTACATGTCTTCTTTGGGAAAATGACCAGTTTTAATCAGATTGTGTGAGAGTTTTTTGATACCGAGCTATAAAATTTTTAAATATATTTTGGATGTTAACCTCTTATTGGATATATCATTTGTGAATATCTTTTTTCCATTCAGTTGGTCTTTCTGTTTTGTTGATGGTTTCCTTCACTGTACAAAAGTTTTTAGTTTGATGTAATCTCATTTTATTTTTGCTTTTGTTGTGCTTGTTTGAGAAGAGAGGTCCAAAATAGTATTGCGAAGAGAGGTCCAAAATAGTATTGCTAAGAATGATGTCAAAGAGCTTACTGACCATGTTTTCCTCTGTAAATTTTATGGTTTCAGGTCTTACATTTAAGTCTTTAACCTATTTGAGCGTGTTTTTGTGTATGTTGTAAAGAAGTGGCCCAGTTTCATTCTTTTGCATGTAGCTGTTCATTTTTCCCAACATTTATTGAAAAGATTGTGCTTTCCCCATTGAATATTCTTTTCTCTTTTGCTGTGGATTAATCGACCATATATAAGTATGGGTTTATTTCTGCATCCTCTATTCTCTCACATTGATTTATGTGTCTATTTTCATTCCAGTACCATACTGTTTTGGTTATTATAACTTTATAGTACAGTTTGAAATAGGGGAGGGTGATACCACCACCAGGTTTGTTCATCAAATCAACACTGTTCCAGATAGGGGCATCCAGGTGGCTCAGTGGGTTAAACCTCTGCCTTTGGCTCAGGTCATGATCTCAGGGTCCCGGGATGGAGCCCTGCATTGGGTTCTCTGCTCAGCAGAGAATCTTCTTCCCTCTCTTTCTCTCTGCCTGCCTCTCTGCCTACTTGGGATCTCTGTCTGTCAAATAAATAAATAAAATTATTAAAAAAAAAAAAAGACAGTTCCAGATATTCAGCATCTAGTGTGGTTCCATACAAAGCTTAGTATTATTTCTTCTAGTTCTGTGAAAAATGCCACCAGAATTTAGATGGGGATGCATTAAATCTGTGGATTATTTCTGGTTGTGTGGACATTTTAACAATATGATTTCTTCCAATCCATGAGTAGAGTCTATCTTTCCATTACTTGTGTCATCTTCACTTTTTTTCATCATTGTCTTACAGATTTCAGAGCTCAGGTCCTTTACCTTCTTGATTAAATTGACTTGTAGATATTTTATTCTTCTTGATGCCATTATAAATGGGATTGTTTTTCTAATTTCTCCTTCTGATAGTTTATTAATATATAGTAACAAACAAATTTCTGTATATTAATTTTATATCCTGCAACTTTACTGAATTTATTTCTTCTAATTTTTTTTTTTTTTTTTTTTTTTTGCTGGAGGCTTCAGGATTTTTCTATATATTATATCATGTCATCAATAAATAATGACAATTTTACATTTTCCTTTCCAATTTGATGTCTTTTATTTCTTTTTCTTTCTTAACTATTGTGGCTAGTACTTTCAGCACTATGTTGAATAAAAGTAGTGTGAGTGGACAACCTTGTTTTGTTTCTATCTTAGAGGAAAAGCTTTCAGCTTTTCACCATCAACTATGATGTTAGCTATAGGTTTGACACATGTGGCCTTTATTATGTTGAGGTCCATTCTCTCTTCATCCATTTTGTCAAAGCAATGCTTACTTAAATGAAAGCTGGTCATTGTAGAACTATGACATGTCACCCTTTTTCCCACAATTAAAGGATAGTGTGCATGTTTTAGGTTATAAACGATCTTTCAAAAATTATTGTTTCACACAAGAGTTAAATTTATGTTGAGTAGATATATACACATTCTGTAAATATATTCACAAATATGTAGATACTGTGCGATGTGTACATTTCTTATGGTTGTTGATTTTGATGAATGTTCGGTTCACTTTACGCTTGTATAAATTTTATGTAGAGATTTTTTTCTGCTTTTATTGTTACTTTTCTCATTATTTTTACCAATAATGATACAATTATTGTCATGGTACATGATAGATGGCGCAATTTTCAAGTGTCCTAAGCAGTGATAACAACTTCGCTTCAATCATTGTAAGGCGTGTAAGGCTGATGACACTGCTACAACCAACTCTTTAAACCTGCTGCCTTGGGATTCTCAAATAATTAGGAATTACTCTTCTGTGGCTGTTTGCAAAGAGCAACTAACCAAAGTGTATAGTACATAGTAAAACCGAGAAGAATGACAAGAGGATAAAAATTCAGACACTGTCAAATGTAGTCTTCTTGACATTGAAAATGATTTCCCCATTTTCTAATGAACATAGTTTTAGGAATCATAGGTGATTTAGTGATTGTACACTTGGTCCAAAACTAATATTTTCCTGAGAACAAATATGGATCTTTTCTGAGAATCATGAGCTAATATGGCCTACACAACTTCTTGTTTTATACAGGGCTGGGACTTGGTTCTTGTTCAGAGTGATATCCTCAATTTAAAATGGAATAGGGCTAGCTAGGTAAAAAATGTGAAACAGGTGCACAAATCAAGAAGTAGGTCTTGTTGGCTCAATCAGATCTAGAAAAGTATATGTATGTGACTAGGATTTGAGGAGTAAGTGAGAAGAGAAAAGAATACAAAAATTCTAAAGTGGAAAGTAATTTGCTGTGAAGAATTCATAGGAATAAATTTAATGTATTTGTGAAATTATTTATATATATTTTAATGTTTTCTGTCTTTGATGGGTGAGAAGATAAATGATTAATGTTTCACTACATTACCCATACATGTTATGGTAAAAATATCAGAAAGATTAAGAAAATAGGTAATAAAAAAGAACAATAATAATAATCATGGAAAATTATTTATTTAGTTATGTACATCATTCTGTTTTATCTAACATATTCTGTAAAGTGGAGAGTGGTATAAATGGAAATGATTGCATATAAAGATATTTACTTGTTTATTTATCGAAGATTTATGTATTTATTTGAGAGAGAGAGAGAGCACGAATTGTGGAAGGGGCAGAGGGAGAGAATCTGCAGCAGACTCCATACTGAGTGTGGAGTCCATTGTACTCCATTTCAAGACCCATGAGATCACACCCAGAGCTGAAACCAAGAGTCAGATGCTCAGCTGACTAAACCACCCAGGTGACCTGACCATAAAGACATTTATAAAAAATATATTTTTACCCAGAGAATTAATAAAAACAACAAAATTCTTAGAACTATTAGGGGTTTACAGGAAGTTTAGAAGATGTAGGTTGACATAAAGGTGTTAATTGCTGTTTCATATATCACCAATCAACAACTCATTTTGAAATTAAAAATGCAACACCATTTGCATTAGCACATAGGCACAAAGAATAAAGTGCTTCAGTATAAATATAATATGTACAACGTCTGTATGAAGAAATCTTTAAAAAGAAATGTTGATGCAAGAAATCAACAATCTTAAATAAATAGTAATATATTCCATGTCCATGGTTAAGAGGAATCAGTATTATTAAGATGTCAGTTCTTATCAATTTGATTGATATAGTCAACATAATCTCAATCAAAATCCCAGTAGCTTATTTTTGTTATCAACAAACTGAATCTAAAATTTATGTGGAAAATCAAAAGACCCAGAATAGCCTACATAGCACTGAAGAAAAATTTGGGGAACTGACACTAACTTAGATCCACTATAAATGGACAGTAATCAAGACACTGTGCTATTGGCAAAAGAATAAACAAATAGATCAATGGAACAGAAGAGAAAGTCCAGATATAGATCCACAAATATATCATCAACTGATCTTTGACAAAGGAACAAAGATAATTCAGCAGAGAAAGATAGTCTTTCCAATACATATTCAGGAATCACTTGAAATTCCATATAAAAATAACTAATATAGACTAAGATCTTACATTCTTCATACACACACAAAAACCCACAACATTTATCATGCACCTAAACTTAAAGTGTGAACTGTAAAACTTACAAAAGATAACAAAGAAGAAAATTTAAACAACCTTGGATTTGGTGATGACTCTTCATTTCTTTCCCATATTAAATAAATAAATTAAAATTTATGTCCATTTGGATTGAAATATAAACATTATAAACTATTTATTATTCCCTAATATCAGGATTATACAATTACCCAAGCTTTGGGTTAATGGGTGAATGCTGAATATGGAAAGTGAAGAAAGAGTAACAAAGATCTCACTCTCCCTTTTGGATATGTGGGACTTACGTGTTAATATCAAGAACTTATTTACTAATAAATCCTTTCAATTGTTGCTTTTTATATTTTAAAACAAAACTACTGACTAATGTATTTTTGAACTACTTCGAGTGATTTTCCTTATTCATAACAGTGATGACTCTTTAGATACAACACCAATAACATAATTATGAAAGAAACAATTAGTAAGTTGGATTTCATTTAAATTAAAAACTTGAGGGATGCCTGGGTGGCTCAGTTGGTTAAGTGTATACCTTCTACTCAGTTCATGATCCCGGGGTCCTGGAAGCAAGTCCTGCATCTGGCTTCTTCCTTGGCGGGGAGCCTGCTTCTCCCTCTGTCTCCCATTTCCTAGCTTGTGCTTTCTCTCTCTCTCTGACAAATAAATAATTAATTATTTTAAAAAGTTAAAAAAATAAATAAAATTAAAAACTTCTGCTTTGCAAAAAACAGTTAAGAGAAAGAAAAGACAAGACACAGACTGGGATAAAATATTTGTAAAACACATATTTTATAAAAACTGGAATTCAAGAATTTAAGAACTCTTAAAATGCAATAGAAAACAACCCCGTTTTAAAATGGGTAGAAATCTAAATAGTTACCTCACCAAAGGAGGTCAAATAATCATGAAAATATACTCAACATCATATGTAATTAAGAAATTGCAAATTAAAACAGCAATGAGATATCACTATATAACTATTAGAATGGATAAAACTCAAAACCTTGACAACACTAAGTGCTGGTAAAGATGTGGATTAAGAAGAACTTTCATTCTGGGGCGCCTGGGTGGCTCAGTGGGTTAAAGCCTCTGCCTTCGGCTCAGGTCATGATCCCAGGGTCCTGGGATCGAGCCCCACATCGGGCTCTCTGCTCCGTGGGGAGCCTGCTTCCTCCTCTCTCTCTGCCTGCCTCTCTGCCTACTTGTGATCTCTGTCTGTCAAATAAATAAATAAAATCTTTAAAAAAAAAAAAAAGAAGAAGAACTTTCATTCATTGCTGGTGGAAATGCAAAATGGTATAGCCACATTGGAAGACACTTTAACAGTTTTATACAACACTGTTTACAGACTAACAATATGATTGAGCAATCCTGTATCTAGGTACTGACCTAAATGAGTTAGAAACACACAGAAATCTGCATATTAATATTCATAGACACTTTATTCTTAATTGCCAAGACTTGGAATCCATCAAGATGTCCTTCAACAGGAATATGGATAAGTAAAATGTTATACATCTATACAATTGGATAGTGTTCAGCAATGAGAAAATAATGAGTTATTAAACCACAGGAAAAAACATGGAGGAACTTCGGTATTGCTAAGTGGAAGAAATCAATCTGAAAAGGCCCCATACTGTATGATTATAACTAAAAGACATTCTGGAGACAGCATAACTATGAAAATTGTAAAAACAAAACAAAAACCAACAGTGATTGGCAGAGGTTTGGAAAAAGTGGGAGGCAATCAATAGATGGGACACAAGAAATTTGTGTTTTTTTTATGATTTTATTTACTTATTTGACAGAGAGAGACAGCGAGAGAGGGAACACAGCAGGGGGAGTGGGAGAGGGAGAAGCAAGCTTCGCAGGATGCGGGAAAGGATGCAGGAAGCCTGATGTGGGGCTCAATCTCAGGACCATGGGATCACGACCTGCGTGGAAAGCAGACACTTATGACTGAGCCATCCAGGCATCCCACTTTTTGTTTGTTTGTTTTTATTTATTTATTTATTTATTTATTTATTTATTTTAAAGATTTATTTATTTATTTATTTGACAGACAGAGATCACAAGTAGGCAGAGAGGCAGAAAGAGAGGGGGAAGCAAGCTCCCCGCTGAGCAGAGAGCCTGATGCGGAACTCGATCCCAGGACCCTGAGATCACAACCTGAGCCGAAGGCAGCGGTTTAACCCACTGAGCCACCCAGGCACCCTGTTTGTTTGTTTTTAAAGAAGAAATTTGGGTTGTGAAACCACTGCATATGATACTTTAATAGTGCCTATGCAACAGCATACATTTGCTCAAATCCTTAAAACCGTATAACACAAAAAGAAAGCAAGGGGCACCTGAGTGGCTCAGTGGATTAAGCCTCTGCCTTCAGCTCAGGTCATGATCCCAGGGTCCTGGGATCCAGCCCCACATTGGGCCCTCTGCTCAGCAGGGAGCCTGCTTCCTCTTTTCTCTCTCTGCCTACCTCTCTGCCTACTTGTGATCTCTCCCTCTCTCTTTGTCAAATAAATAAATAAAACCTTAAAAAAAAAAAAAGAATGCTCTAAGGTAATTATGGACTTAATAATGTATCAATACTTACTCATCAACCATAATAAATGCACCACACTAATATAAGATGTTAATAATAAGGGCAACTCTGTGAAGGGGGACAAAGAATATGTGGGATTTCTCTGTATTTTCTAGACAATTTTTCTACAAATTCTAAATGTGCTCTAAAATTAAAATCTGTTAAAATATAATTTTATACATTTATATTTTATTTTATACTAAATGCTAAATAAAATAGTATGGATTTTATATTTAAAATATAATTTTGGACTTCTTAAACATATACGTATATTTTTCTTTCCTTTTTTTAATTATACATATTTGCAGGAGATTCAAGCTAAGGAGAAAAGGTACATCCTCCTTGGCTTTGATTTATATGGCATTTTATTTATTTTTTTATTTGGTTAAACAAGACAGGCACAGATTAATATTTATATTTGTGACCTCCAGTATGCAAAATGCTGTTCTTAGTTCTATCCAGAACACCAGGGATCAGTCATTTCATAGAGATATATGGGTAATCAATCAGAGATGTGGAGGCTTTCTATAAACGTAAGGCACAAATAGTGACTTATGAAGGAAGGTCTTTAATCTAAAGCACTAAGTATTTATTGTCAAAGCATTATACTATCTCCTACACTTTACTTTGAAATCATATAAGAACAACTTGCTAAACAAAGCAAACACTGAAACTATTACTACACTTACAGCAGTAACTTATGAATTAATTTTGAAGCATTAGCACAATTTAAATTTTATAAAATTATTGCTTTTTAGACATCTATTTCTTTTAAAGACTGCCATGTTTCTTTAGTATGGCAATTTAAAATAACAGGGGAGCCTGGGTGGCTCAGTGGTTAAGCAGCTGCCTTTGGCTCAGGTCCTGATCTCAGAGTCCTAGGATGGAGACCTTAATCGGGCTGCCTGCTCCGTGGGCAGCCTGTTTCTCCCTTTCCACAGCTTGTGTTCTCTCTCTCTCTCTCTCTCTCAAATAAATAAAACTTAAAAAAAAAAAAATAAAATAATATATTGCTCTAAAATAACTGTCTTGCTTTAACATATATAAAGGATGCTTCAGAAATTTATATGCATTAGAGATGATCCATTTTAATAGACATCACTTCAAGAGATGAAATAAATATGATATTTAATATAATTTTAAATTACATGTTTATGTGGCATAATGCAAATGCACAAAATTTTCTGTAGATGACAGCAATGATTATACACATGTGCATATATTTTCTCTAATTTGGAAAAATGTCTTATCTGGGGAACAAAACCCAGAAATTATAAACTAATTAAATTTTCCTAATCTTATTTTCTTCCATAGCTATCTATAAGCATGAAATAAATATCCATTGCTGAAATATGGATTAAATTGGTATGAAAAAAATCTACTATACACATTGATTACATCTTAAATCCCTTTATGTGTATCAAATATGTCTATACTTAACCTTTCCTTCTTTTATCCCATTCATCTTGTTTCATTCCTAATCAGAAACCACAAACAATGATGTTAATAAACACAGCATTTAATGCAATTTATTTGTTCTCCATTTCTTCTATCCATTAAATTGAGTAGTTTGATTTTTATTAAAAATGAGAACATTCTCAGAAATGTCAACATTTTTAGGTTTCTCATATAAACATATGATGAAAATCACTGAAAGGAAGAATGTCTTAATGTACACATTCTAGCTTTCCCAACCTTCAGCAAAGCCTTGCTGGAAGAACACAAGCTGAAAATGTGACAAAATAATTTTAATAAAATTATGACATCCCAAAAATATTTCTTTGAAAATAATAAGGAAATGAAAATAAAAATCAGAGGATCATGTAGAGAATTATGCTCCTATAGAAACCAAAGGTAAATTTAGAGATTATTTACTGCAGAATATAAATATTAAAAGTAATAAAATAGAAACAAGGAGAGTAATGTATTCACTCTGGGAATTCTAATACAAAAAACATTTGTTTTTTCCATTAAAATTGATAAACTTAAGCCTTTAATTAAAAATATAGTATTTGAGGAAAAGCAAATTTACTTTTATCTTTAATGAAATGCATCAGTTTAATATTTTTTTTAGAAAGAGAGAAGGAGCAGGAGGAAGGGCAGAGGAAGAGGGAGAAGCAGACTCCCTGAGGAGCAGGAAGCCAGACATGGGGCTCACTCCCTGGACTCCAGGATCATGACCTGAGCCAAAGGCAGAGGGCTAACCAATTGAGCCACCCACATGCCCTCGTGAGTTTAATATTTAACAGACAGTTTATCTTGATCTGCATTTGCAATGAGAAATACATATGGTAGAAATACTACAAAATACTTTTTCAATATTTCTACCTGAAATATATATGTAGCGGGAAAAATGAGATAACACACCTTTTGCTTCTTCCCTTCCCTCAGAAACTTTATATGCATTTCATCATTCTCTTCACACATACACACAAGATACACAAAAGCTGGCATTCTATTTGTTTTCGTTTACCTTTAGTTTTCTTTATCTTATGAATTTAAAAAAAATAACTAATAGATGTCTTCTCTATGCTTCTGTGATTTTATATGACTGATTTGATTTTAGCAGCTATTTTGAGTTTTTAGGACCATTTAATACTGGAAGGCTCTGTATAAACACGTTTATACATGGCAATGAAGTTTTATTTAATTTTGATTATGTTTTTAAATTTTATTATATTTATTCAGACTGCAAGATAGTATTTGCAAGATAGTTCATGCTTCACAACTGTATTAAACACAAATTGGGGTTAGATGATTTCATATCTTACTGAAACTTAAAATAATGTCTTCACAATTCTCAGATGAACCTGTTCTGTTTGGTAGAATTTGGAACGCTGCATGCCTAATCAAAAGTAGAAAACTTTAAATACTGCCTATCAACCTCAAATGTCAATGAAAGATTATTACTAATAAATATCATGGGGAGCTCTAATTACCTCCTACTTCTCTGCTCTTTTAGAGAAGATATTCTACCCACGCAGGTCATGCTGTGTAACAAACTCATTAAATATTTTCTGTGCTAATGAGAATTGGTAGAGTAAAACAAACAAAAAATAATGCTTTATCAAAAACAATGAAAAAGAGCACACACTAAAGAAAAGAATTGTTGCCGTTAAAAAATAAAATCTCTAATTTATAACAATCATACTAACTACTATTATACCCTCTTTAATATTCTGTTTGGAAACAAACAGGTAAAGAAGTATTTATTCAAGACTAAGGCCATTTTATTTGTCCTCTACCCCTTCAGAATGAGATTTTTGCAGACTTGAAAAGAAAATTACTTTAAATGAAAGTGCATATCTAGTGCCACAAGTTTCTTTCCCATTGTCTTCATATGATTAATTTAAATATTGAGAATATGCAAAGTGTTATTCATTTATGGAGATATGTTCACATATATAACATGAAAAATTTAAATTGCCAGTTCTTTTAAATGTAAGTCCGTTTCTCTAAAAGGTAATTGTCCAGAAAAACAAATGGAATTTAGATTTTTTAAAAATCCAAATAAGCATTAGAATTTTAAAATTTCGTAAGTCTTTTTAATGCTCTTCACATTTTAAGAGAAGATAGCAAGCACAAAGTTAATATAGGCTTGAACTACATTATAGTAGGTTTGACCCACTGTGTGGGCCCACTCATGTGAATTCTGTATAATATAGGAGTACTATAAATGTATTCTGTGTTTCTTATAATTTTTTTACATTGTTTCTAACACCTTATTATAAGAATATGGTGTATAATAAATACAACATACAAAATATGTGTTACAATATTTGTTAATCAACAGTTTATGTTATCTGTAAGGCCAGTCAAAGGTAGGCTAATAGTAGTTAAGATTTTGGGGAGTCAAAAGTTACATATGAATTTTTGACTGTGTGGGAGGTAATTATCCCTAATTCTCATATTCTTCAAAAGTCAACTGCAATTGAAAATTATTTTTTAAAATCTTTTGTTGAGTTATGACAACTGTCTACATCCTAAAGTTTTTAAACAACTGGATATTCTACTAACCATCTGGAATTCAGTTGGTTATTTTCTCATTGGTTTCATGTCTGCTGCTTTCTCTTCCACTAGGTCCTTCAAAAAAATGTGATGTCTTCTTCATCCCTTAATTTCCTACTGAAGAATCCATAATCTTTTCAAATTCTTATTAAAAAATGACAACCTTGAAATGTGTGATTTCTATAACTATGGTTCTCTTAATTATTCCTTCTCACTAGTTATACTTCCTTATCTAGTTTACTTGCTCAGTATATGAGACTGTAGTATGCCTGATTAACTCTCTCTCCTGCTTTATTAAAAACAGTGTGAAAGCAGTCAGAGTCTAACTTGTCTCCCAAAGTTTAAGTTTCTAGGATATAGTAAGTACAAAAATGGAGTGAGTCACTACAAAGCATTTTTAATTTTATTTTGCATTAGCCTTTTTGACTATCTCATAAAACCACAAGCCTAACTAAAATCTCCAGATCATTTTTTAAAATACATAACAATAAAACAAATTATGTACATCAGAGTTTTTATAAGAATTAAATGAATATGCATACATGCATATGCATGTATATTAGAAAACTTTTTGGCACACCGTCAATATGTGAATTTATTTTGTAATTTTTTTCTAATTTATCAAAGAACTTTTTTACACAGTTGTCTGTGAAATTCTAATATACTATATCTAAAACATATTAATAGGATGGGATTAGAATTACACAGACCACTCTCGTATAGAACTTATTTTTGTGGTGGGCTAAATAAAACACTTTTAAGTTTTAAAATTTAATTTCATCATTGCTTAAACATGGATCATTATTTTGAGAACCTTTATGTTTCTCAAAGTTAATATTTTATCTCTATAATCACACAATGTACAAATACATTCATCTCATCTCATTTTGAATAAAAGTACTCCATATCCTGGCAGCCAGGATACTAAATTATACCTTATTAACTGCCTGCCTAAGAGTACTGAGGTACTGACAGTACTGACTTTGGACTTAAATAAAATCCCAGATCATTTTTACTATGTACTTTCATTTGTTAACTGTACTTTTGGCAAGTTGTATACTCTTCTGAGGCTTGATTTCTTCCACTGTGAAGTGAGGAATACAATTCTATACCTCTGAGTATGGTTATAAAGATTCACTGAAATGATGTATGAATCAAACAAAATACCTAGAATTTAGTAAAGATCTAATAAGTGTTACATAGAAACATCTGTTGTTTTTATTATTAGATTCCAAAGAAATTGATCACACACATCTAAAGCAGTCACCCTTAGAAACATAGGTTGAAAGGAATGTAGCTGTAACTCATTTGAGATGGTGATTCCAAAGGGGGTAGACATAGAAAGCTTAGACAATGGAAATGAAACTTTATGAATAATTTATTTATAAATTCTAAATATATTTGTGCATATAATGAGCTTAAAAATCTCTCTGAAATCTGAATTAATTTCTCCTCTGTGTGAATAATTTATGTTAGTGAATGTGTGGAACCCAATAATAATCATTTATACTATAAATCATATTTATATTTACTTTTAAAATCTCCACTCCGTGTTTGCATACTTTTTTCTTTTTCCATATTTTTTCTTAAAATATTTCCTCTCTGGTTTAGAAAAATGGATTGAAATGAAGGCAACTTTTTCACTACTTGCATTAATCTAAAATTCTGTAACCTAGTAAACGAAAGAAATACAAAGTAGGTTACACTCTAAAACCTAAAAGGAAGTTTAAATGATTGCCTAGGATTCTAATTATTAGTGAAAGTATAATTGAAGACAAATAATGATAAAAATTGTCTCATTATTTTAAAATGAAAGCCCAATATATTATTTTATTAACTAATATGTGAATTTTCAGAACTGTTTGAATTATCTAAAAAATATACAGCAATTCTGTTTATGTTTCACAATCCAAAAAAGTCAATTTTTTCAAGTTTTTATTTAAATTCTAGTTAGCTAGCATACAGTGTAATATTAGTTCCAGGTGTAGAATTTAGTCATTTAAATTAATAGAGTATCCACATTGAACTCATCATGTCTCTGATCAATTAGTGATGAAATGAAACTTACAATTAGCATTATAAGTATGTCCTAATACATATATTATTCCCGGGTTTTTGATTTTTCTTAAAAATTTAGAATACACAAGTAAGAACATGTCAACAAGCAGTAAGCAGACTACTGAATTATTAGGACATTTTTTGCTGCTAATTAAATGAAAATAAATATGAATAAGTATATAAAACATGATACAGTGGAGTGTACATGTGTGTAGAGATAGACACAAAGAGATTCACGTGTATATATATATATACATATATATATATACACATACATACATATATATCTTACATACACATGCATGTATTTAACTATATATAGACACATACACATTCACACAAGTATATATACACAGACACACACACAAAGATCATTATGGATATATGAATATGTAATGGTATATTATGTTCTCTGCATGTAGAGAAATTCATGCTCGTATACAATGAACATTTCATTTCACATATGTATTCCAAATCACACACATCTAAAAATAGCCAGTTAGCTATCCCCAATTCAGAGCCTATTATAAGAAGTAGATTCTTGGGCGCCTGGGTGGCTCAGTGGGTTAAACCACTGCCTTTGGCTCAGGTCATGATCTCAGGGTCCTGGGATCGAGTCCCGCATCAGGCTCTCTGCTCGGCAGGGAGCCTGCTTCTCTCTCTCTCTGCCTGCCTCTCTGTCTACTTGTGATCTCTCTCTGTCAGAAAAATAAATAAAACCTTTAAAAAAAAAAAAAAAAGAAGTAGATTCTTATTCATCCCAACCTTTCTTTCAGTGAATAAACATTGAAGTTTTGTCACTTCACCCCTATAAAATAGAAATTTAACACAATATGTAACTCACAGGGCATTTCTGAAGTACAAAAATGCATGGTATATGACTTCTGTAATACCTGTATATGTTAGCTAATATAATTATCATGATTATTGACTAAGAAGGACACACTATATCATAAGACATTGGCTCACAGAATTTTATATCTCCGAATGTCTATGAACTATATAAAATTATGTTCTGTAATAAAATTGTTTCTGTTAATCAGTTTGATAATGATATTGTAGATACTTTTATACTTATAACGCAAAATTTTGGAGGAAGAGAATCAGCTTCAGCAATCTCCTTCATTAATTTTAAAAATAAATATTTTAGAATATAAGTATTAAATATATCAGTCTCCTACAGTTATTTAAATTATATGGGACAGTATAAGTAACATGGTTTTCTTTTTAAATATATGTATATTTGAGTCTATGATATAAGAAATACACATGCATGAGTGTTCTTTTCAGTCTAGAAAATATTTTAGTAGGGTGCCGAGATATTACAGTTGTTTGTTAAAAGATAAACTAAGGCATATTAAAAATATTTAGAGTTTATTTGAGGAAAATTGATTCCAACTTAGCAAATAGAAAGAAGCTTGGAAGAACTGTACAAAAAGAGACTTTTATAGACAAGAGGAAAGTAGGAAGGAAATGGAAACAGGGAAGTTATATTGGCAAAAAAGCAGATTGGTTATGTAAAGTTACTTTACTTAGAAGATAGGAGGGATCTATTAGGCAGATCACTTAACCAATGTTGATCACGTGATTCCTGATTGACAGGTTTTGAATCTCTGTTTCTGGGAAAGCTAAAAGTGTCAAGTCTGTCTGGAGACATGGGACTTGGCATAAGTGACTCCATTCTGGGCCTGCTGTGTTGTTTTCAACATGTTGAACAACTCAAAAAAATGTCTATAGAAATATACATATAGATAGATTGATAGATATAGATGAGAGATAGATAGGTATAGATAAACATATATGTATATAAAGAGAGAGAGAATTCCTTCAGCCTAATATATAAATGAAAATCATTATATTCTAAATAAATTCACTTACTTAGATGGTAATATGTATTTAAAGTAAAATTTTTACTTCTTTACTGATGTGGCATCTTTTGGAACATAGCCTCTGACCAAGGGACTCATGTGTTCTGAGTTGCACATGACCCTTAGATCCACTGCTTTTCTTATACAGCACATCATCCAGAGGTGTATGTTGTGTTATTCTGGTGTCACACAGCACTGGCTTACAAAAATCTTGGCCATAACACCTGGAGGGTTTGATTGCCATTTTTCAAGATGCAGCATATGCACTAAAATGAAAACATGACATATTGTATAGAAGTAGAACTGACTCCCCCCACCATCATTCCTGGCATTATACTTGCATTTTTTCTCTCCCACTTCTCTTGGAGATAGTATCAACTAGAGTATCGTTCAGTAAATATTCACTTTCCTATGTCCCCAACCCATTCACACATACTCCATGTAAAGATTATAGTTTCCTGCTCTATTGATGTTGTGAACTTGGCAATATAATCTGCTTGGCCCCTTGAGTTGTATTTCCCCGCACTTTGACTTTGGGCTGACAAGTGACTTGCTTTAGTCAGTGGTATGGTAGCTGATATGATTCATGCAAAGGCTTGATGTGCACTGGCACAGCGGGACAAGAACATAGGCCCTGTCTTCCTAGGTTTCCGTCATTACCATAAGAAGAACATTCCCAGGTAGCCTACTGGTACCAGAAGAAGAAAAGACACATGGAGCAGAATCCATCCAGCCAATTAGCAGATTCACAACTTAAGAGCTTTCCCAATTAATCTTTGAGCACGATAATAAATGTTTATTGTTGGAGATTTAAAATAAATAAATATGATAACCTTGTCTGGTTGTCGGTAGACTCCATCCTAGTCGTTGTGACAGACCACCTGAGCTCAAAAATTCAAATGAAAAATTAAAATTTCTGGAGGGCAAAATCTATTTCTTCTTATATTCCACCTTAGTTCTTACTATACTCTCTTGAAAGTAATAGGTATTTGAAAAAATAATTGTGTAATTATAACTATGGATTTCCGATATTTGGCAAAAACATATGAGAACCTAGTTAAGCATATTATAATATTGAATATAAGAGGGGACATTATGCTGAATTCTTTTCCTGATTTTTAAGGTATATTCACTGCTACAGTAAAACATCAGTGAACTTTAAAGTGCTTTTACAGCTGACCCAATAAATACCAAATATTCACATTAAAGTAAGTGCCGAAGAATTCATGAATTGCTAACAACCTACTATGAAGTGTATTTTTTGTGTCTTTTTTTTTTTCAACAAGGAAGGAAACAGAAATCATCAATTTAATTATAATTTAATTATGTGTGCTTGTATTCCCTCCTTTGTTATCCAGAAGAAGAACACTGTTATTTGTGACTTATTCAACCCACTACAAAATGTGCAAGTTAATTTCCAACTTTATTTTGTAATGTGAAGTAGGGAGGCGTTAAGCTGTCACAGCCCATGACAGGTATTTAAAACTTGTGTTGCTAGTTCTAACTCTGTTCTAAACATATTCAGAAAGCTGACATTTCTGAATAGACTATGTCTCGACTCTGACTGGCAAGAATATTTAATGGAATAATTTATTCTTTATTGAGTAAAAACTATAGACTAAAATAGAAATGACTAGAAAAAGTAACTTCTGCAATTAATGTAGTATACTTTCAATTAAATATCAAAATAAAATGCTATTTACTGAACATAATTAGTTCAAACTTAACTGTTAGGCTAATAATGTATAACATCAATCAACCAGCCCTTCCCTTTACCTCCAAGGAATTAATCTATTGTTAGAATTAATACAATATTGGTTTATGTAGTGGCGCCTGGATGCCTCCATCAGTTAAGTGTCTGCCTTCAGCTCAGGTCATGTCCCAGGGTCCTGGGATCAAGCCCTGAGTTGGGCTCCCTGCTTGACAGGGAGCCTGCTTCTCCCTCTTCTCCCTGCTCATACTCTCTCTCACTATCTCTGTCTGTCAAGTAAATATTAAAGAAAATATTTTTTAAAATATTGGTTTATGTAGAAAAAAATCAATTTCTTCTATCTCTGTCTCACCTATATAAAAAAAATCATAACAACTTTGAATATACTGTCATTTGGGCAATAAATTGAATTTAAATTCAATGTTGATTAGGAAACTAACTTCCTACAAGAAATGCTTTATTACAACATCAGCAAAAATGTCTTGTTATGTTACAGTTCTTAAGAGGTGAAATTCTCAAAAGTAAAATCGAAAATCTAACTCAATTAGTATTTATGGTATAATTTATGTTAAGAGTCTTTGAAGTCAAGAACTAATTATTTACCTCAGGTATATTATTTACTCCAGATGAACCACATTAAATGCATAATTAATGGTACATTTCTTATAATATATACAATCACATAATATATAAAATATATAACATACAACAAAATAAATACAATAATGAAAACTTTGCTCTTTAAAATATTCAGCATTAAAATAAGTTATCTAAATTCACTTTAACTGTAAAATATAAATGTAAATTTTCATGTTTGTATTAATTTGTATATCTGACATAACAGTGGCCTAATTCAATACTTGTTTGAATAGTGGCAATGATTCAGTAACTTTCTTTTTTTTTTTTTTTAAGATTTATTTATTTATTTTAGAGAGAGAGCACAGTGGGAAGGATGAAGGGAGAGGAAGTAAGGTTACTAAGCAAACCACACAGAGTACAGAGACGAGACTAGGCTCGATCCCATGACCTATAAGATCACAACTTAAGCCAAAACCAAGAGTTCGACGCTTAATCCACTGAGCTACCCAGGAGCCCCAAAATAGTATTTTAAAAGTATGCAAATCCCAGTGGAATCACCAGTGTTCCTTGAAGACAAAACTGATTTCAATCGTGATAGAAAAGGTACAAGATGTGCCTGGGATATTGTGTAAACAGCAATGCAAATAAAACTATAATAGACAATTTTAGTGATGTTAAAAACAGAAGGGTCCAAATTAGAGAGATCCCCACTGGCTAATACTGAGATACATGTGGATGAAATCATGTAATATCTAAAATTGGCTTAAAAATAATCCCGGAGTGGGGGTTGGGTGGGGTGTTTTGTAGAATCTGTAGATAAACACAATTCTGAGTTGATAAGCTGAATTCAGGTAATGAATCCTTGATGGTTCATTATACCAGACTCTACATTTTTGCATGTGTGAAAATTTCCCTCAAAAAAATTAACTGGGTGTGGTGTGGTGCATAAACAATGAATTCTGTTACATTGAAAAAAAGATTTAAAAAAAAAATTAACTGGAGTACTTTAAATGTAATGTTTTCCGATGTACAGGTAGTGCTTTGCAAAGATGAAATATATTGATTTAGCAAGTATGACATTTCCTGTTTCAACAGGGTTTATATTGTCTATTCTTAAGGAGATACTTAAAAAATGAAAAAGTGATATAGAAAAGAAATATATAATAACCATACTGTTTTTATCTTTCTGGAACCCTGATGATCTTTTGCTTATAAAATGACTTCTTCTTAACACATATTGAGGCTTGCATCTCAAACTAGATCAAGCAAAGACCTTCTCTAGAATATGTGCCACAACTTTTAGTTAAGATTTTGCCTAAAAAACTTATATGATGTAAATATAAGGTTACTAATGGACATCATGTCCAGCAATTAGCAGGAATATGTCTAAGAGATGAAGAGATGGCCCGGGATCAGAAATCTTTTGAGCATTTAGTTTCAGCTATGCTTAAACGTCTATATAAAAATATGCCTTTTAGTGCTGTGAAGTGTGTAAACCTGGCGATTCACAGACCTGTACCCCTGGGGATAAAAATATATGTTTATAAAAAATAAAATTTAAAAAAAATATGCCTTTTATTTAAAGGTATTTTAAGCTGGAATTATCTCAATTTTAATCTAAAATATATTAATGAATATAAAGCCAATAATGACAGAACCAGTTGATAATTAAATTATTTGAGACAGTTTTATAAATCAACTCATATGAGAAGCGAGGTGAAATGCTCGCTATTGAATCAGGTATAGGACACTAAAAAAAAATCTAAGATAAAACAGAGGATCAGGCCCACATTGATTGGCTTAATGGAGCAATAGGAATATTGCCAGTGAGATCACCAACTGCCTTAGAGTACAAGATAAAGAAGGGTGGTTAGGAACATATTTATTGCAATTTATATGCAAACACATTAACTATATTAAACCTGGAATTATTGAACAAGAAAAGACTGAAAAAAAAGCAGTCCTATAACACATTGGAGAAGTAAGGCAGAAAAATTAAAACAATCACAAGTAAAAATTAGAAAGAAGACTCCTGATCAGATTAATATAATTTATAAGTCAGAATGACAAAAACTTCGCACCCAGGAAGTGAGAATTTAGCATCAGAATCTACCTTACTGTATATTAATTCCTTTGTAGTTTCAGGGCATATTTGAGTTAAATATGAGTTTATAAGTCATTCATCTTTGTGGGCAAAGTCACTCTTTTGGTATTCTTGTTTTTAGTATCCAGTTTAAAAACAAAACAAAACAAAAAGAATTTCCAGTTAATTTTATACATCAAAACTTACGGATTTCAAGGCTTTTATTTCATAATTAAAATCAGAATTTTTGTGCCAATATAAGGTAAAGTTATATAAATACCACACATTAAGGGAAAGTACCTTTGTTTTGTTACAAAATATAGGAAATACGGAGTCCACTCCCAATTATAATAGAAGGCAAGGAATGATTTGTTTGAATAAGTAAAGTAACGTTTTAAAGAACAAATGATTTTATTCAGATTGCTCTGAATGCTCTGAGTGTTAGTTTTATTCCAATAGTATTCAATATTTGCTCAGAAAAAAAAGAAAAATAAATGCTCTTAAAAGAAATAATGTTTCAAGCATGAAGTTGTCAATGAAATGCATTTCTACTCCAAATAAAAATTTATTTGTATTTTATGTAGTTTTATATTCATGAAAATTCTCATTTCCAATGTACAGATAAGTAAATCTAAACTTCATTCAATTTTCTGCATTTCTCACTATTTCAATCAGAAGTAAGCTAAAGGGCTTTTATTATTTCTTCAAAGTCGTTCAAAGTTACCATAGCAAGTTTTTTACAGTTATCTTTCTAATAGTCCTATTTTAATAGATTACTTCATATGGGCACTTCATTTAATATTTAATATAGTTCATCAGTATAAAAAAGCAGGTATTAATATTGTGAAACCCTCTTAAGTCTATTTTAAATGGCCTCAATATCACACTGTAAAAATCAGAAAGTCATATATTTCTCTTTATGTATTATTGTCTAATTTAAAAAAAAATACTCAAACTGAACACAGAATTCTTTTATAAACTTTTAACTGATTTATTGTGATGTAACTAAATCATAATTAGTTAACATACAGAGATAAATGACATTTAGGAGACATTATCTTTTAACACTGCATTTTTAAAATTCATTTGACAAGCATTTATGAAAGTCAATAATGTGTCTAGCTATTGTTCTATATTCCATGTATAGGACAGTGAGAACAATAGATATATAATCCCTGTTTTCCTAATAAGGGTTGGGAAAGGAGACAATAGTTTGAAAAACAAAAAAATGACACATGCACAAAAAACACAAAATGTAAACTACAGGTGGGAGAAAGTTATCAAAAGCTGTTACCATGAGAGACTGTGGACTCTGAGAAACAAACAGGTTTTTGGAGTTGGGGGGCGAATGGGTGAGGCTGGTGGTGGGTATTAAGGAGCTCACGTATTACATGGAGCACTGGGTGTGGTGCATAAACAATGAATTCTGAAACACTGAAAAGAAATAAAATAAAATAAACTGTTACAGCAAATAATGGGAGGGAGGCATTCAAAGTTATCACAGAAGGCTTAATTGAGGATATTATATTCAAGGTGAAACCTCTAGGATTTAGAGCCACAGAAGTACACTCCCTAAGAGTATAGCCTGTTCAGGGCCTTAACCCTGGAAAGGGTTGGTATATTTGTTGAATGAGAAAAAGGCCGGAGTGGCATTGGCTATTAGGGAACAAGTGAAGGAGCTTCATAGGATTTGGCTGGCATAATAGGTCACCCTAGACCAAAAAACCTTATATGTCAGAGCAGGAACCATAGATTTTACTCTGAATGGACAACTCCCAGAACATAAAGCTAGTGATGGGGTAAGGTAGGGGAATGTTGGCTGATGGTACTATTGCATAAGTGATTTAGGTTGTAAAAAGATCACTTGGATGTTTATGAAGAATATATTGGTGTTTAGAATTCCAGTAGGTATTCCTTGTAGTGTTACCTATATAAAGCAAACATTGGAACATCTTTAAAAATTGAGACTCTATATAAATAAGATTACATATATTTCCCTAAGGTGGCACTACTAGATTACGATTCACTTATTCAAGTATGCCATGTTTCTGATAAATGCATACTAAACTACCTATAAAAACATTTTAAACAGTACTTCATTTAGATCCTTTCTAGTACTATATTTACATATTTGTTATTTTGAATACTGTAAAGACTTCCTTTTTTTAATTTCTTCTTTAAAATTGTCACAACTGGATAGGGCACTACTGGAATCATACTGGTACTAACCATCACAATATGCACATGGAAAACCCTACAAAAAAGAATATTTTAACCTTAAATGCCAATAGTGTTGAATGTAAGAAATCCAGGCTTTCCAAGAACCTGCAAGTAACATAAAATGAATTGGAAGCAGAAACGCTGTAGAGGGCAAGATGGAGTCACTCATATCAAGCAGAGCCTGTGTCAGGCAATGGCACAAGCCGCTAAGGATATAGCAACTAACCAGATATCCCAGAGACCAGGACCAGCTGATGATGCGCTCAGAATTGATAACCAGCAGAAACAGAGGAAGTCTGTAAAGGCCCCAACCTGATTAAATCCCTTTAAAAAGAAAGGATTCTGGCAGCAAACTGTCAAACTATTCAGACATGAGCTTTCTACGTCTGACCGCTTCAAAAGGGCAGCTATCCTGAAGGCCCTGCCTGACTGATCTCTGACAAGAACAGAGATCCTTCACTGCTTGAACATAAGAAGCAGGAAGTGCAGAGAGCTCACCAGGACCCCAGACCCAGGACTTACTTCAAATGAACACCCACAGACTGACTTGGAGTTTAGTTCCTTAACTTCCTACCCATCCCCCTCTCTATCTTGTCTGTGTGATATGTCTTGCGCTGGGCTTAGCCAAGTTAAACCTGTGTGGTGAAATATCATTGAATTTGGAATTCTGAAACTGTTTTATAATATAATTTATAATTTATGACTGAACAAAGCTGACATTGTGGAAAGACGTAACTCTTGTGTGTGCCTTCATAGCTTGCTCATGACAAAGGTACAAATTTGCCCCCGAACTCTACCATTAGAACAGGAAGCATTCACTTGGATAAATAGCAAAAGAGATTAACTTGGCAAGATGGCAGAATGGGAGGTTCCCCACTCTAGTCCCTCCAACAGAAATGCCAATTAGGTGACTATCCATGAAGCTTTGTGAGAATTCTGGAACTAGGGTGAAAGGTTATAGTTCATCCACGAAATAAGAAAAACAAATACCTGAGAAACACTGCATTAAAATGATAAGAAAAGCAGTTTCACTTTAAACCCATCACTTCTCCCTCAAGTGCATCAGCTCTGTGCTGAGAAAGGCCCCACAGGAGTGTTTCCAGTTTGGGACAGACCTAGAGGGATGGTCCAACTCCCTTGACTTCTTCTCGCACACTGACAGAAAAGTCCACTTCTGATTCGTCTCTGAATCAGGAGGAGGAGGGAGGGTGGGGCTGCCATGGTCAGACCACAAGGGGACAGCTAAGAATAAGGCAAAGGGGCAGAGTTTTCTGCGACCAGCCCCTGGAATCCCAGTGATGCTGGCCCCACGGCAGTCCTGCCTTTCCAGCCAACTGTGGAGTCCCTCCCAAGCCTGCTCCACCATAGAGCTTTCCCTGTGCCACATGCAGATGAAAAGCTCGTTTTGCCTCTGCCACAGGACTCCTGCAGCAGAACCCACCAGAGCTGGAGCTGGAGCCCGTCAGGATCCCCTCTCCATCACAGAACCCTGCCAGTGACCCAGCAATCAGAACCTCACCTACCGATCTCTGCTCAGCACCCTTGGTAGTCTCATCCCTCTGGGGAGCCTCTCCAGCAGCTTTCGCCCAATTCTGGAGCCTGTCAGGAGGCTGCCTTCACTGAGAAGCCCTGCTTAGTGGCTTCCTGACTCCAGTGCTCCACCAGCCTCAACATGCTAGCCCTGTCCACTGGCCACACCCAGCCAGGAAGCCCCACTAGTGTTCTTGCTCACAACAGAGCTCAGCCAGCTGTTTCAGGTGGCCTTGCCTCAACTTGGAACTCTGCAAAACAGCTCTGCCAGACTGCAGGGTCTTTCCGATGTACCATACCCACTTGTGAACCTGAGATCCACAACAGGTCATCCATCAGGCAGAGATGGGACAGCTGGCCCTGTTGAGGGCCTCTTGAGCCCACCAGACCCTGCTGAGGCCCTCTTGAGCCCATCAGGCAGGCCCAGTAGATTTCAGCAAAGGGCATTGGCTTATTCTCGGTACCACCAACTGATCTGCCCAGAACTGTGGGCTGGCTGATGTTGGCTTGCATCCTTAGGAACTTCCCGATGATATCTAAAACTGGACCCATACTTGGAGGACAAGGAGAGACTGAAGAAAGAGGAAGACCACTCCAGATTGGTAAGTAATAATTTCAAGATGCAAGAAAAACTTACTTGGGAGGTTTACTAGTCATCTGCAAGATAAGTAGATCTCCAACTTAGCCTACCAGAACTTTAAGTTAGATAGAGGACTTAATTGGATTCAATCAGTTCTATAGTGTAGATGGTTTCAGCAATACATTACCACCTCAAGGCTATTTTTTTGAAGCAGCTTCTAGTGTGGAGAAAGCAAGTAGAATGCATGTTCCAAGGTCAGGGGACAGTGTGAAGAGCCTCAAAATTCCACGGTCCAGCCTGTAGGTCAATGCTGGTCATGTTCTCTTGATGACATCCTCCAACAATCTACCCCCTGGAGGAGTTCTTATAATCTTACACCTCTTCCCCCTTCTATAGTGTGTCCTGAGAGGTCAGCAAGGGCTTTCCCTAGCATAGAAGTTGCTTGTTGGGCAGCTCTCCGGCTGTACTGGAAGCAGATGGCACAGCAACAGTATAGACTCACCTAAGAAAAAAAAACAGGTTAAAATAATGATTCCCAAAATCAGTAACAATTTTTTCCCCAAGAGCCCCAAGATCTGAACCACTGATTTATTAAGTCCCCTATGCTGAGAGTTGGATCACTCAGGGCATTCAATCATGTCCTCATGTGATTTAATAAAGTTAATATATTAGCAGACTCATCAGTATGAATACACAGCGTTCGATTTGAATGATAGCACAGCTGCCTCCTTGTGAGGTGGTGATAATGTCCAAGTCCATCTTTATTTTGGAGGATAGCTTTTCACCTTAGACACATTTCCATTGTTCAGTAAAGACAGACTTCACTAGCTCTCGTTTAAGGCTTGCTGGGTGAATGTAATAAGGGCTTCTGTGTATACAGTAATATCCTCCAGACCATTGGAGGGGACAAAGATGGTGTTCCCATGACTGTACCAAGTGAAAAACAGGATGTGACTAACTACCTTTGGGGAGAGAGAGATGACAACTGTTACTCTGAGGCAGATTCTCCTCTGTGCTCAGGAAAAACCCAGGTGCAGTGGTTGAACCACTCAAATGGAAGCTAAGGCCAAAGATTAGTGCTACCAACAACTGGGTCCCGTTATGGCCCTCTCAATAAATCTGTGGGTGGTAACACCAGTCACTATCTTTATTATGATAGAATGACTATGCAGTATCCATGACATCCATGCCATATCTTTGGGACAATTTAGCTGGTTCTGTTCAGAGTGATTTTTCTGTTCCCAGCATAGGGATCTGTGAGTACTCAAGTGTTCATAGCCCAAGGTAAGCCACATGAACCCATCCCATATCTGAGCATAGCCACCCTTGGTTCTAATGGTGGTATTTTTTTGGACCCTTATGGTGAACAGATTGATGGGCTTCCTAGATAGTTTGAAAAAAAAAAAAAAAAAAAAAAGAATATCCATGCCCAGTGTTATTAATAGTGTATGCCACAAACCAGATTTCTGGATCAGTACTGGTAATATTACATGAATTAAGAGTGTAAATCCTGGCTTGCTCTTCCTTCTTATGCTGCTTTAGAGTTTCCCAATTCCCTTCCTGGAGTGGCAGTACCCACCATGGTAATCTTAACCAGCTACATAGGGGCAACTTCCCATATATCCAATAGTTCGATTAATTTCCTTTGTCAGGCATATGAGCGGGCCCACTGTAGAAAGGTATTTCCATTAGGTGTTCATCCTGTGACTGAACACCGTAGGAACACCAGGATTCTAAGGTTGAAGGTAGATGTTTCATACGAACTTGGATGGAAAAGTCTTCCATTGCGGCACTATGCTTGACATTCTTTCTATGCACCCAATCTGCTGTATCTACTAAAGGATCAATTGCTAGAGTTTATACCCAAGTTAAAACACCAGCTTCCCAATTGCCAGGGAGTGTGTCAATGCCTTATAAGCCTGGATGTTGAAGGCAGTAAGAACTGCCTCAGATTCTTGCAAGTGAATCCAAATGTCTTTCCCTATATCCTCACCCAGTAAGGGCTTATTTGTGATCACCCACCACTCAGATTGCTATTTTCTAAGCCATGGAGAGAATAGCCTGTAAGTGCAAAGGGTTAGTAGCTAGGGCTCATGACTGATCACCCATTAAACTGTCCATACTTCAGCCTACTGGCTGCTGTAGTTCATTACTGTTTCCATCCAGGTGGCGTCAGTGTTTGAATGAGTAGTGACTATAGTCCTTGTGGGCAGATTGCCAGGACTACCCCTCGGTATACTAGGCATCTGTGGGAATTTCCCTCACTCTGCAGGACACAAGGGCCACCACAGGGATAGGGGTGGGGACATTTGTAGTATCTGCATATTCTATAGGGCCTAGTAGCACCTGCCTTTCTGAAGACAGTGGACTGCAAGACAGGGTAGTACTCTGTTGCAAATAGGAATGCTACTTAGAAAAGTGAGGGTTTGAGCTATGACAGAGGAAAGTCAATAGAACATGTTCTCAATACATCCCTTGATAAGGATGTGTAAGCTGTTCCTTAGTGAGAGGCTCTACCTGGAGTACTGTGTATACTGCTAGGAACTGTTGCTCTATGGGGTATATCCAGTTTCTGCCCCCTTGCAGATCTAGGACCAAAATGTTAGTATTCCCTCCTTCTGTTTTCTCCAGCACAATGCCCAATACCATATCTTCCAGAATCACAGACACAGCTTTAATCTGCCTCACAGGTATTTTTACCTTCTCAAACGCGGCTTGCTGTTCTGATCCTCAATCCCACACTTATCCTTTATTTATTAGGCAGTATAAGAGATGAAGGTACAATGACAGGTAGGGAATAAGTCTTCCAAGACCCCAAAATCCCTACAAAGACTTGCACATTTTTTTTTAAAGATTTTGTTTATTTATTTGACAGAGAAAGAGATCACAAGTAGGCAGAGAGGCAGGCAGAGAGAGAGTGGGAAGCAGGTTCCCTGCTGAACAGAAAGCCTGATGTGGGGCTTGATTCCAGGACCCTGAGATGGTGACCTGAGCCGAAGGCAGAAGCTTTACCCACTGAGTCACCCAGGCACCCCAAAGACTTGCACTTCTTGCATATTCTTAGGAGTTGATTAGGCTTGCATCTTATGAATTACAGCTTCTGGAACAACACATGACTTACCTAACTAAACAGCTCCCAAAAACCTTATGGCAGTGTCTGCATCTTGAATTTTCTGTGGTTTCACTGCCTATCCTCTTCCTTACAAATCCCAGCAAAGTCTGTAGAGCATCCCTGCAGCAGAAGTAAGTGTTCATATGTTATCATTATGTCAGCAATGTAATGAGCCCATTTTACTGATGTGGGGAAGGAGAACAAGGGAAGGTCTTGGGCTATAACCCTATGACGTATTGTGGAATTGTGCAGGTAACCTAGAGGAAGCACTTGAAAATTCCATGATGCCCCTCCCACATAAAGGTAAATTGATTTGTGACTCAATAACAAGGGTTATACTAAAAAATGTATTTCCTAAGTCTAGCACAATATGGTACACCCCTAGGAGTGCAGATAAGATATCTAAGATGGTGGCAGTATCAGGCACAACTGCATAGATGACGGGTACCACCTTGTTCAACTCTTGGTAGTTCAATATCATCCATCATGAGGTTTTCTACCAGCCATACTGAGCTCTTGAAAACAATATGGGCAAGGTGTATAATACAGAGTTGGTGCAGCTCTTGGATAGTTTCTTCTATTTCATTATGTCCCTGGGCAACTTATATTGTGTGACAGTTATCAGTCTTCCCTGGGGTGATAGGTTTAGCAGTTCCTATTTGGTGTTTCCCCCAGCACTGATTTCATTACTCTAACACAGAGATAAAATTTACCAATATAAGTTTTCAGAGTTTGACCTTGCAATATATCTATATTCAATATGTTTCTTTGTATTAGAGAAATAAAAACCCTATATTCTCATAGGGGAGAATGACCAATTTGCAGTGTCAAAGGGACCTTTTTTTTTTTAAGATTTTTATTTATTTATTTGACAGACAGAGATCACAAGTAGGCAGAGAGGCAGGCAGAGAGAGAGGAAGGGAAGCAGGCTCACTGCCAAGCAGAAAGCCTGATGCAGGGCTCGATCCCAGGATCCTGGGATCATGACCTGAGCCGAAGGCAGAGGCTTTAACCCACTGAGCCACCCAGGCGCCCCTCAAAGGGACCTTCTTGACCATAACTATTTCCCCTGTATAGCCACTAATGGCTTTGAAGGTGCCAGAAAATGTTTGAGGGTTATAGAGTACATTTGGCTCCAGTATGAACCAGAAATATCATCTTTTTTTTTTATTTCTGGGGGTCCAGTGAATACTGAGCTCAACCTAGTGTCCTGATCACTTCCAGTGGCTCTTATCTGGAGACAGTCTTGGCTTAAATTCTATAACTGGGATATGGGAAGTACCCACTCTGAGTAGGACTATATCCCTGAGGTCCTTGCTGGAGCAGGAGGACCATCAAGGATGGTAGGACAATTAGGGAAGGATTGAGGTTGTTAAGGTTTTAAGATTTTAAACAGGCCAACCAAACAGTATTGGGTTTCCAGTGTATTTTTGCAGGTAGTGTCACAGAAGCATTGTCAAGCCACATTTGCTTCTAGGTTATTTTTACTGGACCCTTTACAGGTGATTGGGATAGCCTTTTAGCTTTTCAAGCTTCCTCTTTGTCTTGGGTCTTCCCCACAGCCTGTACCTATTCCCAGGATTTATCCATTTCCCGCAGATCATTGTGGATTTCCCAGCACATAAATGTCTTGTCCATGACTGGTTCAGCATGGATATCTATTCCATACTAGGTGGTGAGGTGGACTGTAGTATCTTGGCTTTCATTTCTGCAGTAAATGTGACTCAATCAGGCCTTCAAAAATAGGGTATAGATGGCCGGTCTCATTCCCAACTCCCTAAGAATTTGTTGTAGATTCTCTATAGATTTCTGGGGTCCTACATGCCCAGGGAAAACGTCTAAATTGGACTCAGCCTCCCTGTAGATTAGAATAATCCAATTGATAAGGGAATGAGTATCTCGAACCCTCCGAATGCAGTGTGGGTGCTCCCAGAGGAGTGCTATTGCTCCCCATGTCCCATAACTACACTAACCCACTAATCATGCTTCAATATTTTCCCTGGCCTTTACTGGAATTTGGCAGCTCCATCAGTAAGCTGAGCAGGAGTAAGCTCATCATGAGCATTTCCTGATTTAGTGGCCACCCCTCTGGCTGACATTGTTGCTGTCATTTTGCTTTCCTTTGTATTAGGGATTGGATAGCATGGGGCACTTAATCTATTTCACTATCATTACCACAACATCCTTCTCAGCTCTCCTCAGTTTTCCAGGGATTTCATCTCTTTGGGTTCCAATTAGGCTTTGTCAAAAGCACTTGGACTTTAAAACAAGGCAACTTGCACCGTCCTAGCTTTGCAAAGCAGCATGTTAAGGTCTCCAAATTACTATCCTGCTCTCCCACCTTGTCTGTTATCCCCAAAACTAACAGAGTAGTAGACAGCCACATGTTCTTCTCTAACTCAGCTCTTCTTTCAACTTTTTAACTTGACCTTCAGCTTCTAGTTGGACATTACAGGCCATACAAACTGAACAAAGTAGAGGCCAAAACCTGTGTCAGTGGTTGGTTTCCCTTTTTTGCTGCAGTCCACTTTAAATTTAATGGAGATCTACTCATCTTGTGGCTTCATAAGACAAGCCTTATAAATAAGTTCCCTTGCTTATTAAAACTGCCACCTATCAATCTGGAATGCCCTGCCTTTTTCCTCATTCTCTCTCTGCCCTCCATGCACATTGCTGTTCAACAGAATCTTAAAAATGTATATAAAGGCCTTCACTGGAACCTGTCACATATACCATCCAGATGGTCTCAATAGCATATTAGCATCTCAAGGCTGTGTCCTTGGAAGGCAAAGGGAATGCACATTCCAAGACAGGGGAGTGGGCAAGGGGTCTCTAATTTTTGGGGTCCAGATCATAGGTCAACTTCCAAAAAAAAGGAAATTTTGAGATTAGAGTAGAAATAAATTAAAGATAAAAAATAGAAAAATAGAAAAATTTGATGAAACTAATTTTTTAAGATAAAAAAACACATAAACTTACTAAAAAAAGAGAGAAGACTCATATAAAATCAGAAATGATAAAAGGAGGTATTACAACTCACAGCACAGAAATTTTGAAAAGATCAGAGGAATTATTTTATATCAATGAATTGGATAACCTAGATGAAATGGATAAATTCTTAGAAACATCCAATCCACGAAGACTGAACCAAGAAGAAAGCTTGAACATTGCAGTTACAATCAAGGAGATAGAATCTGTAATGGAAAACCTCCCAACAAATAAAAGTTGGGGTGAATTCTACTGAACATTTAAAGAAATATTAATAATAATTCCTTTTAAAATCTCCAAAAATATATACAGAGGGAACATTTCCAAACCTGGTTTTTGTTTTTTTTTTTTTTTGAGACTAGCATCACTCTGATACCAAAGCCAGTCAAAGAACTGAAACTATAAAACTAGAAGAAAACAGATGAAAAATTCTTGATATTGGCCTTGCCAATGATATCTTAAATATGAGAACAAAAGCACAGACAAAACAAAAACACAGACAAATGAAACTCGATCAAGCTGAAAGTCTTCTGGACAATAATGGAATTAATCAGCAAATGAAAAGGCAAACTTAGTATATGGGAAAACTATTTGCAAACCATCTATCTGACATGGGGCTAATATCCAAATATGTAATGAGTTTTACTAACTCAATATATTTTAAAAATGATTTAAAAGTGGGTAAGGGACTTTTATAGACATTTCTCCAAAGAAAACATACAAATGTCCAACAAGTATATGAAAATGTGCTCAACATCACTAATCATCAAGGAAATGCAAGTCAAAAGCACAAGAAGATACCACCTCACACCAGTTAATATAGCCATTATTAAAAAGACAGGACATACATAACAAGTGTTGGGGAGAATGTGGAGGAAAGGGAACATGCATACACTGTTGATGTGAATGTAAAATGGTATAATCTTTATGAAAAATAGTAGGGAGGCTCCTCAAAATTAAAAATAGAACTACCATATGATCCAAGAGTCCCAGTTCTGAATATTTATACAAAAGAATTGAAATTAGTATCTCACAGAGAGATTTTACTTTAATGTTCATTGGAGCATTATTTACAATAGTCAAGATGTGGACAAAAACAACCTAAATGTTCATTAATGGATGGACAGATAATGAAAATGTGTGACATGTAATAGAATATAAGTCATCCTTACAAAAGAAGGAAATCCTGTCATTTGCTACAACATAGGTGAACTTGGAAGGCAGTATAATAAATGAAATAAACAAGCATAGAAAAACAAATTCTACATGATCCCACTTCTATCAGGAATTTAAAATAGTCAAACACATAGAAGCAGAGTGAAGTGGGGTTTACCAAGGGCTGGGGGATGGTAAATCAGAGAGATATTATTCAAAGGGTACATATTTCACTTATGAAAGATGATAAGTCCTAGAGATCTACTGTATAGCAGAGTTCATATAACTAACAATACTGTATTGTATACTTAAAATTTAAGATGATCATAAATGGTTTTAAAAAAGAGGAGGGGGAAAAAAGAGGAGGGGAGGAAATTTGTAAAAGTTATGGTTAAGTTTAAGGCATTATCTATGGTGACAATTTAACTTAAAATCTTTAAATTCATTAAGATGCATACATTAAATATGTAAAGCTTTCTTGTATGTCATTACATCTATATTTTCTTTAAAATAAGTGAAGAAAAAAAAGAAACTGAGATGATAAATGTAGGTAATTTCATGCCTCCATCCCCCTCCAAAAAAATAATAAAAGGAATAGAAATAGTAAGTGATAATGGTCTCAGGGAGTCAAAGGGAATGATTCTAACTCAAGTGAACTAGAGTGTCCTTTGCTCAGGTTACAGGGCTCTTCACTTCTAGTGCATTGTTTCTAGGCATACCTTGACATTGCCAGATCTTTGAAATTTTAGAGATAACACAAATGTTATTGCAATGTCTTAATTTTTAAATATTGCCAATAACACTTTACTTTTTAAAAACATGATATGGACTGATAAACTATGATACATATTATGTGTAGGCGTAATTTGGCAGAACTGGAATATGGAAGACTTTGGTGACTATCAAGAACAGTTTCAGGGTGCGTGGGTGGTTCAGTGGGTTAAGCCTCTGCCTTCAGCTCAGGTTATAATCTCAGGGTCCTGGGATTGAGCCCCGCATCTGGCTCTCTGCTCAGCGGGGAACCTGCTTCCCCCACTCTCTCTTTCTCTGCAGACTGTCTCTCTGCCTACTTGTGACCTCTCTCTCTCTGTCAAATAAATAAGTGAAATCTTAAAAAAAGAAAAAAAAAAACAGTTTCAGTATTATATTGGGATGAAAGCCTATTGGAAGTTGTTTAGAGAAACAGTAAGGCAAGGACGAAGATTGACTTACTATAAAAATACATTTTTTGAAAAAATTTTCTGTGAACAATGATCTTATAGCTGAAAAAGGGTATGGTTTCAAATTTGAAATGTATAGAGAGATACATAGGTAAATAGTTATAGGTAAAGATGTATTTTGAGATGGGAATTTTAAAACTTATTTGTATGCTTATAGGAATGATTTAGTAGAGAGACAGAAACAGAAATTGATGATGTATGAGAGAAAAGCAATAATTGCAATGAGATCTTGAAAGACAAATATAGACTCCAGAGCAAAAATTGAAACCTTAATCAATCAATCAATTAATTAACTAATTTAGAGAAAGACTGTATGCAAATTTTTCAATTAGATTTAGGGAGAGAGAGAGAAAGAAAGAGAGAGAGAGAGGGAGTGTGCAAGTGGTGGGGGAGGAGCAGAGGGAGACAAAGAGAGAAACTTAAACAGGGTCCATGCTCAGTGCAGAGCCTGATGTGGGTCTTTATCTCACAATCTTGATATTATAACCTGAGCTGAAATCATGAGTTAGATGTTTAACTGACTGAGGCACCCAGGCACTCCAAAGCCTTGGTTTTAAAAAAGGGAATAAAATTGTGCATTAACAGTTGAGAAAATAGAGAGTATTATATATCAGGTATAGGAAGGATGATATACTTAGAGATGAAAAGAAAACGAGAGATGAGAAGAAAACTTTTTAGGTCAGAGCATCATGTATTGGCTAAATGTTACTTATATAAAAATATTACTTAAATATATACACATCAAATTCCATTTTCCCAGGTAGTGTCAAAATCATACTCTATGCTTGAAGAAATAAACATTCCATGTGCACTGAATTATTCTGTATTATATGGACATTATTAACACTATTCATGTAATGTCTACAACTTGTTTCCTTAATCTTTAAAATAATACGTAGTAGTACCTGGACAAGTTTCTCAGTATTTGTTTTGCGCAGTATCATACATACTAATCCAGTTATCATTAATTTTACATGCATAGGTATGCTTTGTTAAGAAACCCTAAAAATTGTTTGGTAACATGTAAAAAAGTCCTGCTATGGATAAAAGTACATTATATGTATAAATGGTATATTTATGTTATATTTTTATATGTGATATAAAATATACGTTTACATATTCAGGCACTTATATATGAAAATAATAATGTTATAAATAACTCATTTAAAAAAAGTAACCCGAGGGAGGGGCGCCTGGGTGGCTCAGTGGGTTAAAGCCTCTGCCTTTGGCTCAGGTCATGATCCCAGGGTCCTGGAATCGAGCCCCGCATCAGGCTCTCTGCTCCGCCAGGAGCCTATTTCCTCCCCTCTCTCTCTCTGCCTGCCTCTCTGCCTACTTGTGATCTCTCTCTGTGTGTCAAATAAATAAAATCTTAAAAAAAAAAAAAAGTAACCTGAGCAGGGGAGGAGTCAAGATGGCGGAGAAGTAGCAGGCTGAGACTACTTCAGGTAGCAGGAGTTCAGCTAGATAGCTTATCTAAACATTGCAAACACCTACAAATCCAACGGGAGATCGAAGAGAAGAAGAACAGCAATTCTAGAAACAGAAAATCAACCACTTTCTGAAAGGTAGGATTGGCGGAGAAGTGAATCCAAAGAGACAGGAAGATAGACCGTGGGGGGAGGGGCCGGCTCCCGGCAAGCGG